>NW_022196911.1:83194626-83206281 GCF_008632895.1 Mastomys coucha
GATGTATTATTTTTAAGTATACAGTTAATATGTTTGGAGTTATTTAAAATTTATACTGAGAAAAATGTTATTTCACTATTGCTGTAGACGAGCATCTATATAAGACTGTTAAATTGATTGTTGTTTTATATCAAACAACTTTTATAATACTTATTTTTATTGTTATAATATTTTATAAATTTTAAGGAATATGACAAAAAAGATATTGTAGGTATTGAAGGGGGATCTCTGGGAGAAGCGGTGGTACAAAAGGGAAACAAGAATGTGATTCAATTCTATTTAATTAAAATGTTTTTAAATGTTAAAAAAAAGATCTTATGTAAATTTATTTTAAAGGCATTATACACATAAACACTTGGCTTTGTTCATAATTGGGGTCTCAGGTTTTTGTTTTGTCTTGTTTTGTTTTTTTCCCAGTACGGCAACCTGGATTTGAGGTATACCACAGTGATAACCTATAAAGAAAAGCATTATACTTAGTAACAGCAGAACCCAGGTATGAAGGTGCATTCCTCTACAATCTTAGCATTGACAATGAGACACAATTGTGAAGTCAAGTCTACCTGACTGTAATGATACCTTGTCTCACACAAGATAAAATAGGAAAGAAAAAGCAAGATCCCACACTATCCAGTGCTTGAAGATACTGAGTGTTTACTACTCAGAACACTTTGACACTCTTGGCTTTATGAGACCTGAATGGACAGAATACAAAATGATGGGAAACTTTTAATGACAGTCAGTTAATGCTATTCTAATCAACCATTCTGTTAAAGCAGTTATCTCAAACTAGTTGTGTGATTAGGATGGCCACATGCGTGCTTGAGATTGCCGTGGCGTGAGTGTTACAAATTCTGCTTTCATGCGCACACCTAATAAGCTATAGTTAGCCCATATGTAAGCTTCACAAGAGTTACAATGAAGAACTTTCTAAGTGTAGTGTTTAGCTTAGGACAGAAAATACCACCCATTATGAGAAATCTTAAAAAACACTGTTAAATATATATATGTGTCAATTGTTTTAAGTACATTTGGGGGGGCTGGGATGTAGCTCTGTGGTAGGGTGGCTTGTGTATCATATAGCATACACAAGTTCAAGATTTGACTCCAATACTAAAAAAAAAAAAAAAAGATTAGAAATTTCTCTTTCCCTTTCCACAGAGAATCAAACTTTACCTCATTGCTTGGGATTAAAGGTGAGTGCTAGGGCCAAGTCACACCATACCAACAAAGTTTTGTTTAGTATATAACACAATTTTGGAGTTCACAGTGTTATCAAATATCCTACAACATTTTTAGATTTTTTTTGTTTTTTTTTTTGTTTTTGTTTTTTTGTTTTTTTTTTGTTTTTGTTTTTTTCGAGACAGGGTTTCTCTGTGTAGCCTTGGCTGTCCTGGAACTCACTCTATAGCCCAGGCTGGCCTCGAACTCAGAAATCCGCCTGCCTCTGCCTCCCAAGTGCTGGGATTAAAGGTGTGTGCCACCACCGCCCGGCTAGTTTTTTTTTTTAATAATTTCTTTTATTTAATTTTATGTGCACTAGTGTTTTGCCTACATGTGTACCTGGCAGGCAGTTGTGAGCTGCTATGTGGGTGCTGGGAATTGAACCTGGGTCCTCTGGAAGAGCAACCAGTTCTCTTAACCACTGAGCCGTCTCTCCAGCCTCTTTTTAGATGTTTTAAAACATCTTATTTCTCTGTATGTATCTGGGTGAGTGCATGCCATGTGTGTACAGGTTCTCAAGAAGGCTAAAAGAGGATATTAGAAGCCGGGCGGTGGTGGCGCACGACTTTAATCCTAGCACTTGGGAGGCAGAGGCAGGCAGATTTTTGAGTTCGAGGCCAGCCTGGTCTACAGAGTGAGTACCAGGACAGCCGGGGCTACACAGAGAAACCCTGTCTCGAAAAACCAAAAAAAAAAAAAGAGGATATTAGAGCCCTGGAGCCGAAATGAGCTGCTGATATAGATGCTGGGAACTGAACTCAGGTCCTCTGAAAGAACAGTAGGTGCTCTTACCCACTGAAACATCTCTCAGGCCCTTTCAAATGATGCTCCAGGGGATCTGACATGCTCACTCAGATATACATGCAGGCAGCACACCAATGTACATAAAATAAAAATTATTTTTATAAGTCCAGAGTTTTTTATTTATTCACACTGTACTTTAAAAATGTAAATATAAGTTTACCACAACCTGACTATTCTGGAGCATATGTTTCAATGGCTACACACAGCTACAAATTTTTCCCTTTAAAATGAGATATAACAAAAATTAAACAAATAGATTGAGGTCACTAAAACTAATTTCATCAGCTCAAATTTGTAAACCATCCACAAAATTAACTATAGGAATGGACTGTACACCTTTAATCCCAGAGGCAGAGAGGCAGACAGGACAATCTCTTGAGTTTGAGGCCAGCCTGGTATACAGAGTGAATTCCAGGAAACTTAGTAAGATGTACACACACACACACACAGTCTTAGTTTGGGTTTTATTGCTATGAAGAGACAACATGACCATAACAACTCTTATAAAGAAAAAAATTAATTTGGAGCTGCCTAAACATCCATTATCATTGCAATTGAAAGCATGGTGGTATATAGGCAGATGAGGTTGCTAGGGAAACTGAGAGTTTCTACATCTTGATTCACAGACAGTAGGAGACTGTGTGTCACACTGGGCATGATTTGAGCATTGGAGACCTAAAAGCCTGCCCCCACAGTGACACATTTCCTCCAACAAGACCACACTCATTTCAACGTTACACCTAATAGTGCCACTCCCCAAAGACCAAGCATTCAAATACACGAGTCTATGTGGGCCAAATCTAACACACACACACACACACACACACACACACACACACACACACACACACACACACACACACGCTACAACCAGCCAACTGTGGAGCAAGCAGACTGTGCCACCAGACAGAAGAACTGGTAAGGTTGAGCAGGCTCAGACCCCAGGCAATTTCAGAATTGAGAATGGCAGGAGATGAATGAGATCCCTGACAAGCTTTATCTGTTCTGGAACATGTAAACATAACACCAATCAGTCACATAGCATAAGAACCTGGACTTCTTCATACTACATAGGCCCTGAGTATTCAGCCAATGAGCTTCCCTTCCTGGGCATTTCTTCCTGCAAAAGGTATTTAATCCCTGGTTCACCCTGAGTAAGGTGTATGCATTCACATCCACCATCAAAGAAAAGTTTGGACAAGCAAGGACCATCTCTTCATCAAGGATCATGGGGGTGGGGGTGGGGAAGGGTTTCTTTAGGCCTAAATCTCCCAGAGAAGGCATTCTCTTCCAGCCCCTCCAATATTCTTAGCACTGAACCAAACCTGGTTTGGCTTCTCTCTAGGGCTCAGCCTTCCCCTGGCACATAGCATAGACACCAAGGTGGGGCGCAGACCTTCAACCCCCATTACAGACTGTGTTCTGCCTCCAACAATGGGTTGCAGGAGGTGCTCTGGACAACCCAGCAGCAAGGCAGACATGCAGATCAGGCGTCAGCAAACCAAACCACCAACCCAACTAACTAAACAGTGATATGTTACTTCTTTTCAAAGCTACATGTTTATTTTTAATTTTATTTCATATGTGTTTGAGTGTTTTGTCCATGTTGTATACCACATACACGGAGGACAGATCCCCTGGAACAGAATTGTACTCTTGTACTCTGAAAGAGCAACAAGAGCTCTTAATTCCTGAGTCCTCTCTCTAGGCTCCCAAAGCTACATTTAAGAATAAGAAGACTTTAGCCGGGCAGTGGTGGCGCACACCTTTAATCCCAGCACTTGGGAGGCAGAGACAGACAGTTTTCTGAGTTCAAGGCCAGCCTGGTCTACAGAGTGAGTTCCAGGACAGTCAGAGCTATAGAGAGAAACCCTGTCTCGGGTTTTTAAAAAAAAAAAAAAAAAGAATAAGAATAAGAATACTGATAGGGGACAGAGACATGACTCAGCATTTACTCCTTAAGAACCCATATCGGGCAGCTAACCATATATAAGCCCAGTTCTTGGGGACTTGATGCCCTCTTCCAGGCTCTGAAGGCCTCCACACAGTTGGCAAACACACACAGACACATATACACACACTTAAATGTATTATAGTGTTTTATTTCCATTATTTTTTAGGCAATTGACAAAGAAATTTTCCACTCCGGGTGGTAAATCCAGATAGGTAACATAAGGTTAGCTTTCCACATTACTCAAAATAAAAACACATTAAAATATAATTATAGAACAGTGCTTCAGAAAATCTTTTCAGGAGCTAGGGAAATGGCTCCGTGGGCAAAGCGCCTGACATGCAGGCATGAGGTCTGCATATAAAGCTGGTGCAGTACAGCATATTTGTGCATCTTGGTGCTGGTGGGGTAGACAGGTGGCCCTCTGAGTCAGTGAGCTCCATTCAGTAAGAGATTTTTTTTTTCTGAAAATTTAAGGTGGAGAACTTGGAAAGATAAAAGTGGGTAAAAGCCCTTGCTGTGCAAGCCTGACAGCCTGAGTTCAGTTCCCAGAGCCACACCTGTGCTACACACCCGCATCCCAGTGTTCCTAGTGAGACAGGAGGCAAAAACAGAAATCACCAAAGTGTGCAGACCTGGAGAGTAAAGGGACAAAACAAGAAACACTGCCTTAGAGATAGGGTGGAGGAACTGGAAAGATGGCTCAGCAGTTGGGAATACTTTTAGTTCTTGCAGGACTAGGTTCTGGTTCCCAGCACCTTCATGGTGGTTCAGTTTTACTTGTAACTCCAGTTCCACAAGATCTACCATCCTCTGCTTGTTTTTGTAGGCACCAGCACACACACAGTGCACATACATACATACATTACACACTAAATAGCACATCATCAGTTAACTGGATGCACTGACATTAGTATTTGGTCAGCATTCTTCCTCTGGTTCTCGTGACCGTTTCCGGAAATTCAAAGAACTTTCTGTCTGGGATGAGGCAGCAGTGACAACAGCATCTCTAAATCCCTGAGGCTGCAAGGCAGAGAAACACACACACAGACACGTAAAAGATAACTGAAGAAGATTAACTTTCCTAATAGTCTTTAAATAAGCTATGTTATTCTTGGGAAAGAATTTATTAATCATTGAATAAAGAGGATAAACTTTGCAGGCGGTCTAATCCAGAGTTTTATTAGAGCATTTTATATACGCTCTTCCACACACACATAACACAGTATAAGGATGTTCTCTAAGACCTGACCTATATGTAGTTCAGTGTTGATGCCCAAGTTAACAACAAAAACGTTCTCTAGAAAGAATCTAAGAAGCCTTCTGGTGCCTCAGCTGGGAGAAGGCCACGTAGGCACATCACAGATTTTACAGTAAAATTATCCTGCCTGGCATGTGGCATGCATCTGTAATAACATCACTTAGGCAGCAGAGGCAGGAGGGTCAAAAGTTCAATGCCAGCTTGGACTAAATAGCAAGACCTCTTCTCAAACAAGACAAAATAATTGAGAATAGGTTAATGTAAGTTAAGTGAGGTTAGTGTAAAAACTAAGTGGAAAATTCACTTTCAGAACTCCTTTTCATTTTTAGTTTTCTCTTTATAAAAATAAGGGACTGCTGAATGTGGTGGCGCATGCCTTTGATCCCAGAGCTTGTGAGACAGAGGCAGGTGGATATTGGAGGGTGAGGCCAGCCTGGTCTACAGAGTGAGTTCCAGGACAGCCAGGGCTACACAGAGAAACCCTGTCTCTAAAGAAACATAAACAAACAAAGAAGCTCCAGGTCATGCTCTGTAGTGAGTTTGAGGTCAACTTGGGCCTAGAGTCCAGTGATAGAAATGCCCAGGAAAATAACGTTTCAAAATATTACTATTATCTACAGGCCAAAATTATTAATATTAGTGTAGAAACACATTTTTTAATTGTTGTTGATATTTTTGAGACAGGATTTCATGCTGACTAGGCTGGCCTTGTACAACTGATCCACTTGCCTCAGTCTCCCAAGTCCAGGCATGTGCCATCATGTCCCATTATATATTTTCCTTTCTGAAATCTTTTAACAGAAAAATCTTTAATAGGAGATTTTACATATGCATGGAACATACGCAAATATTTCATCTGTTCTCAAGGATAAATTTCAGTTCAACTGTGACTATAGTACAGTGTAGGTTCTATTTTGATGATGTTCACATATCTAAACTATTCTCAAATATGCTTTCTGCATACAAAATAGACAAATGATTTGTACATGACCTCTTCAGATAATTACTGCCCAACAACTGCAAAATCCCACTGTGATGAAATAATACTGACTGTGATCTGAAATGGTACGGTAGACTCCTTCTGGCTTGGTGACTTGTACAATGTTGCAAATCTGCTTGGAGGAAAAAAATACATATAAACACATTACCTTAATTAATTAGGTCACATGACTGATTTTATAATTTAAATGTACAGAGTCCTATACTATGATTGTATCACATGTTCTCAAGAACACAAAATGGGAAAAAATATATTTAAAAAGGCAAAATGAAAATCTTCCTCACAGGACAGCACTGTGGGTGCTTTCGGTCTCAGTTAAGCTGAGGCACAATTTTTTTGAACTCAGGAACAAGACTAGCCTGAGCCTTAAAAAAAGAAAATTAAATTTTTTTAAAAAATTAAGTCGGGCGGTGGTAGCACACGCTTTTAATCCTAGCTCTTGGGAGGCGGAGGCAGGTGGATTTCTCAGTTCGAGGCCAGCCTGGTCTACAGAGTGAGTTCCAGGATAGCCAGGGCTACACAGAGAAACCCTGTCTCGAAAAACCAAAAAAAATAAATAAATAAAAAATAAAAAGCTGGGTATGGCAGCACAGGCTTTGGATCCCAGGCAAAACCAGCTGGATCTCTAAGCTTGGGACCAAGTCTGGTCTGAAGAATGATTCCCAGGACAGCCAGGGCTGTCATTCTCACGACATGGAGAGTGTGAGGCTCTGGACTACATCATACCCTGTCCTCCTCCTAAGAAGTAAGTAGGCTTGCACAGACATGCATGATTTTAAAGATGCATTCTTATTATCTTTAATTATGTGCAGGGGCATGTATCTGTATGTGGGTATGTATACAGGTGCAAGCATCCTCGGGAGCCAGAGAGATCTGGACTTACAGTTACTTGTAACACACCTGATGTGTGCTGAGAACCACACACATGGGAAAAGCAGCAAATGCTCTTAACCATGAAACTGTCTCTCAAGCCCTGTTTTCTTTAATGTAAATAAAATTGACAGCCGAGAATAGCTAACAAATAATAATTAAGGGGTTTGTTGTTTTGGTTTTTCAAGACAGGGTTCCAGGTAACCCTGGTTGACCTGGAACTCACTCTGTAACCAGGCTGCCTTTGAAGTAAGAGATTTGACTGTCTCTGCTTCCTCAGTTTTGGGATAAAAGGTATGTGCCACTACCATCCAGCTAAAGGTCTTTTTGTATGTGTGCATCTACATGTGGAGGCCAGAGGCTGAATCATAACTTTATTTTCTTCAGAGAGACTCTTTCACTGACCCTAGGGTTCAATCAGCTGGCCAGCAAGTGCTAGAGATCCTACTATTTCTTCCTCACCAGTGCTAGGATTGTAAGTGCAGTATCACCATGACTCTTTTATGTGGGTGTTGGGGATCCAAATTCCAGTTCTTATGTCACCATCTCAACTCTACAATCTACACTCTTTTTTTTTTTTTTTTTTTTTTTTTTTTTTTTTTTTTTTTTTTTTTTTTTTTTTTTTTTTAAGGTTTTTCCAGACAGGGTTTTTCCGTGTAGCCCTGTCTGTCCTGGAACTCACTTTGTAGACCAGGCTGGCCTTGAACTCAGAAATCCGCCTGCCTCTGCCTCCCAAGTGCTGGGATTAAAAGCATACACCACCACTGCCCGGCCACAATCTACACTCTTAATAACTACATTCAAATAGTGTTAAGAGCAAGAACATAAAAATCTTTCAAGTTTCTTTTAAGGAACTTGATGAGGTGGTGCACACCTGCAGCTACAGCAGATGGACTGGGCTATGAGGACTGCTGTGAGCTCAAGGACTGCCTAGGCTACATACAACTTTGAGGGCACCCTAGATACATAACCCTACTTCAAAAAACAAAAGAATTGCTTTTTAAAAAATTTGTTTATTTTACGTATCTGAGTACACTATAGCTGTCTTTAGACACACAGAAGAGGGCACTGGATCCCATCACAGATGGCTGTGAGCCACCATGTGGTTGCTGGGAATTGAACTCAGGACCTCTGGAAGAGCAGTCAGTGCTCTAAACCACTGAACCATCTCTCCAGCCCCAAGAATTACTGTTTTGTGATGATGGAAACTGAACTCAGGGTCTCATACAAGTTAGAAAAGTGCTTCACCACTGAGCTTTCATCCTATAATTACTTCTAAAACATTTAAGTCATTCATAACAGCAAAAAGACTAAAGCAACAGTGTCTACTGGGAGATAAACAAAATATGGAATACATGCATTCTCATTTGTTCTCTCTCTCTCTCTCTCTCTCTCTCTCTCTCTCTCTCTCTCTCTCCAGTAGGATGAAAATTCTGACATGGCTATAAAATGAACCTTGAAGACATTATTCTAAGTGAAATAAGTAAATCAAATATTGTATGGTTTCAATTATATTTGGTTCTTAGAATAATCAAATCAGAGATGGAGTAGAACAATGGTTGCCAGGGACAACACTACTGTTTAATACTGAAGTAAGGGAGATGACAAAGTTCTGGAAATAATGCTAGTGAAGGTCATATAAGAATATGAATATACTTAATGCCATCCAGCTGTATAAATATAGCTAAAAACTTTAATATCTATTTTATTGCAGTTTTATGTAATATAGATTCTATCATAACAGGAAACAATCATAGACTTTTACTAGTTTCTACACAGTATAATACTCATTTGTTTTGGTTTTTGAGACAGGATTTCGTATGGCCAGTCTAGTTTTGAAGGTACAATGTAGCCAAGGATGGCCTTGAACTCCTAATCTTCCTGCCATCATCTCCCAAATGCTAGGATTATAAGCACACACCACCAAACCTAGCTTATTTTCAAAACTAAACTCAACAAAGAACATCTTATTTATTATTTATTAACCTTCCTAAATTCAAAAATGCCCCTCTCCTTAAGCATAACTCATGAGAGAAACAAAGACTGTTTACTTTGAAAGCGACTGGGCTTGAAAGATGGCTCAGCAGTTAAGAGCTCTGGCCGCTCTTTGAGAGAACCTAAATTCTATTCTTGGTGCCCAGATGGGAGCTCACAGCCTTCTATATTTCCAGTTCCAGGGTATCTCTTCTGATCTCTGAGGGCACTGCACATACACAACACATAGACATGCAGGTAAAATACCTACCCACCCATACCAACAAAACAAAACAGAACCAAACAACAACAAAACAAACAGCAGAATCCAAATGTCATAAACTCTACAAGTTAACCTAAAAACTAATTGCTGAGTCACATCTAAGAGAAAGGGCTCCAGAAGGTGGTGGTGCATGTCTTTAATTCCAGCACACGCGAGGCAGATGCAGGTGGATCTCTGAGTTGGAGGCCAGCATGGTTTACAGAGCTAGTTCCAGGACAGCCAGGGCTACACAGAAAAAAACCTGTCTAAAAAAAAAAAAACAAAAAAACAAAAAAACAAAAAAACAAAACAAAAACAGGGCTAGAGAGATGGCTCAGTGCATTGACTGGTTTTCCAGAAGTCCTGAGTTCAATTCCCAGCAACCACATGGTGGCTCACAACCATCTATAATGGGATCTGATGCCCTCTTCTGCTGTGTCTAAAGACAGTTACTGTGTACTCATGTGCATAAAATAAATAATTCTTTAAAGAAAGAAGAAAAACCAAAAACTAAAAGAATAAAAACAAACAAAACAACAACAAAAAACCCAACAAGGTCTATGAACGTGACTCAACAGTGCAGTGTGTGCCCGAAATGCAAGAGGCCCTGGGTTCAAGTATCAATAAAGAGAAAATAATTTCTCTTTAATTGGGCAGGATGACAGATATCTTTAACCACAGCACTTTATTGGCAAAATATATTTTAATCAGCCTTTTTAGAAAAAACATACTTTGGGAATTTTCATTTTCTTAAGGTGGGGCAGTACTTAGAAAGTGAACTGTGGGTCTTGTAGAAGTTAGACAAACACCACCCCACTGAACTATACATGAAATCAAAAGAATCACTTTTTCGGATCAGTGAGACAGCTCATAGGTTCTTGCCTCTAATCTTGACCACCTGAGTTCAATGTCCCCATGAACCATTTGGTAGAGGGAAAGAACCAACTAACCAACTCCTACACAAGCAGGCACAGAGTAAACAAGTGAATATATAATAAAGAAAACCCCTCACTTTTTTGGTTTTTGAGACAGGGTTCCTCTGTATAGCCCTGGCTGTCCTGGAACTCACTCTGTAGACCAGGCTGGCCTTGAACTCAGAAATCTGTCTGCCTCTGCCTCACAAGTGCTGGGATTAAAGGCATGTGCCACCACTGCCCGGTAACCCCTCACTTTTGACTCAATAAAAAATTAGCTCATCTTGTAAGTCATCTTACAATACCAGTATATCCAAGAAAATGGCAAATACATCTGAATGTTTTAAAAAAATATATTAACAAGCAGTAATTTCTTGTTCACTCACTCTTGATGGTAGGGAATGATAAAATGAGACAGAGTACTGCCATGTACCTCAGACTGGTCTTGAACTCACAACCTTCCCCTCAAGAGCAGGTCTATGATACCATATCAAAGCAAAAAAGTAGTAAGATTTTAAGAAGGCTTTACAAAGTTAGTATGAATCCAAAATGAACACCAGATGTGGTAGCTTCTTCGTATAATGCTAATAAAGCAGGAGGCAGGAGGATTGCTAAGAGGTCTAGACCAGGCTGGGGTTTCTATTTATTTATTTATTTATTTATTTATTTATTTATTTATTTATTTATTTCGAGACAGGGTTTCTCTGTATGCCCTGGCTGTCCTGGAACTCACTCTGTAGAAATCCGCCTGCCTCTGCCTCCCAAGTGCTGGGATTAAAGGCGTGCGCCACCATGCCCGGTCAGGCTGGGCTTTCTAAAGGAAAAATAAATGATAAAGACAAAAGGGAATTGATTATGCTTTCAACTTAGAAAAAATACTCTTCAAATTTCTAGGTAAAAAATTTTGTATGTCATGTCTGCATCTCAAAAGATCTTTTCTTCAAGAGATCTTTTTAAATCAAATCAAAAAGAATCACTTGGCTCATAGCCCCAGCTGAGATGAAGCTTAACATATGGCTGAACTACATAGTCTGGGTCAGGAAGAAACAAGGCAGAAGTACAATTTGTGCTCTAAAGCTGAGCACACATAGGAAATGCTGTGTGGGGGTGTGATGTATTACTCCACTCTACCATCAGATCTTCTTGGCAAAGAACAATCTTGGCCTCATATTATAATGAATATGCAAACTGGAGAACCCACATAATATAAGGACACAGACAAAATCATTTGAGAATTGTTGGAATGGCCGGGTGGTGGTGGCGCACGCCTTTAATCTCAGCACTTGGGAGGCAAAGGCAGGTGGGTTTCTGAGTTTGAGACCAGCCTGGTCCACAGAGTGAGTTCCAGGACAGCCAGGGATACAGAGAAAGACCCTGTCTTGAAAATACAAAAAA
>NW_022196911.1:83206302-83211302 GCF_008632895.1 Mastomys coucha
AAAAAAAGAATTGTTGGAATTTCATTTGTCAGAGGTTAAAAATTAGACGTTACTGCACACATGTGGTACTGCACACCCTTAATCCCAGTGCTGGGGAGGTGTAGGCAGCCTGGTCTACATAGTAAGGCCCAGACTAGTCAGAGCTATATAGTAAGATCCTCTCTTAAAAGCAAAGCATAAAATCAGATATTACTAGTGAAAGATGGAGGTTAGGTCACGATAATGTCTAAGTTCAATTCACAAAACTGATTTGTTAAGGTTTTCAGTTTTTCTGTTCAAAATAAAAGTGTTCATTCCATAATTATAAATTTATGACGTCTTCATATTTTTAAGAAAAAATTTCTAAGGAGCATGTGAGAGTATATAGCTCAGTGGCAGAGTGCTGGCCTGGCATGCCCTGGGCTAGGGTCAGTGGTGCTCACCCATCACCTCAGCCTACAAGGTGCAGGCAAAAGTTTCGAGAATCAAGGTCATCCTATACTATCTAGTAAGTTTCAGGCCAGGCTTGGCTACTTGACAGCCTGTTTCAAAAACAAACAAACAAATAGAAAGCATTGAAGATTTTATGTAACTTTATTGATGGGCCTATAAATCAGTGGGAAAGCATATACTTAGCATGCCAAAAATTGTCCTTGGTACAATTCCCAGCACCTAAAACCCAAACCGAAAAAATCCCATAATCCCCAAATGCAAAGATTTCACCAAACTTCAAAGACAAAGATATTTGGTTTCAAATAATAAAGAACAAAATTATCTTAATTCTTAAGTTACTAAACGAGGTCAATTCATTCTGATTATCATAAAGTATGCACTGTCATATATCCACAGACTTGAAAGAAACAATTTGGAGGAAAAGTTCTTTACTAGGGAAAAAAGAATAAAAGCTATACATCCACATTTGTGTATAGTATTATAACTATGTTCTACAAAACAATTAGAGGAAAAAAGGGGAAAAAATCATGTCTGGCCAAGTTAGGTTTCAATGACTTGAAGCTCATGCTGACTACACTTGCGCATAATCTTTTAAAACTGATTCGTGCGGTTCGCATCTCCTTTACAGGTGCTGTTTCCAAAAGGCCCAGTAAGTGCGGAGACTTGAAAGGCGGCTGAGCAGTTGTTCTTGCAGAACACTTGGGTTCAGTTGCCAGCACTCACATGGCGGCTCACAGCCATCTGGAACTCCAGTCCCAGGGGATCTGACCTCTTCTGACCTCTGTAGGCACCAGACATGCACGTGTTGCAAAGACTTACATGCAAAAAGTCAGGCAAAATACTCACATAAAATAAATTCATTTAAAAAATTAAAAACAGCTGGAAGTGGTGGTGCATGCCTTTAATCTCAGCACTCAGGAGACAGAGGCGGGAAGATTTCTGTGCGTTCCAAGCCCTCCAGGACTACACAGAGAGACCATGTATCAAACCCTCTTACAAAAGTTTTGTAAATGAGTAGTTTCATGAAATGGCTTTCTTTTCTTTTTATGCAATTTCACTCTTTCCTAGGCTGTCCTGGAACTTTGCAGCCCTGGTTAGCCTCAAACTCAGGCTGAAAATACCTAGCTAGCTACGGTATGGATTTGAAAGGTTATTAGAAGGTGGCATGTAATGCAGTTTAAAAAAAACAAGAAAAAAAAACCCAAAGCAGTATCACTGACTGAGCTCAATATCGCCCTACATACTGCCTCAGTTTCCCCCTTTATTAGAGCATTTCCATACCAAGTTCTCTAGGTTATGTCAATTAATCACAAAGCAGAAAGGCTGGCATAAATCTGACATCTTTTGAAGTTCAGAATAAAAGACTTCATAGCTTTCAATGGCCTATTTTAAAGAAAAGGAAAGCTGGTTCATTCACTAGCTCAGTGGCTTTAGAAACAAACATAAAGGCTTCGTGCTGCTATGATTTTATTTTAAAGAACAATACTTGTGAAAGGCAGGTAAATACATGGGTAATAAAAGGGAAAAATGGCAGACACAATTTCATGCAAGAACTATATTAGGCAAGTAAGAAAAACTCTCCTATTTTCCACATATATTAGTCCTAACACTAACCTCAAAGTTTTCCTTTTGTCCTGATTTATTCTTCTTTCAGTCTCCTCTGGGAACACAGGGTACCTCCTCCTCCTCGTCCTTCAAGGTTTAGATGTGATTTCAAAGACTATCAGAGGCAGCAACTCCTTAGCCACCTACATGTTCCAGGTGCATTCACACCATCATTTAAATACACAAAGAATTCCCTGTGTGGCTGAATGTGCAGCATTAGCAACGTGTTTCTATGTTTGCTCTAACTGATGTCAAACAAGGCAACAATAGAAGTGGTTTATGGGTCACTGCAAACCTCAAGCTGGGGACTGATGTTAACAAACCAAGTGTTCAGTATAATTAGATTAATATTCTGAAATTATGAACTTATTTCTATACTGACCTTTGTTTTTGTTCCCAGTGAAAAATTAACCTTATTGTAGCAGCATGTCCCCAGCTTTCTCCTAAAAGAAAAAAAAATTTACTATAAAGTACCTTTAGAATTTTCTAAGTTGCTTAGAATGTCTGGTTAACTACAATCTTACTTTACCAAACTGAAAATAAGAATATTCTTTGTTTCAAAACCTGTTGTATATGAGTAAGAGCCTAAGAGTAATAAGAGTTTTCTGACACCCAGAAACAGGGTCTCACTACAGTCCTGGCAGGCCTCGAATTCAGTATGTAGACCAGGCTGGCCTTCAGTTAAGAGAACTCTGCATGCTTCTGTCTCTGGAGTGCTGGGAGTAAAGATGTGCTGCCACGCAGGTTTCATTATGCAATCCAGGACTGCAGGGCTAAAGAGACCCTCCTCCTTCAGCCTTCTCAGTAGCTAGGCTGAGTCTAGGTCACCATCTTTGCCACACAGGATATGACTGGATTCCAGTGGAGAGAGATCTTGAAGTACTGTGTTCTAATAAAATCACAATGCTAGAAATACAGTCATACCTGTTTGCATAGTATGATTTGTCTTTAAACAGGCTTATTCTCCTTCCTGTCTAAGACTGGGGTTTTAATGTTTAGAATCCTACTTTGAATATTTACTCTCATATTTCTGACATATAGGTATCAGATCCCAGCTATTTAATAAATGTGGTCAGTGAATAAGAGTCTTTCTTTTCAAAAGCTTATACTATCCATCAAATGTCAGATGAAAATGTAGGGAAATAATGTTAAAAATCTTTTATCTCAGAGCCAGGCATGGTGGTCTATATATTGAATTCCAGGCCTGCCTCCTAGGAATTTTAACACTTGGGAGGCAGAGGCAGTTCTGAGTTCAAGGACAACACAAAGAAAGCATCTTAAAAAAACAAAAAGAGGGCTGGGCAGTGGTGGCTCATGCTTTTAATCCCAGCACTTGGGAGGCAGAGGCAGGCGGATTTCTGAGTTCGAGGCCAGCCTGGTCTACAGAGTGAATTCCAGGACAGCCAGGGCTATACAGAGAAACCATGTCTCGAAGAAAAATAAATAAATAAATAAATCAAAACAAACAAAAAGAGGGAAAAGAAAAAGGATTAACTCACTCATTTACCCACCTAATGCAGGAACAAGCAAAGCTTGATTCTTATCAATCTTTGTTGTCATCTGATTAGTTAAAATAACCTATAAAAACAAAATGTAAGAAAGTTAGGGCATAAAAGCTGTATATAAACAGTTCTATGAGTTTAATATTCTGAATATAATAAGTTAAAAGAAAATATATTAGAGGCTGGAAAGAAATCTCAGTGGTTGTAGGACCCAAATTCAGTTTCCAGAACTCATATGGTGTCTTACAGCCATCCAGAAGACCTAATATTCTCTTATGGCCTTTTCTGGCACCAGACCCACATGTGTACACAGACATGTACACAGGCAAAACATACATACACACAAAATTAACTAACTCTCTAAAAATTATACGTTTTCCTGATGAAAAGAGAAGAGAAGGGGCTGGGAGATGGCTCAACACTTAAGAGCATTGACTGCTCTCCCAGAGGTCCTGAGTTCAATTTTCAGCAACCATATGGTGGCTCACAATCATTTGTAATGAGATCTGATGCCCTCTTCTGGTGTGTCTGGAGACAGCTACAGTGTACTTATATATAATAAATAAATAAATTTTTTAAAAAAGAAAATTTAAAAATAAAAATATGTATTTATCTTCAAAAATATGTTACCAGAATACATGATATAAATGACCAGAAAAATATGAAGAAACAAATAATTCTTGGTTGATTTGGGGTTTGGCGGGTTGGGGGTGGTTCAAGACAGGATTTTCTTGTGTAGTCCAGACTGTCCTAGAACTAGCTCTGTAGCCCAGGCTGCCCTCACATTCAGAGATCTACCTGCCCCTGCCCCTACCTCCTGAGTCCTGGGATTAAAGGTACATGACAACTTCTTCAAGTATCTACCTCATTTTTTGAAACAGAGTCGCTCATTGACTGTAGAATTTCTGTTTTGGTTAGACTGGCTGGCTGGCAAAACCCATGGATGCCCCTGTGGGAATCCTTTCCCCATCTTGACCATCAGCAGTACTGGGGGAACAGGAGTGCATTGCCACACTCATATGGAGGTGTGAGGCTCTGAACTCAGGTCTTTATGCCACCAAAGCAAACACATTAGCCATTGGGCTATCTCTCTGGTACCTCCCTTTGAAACTTTTAAAATTCAAATTTTAAAATTTCACTTTATATACCTTTTATCCTAGCACTTAAGAAGAAGTAAACCGGTATTATATAGTGGCACACATCTTTAAGCCCTCTAAAACTTTTAAGCCCAGTTAAATGCTTTCTTTTATTTTTTCTATTTACATATCTTATATTTATAAATTGCTTTGGTCAAGGTGTTTTGTCACAGCAATATAAAAGCAAGTAGCTGGGCATAGTGGAGCACAGCTTTAATCCCAGCACTGGAATACAGAGGTATGTAGATTGCTGTGTGTGTTTGAGACCAGACTGCTGCTGACATGACTTTCAGGACAGCCAAAGCTACATAGTTAGACCTTGTCT
>NW_022196911.1:83213802-83216380 GCF_008632895.1 Mastomys coucha
TGTTTGGTGTATTATAGGCATGTGCTAAGAACTTCCTTAGGTAAAAAAAAGACTAACTTAAAAGCGTTTTTCCCTTCCACCTCTCTTTTGATGAGTATGTTTTTTGTCAGAGGGAGGATGTGGCTGCAGGATGGGAACAAATGGCAAACAGGTACCCCTGTACTCCTAACCTCATATTTACTTCTCCCTTCATATCTTAAATCTAGAATTAGCTCCAGGACTGACACAGCAGCCCAGTAGTAGACACTTGCCTACCTATAATTCAGGCATGAGGCTCTGGGTATAATCCCTAGTATTATAAAAAATCCAAAAAACAAAAAACCTGGCTTTTCTACAAAGTATCTACACTAAAAGCCACGTATGATAACACATCTGAAATCTCAGCACTAAGAAGGCTGAGGTAGGAGGATAGAGTTCAAGGACAGGCAGGACTACATTCTCAAGTGTCGGGCTATTATCTCTACAAACAACAA
Source organism: Mastomys coucha (assembly GCF_008632895.1). Lineage (NCBI taxonomy): Eukaryota > Metazoa > Chordata > Mammalia > Rodentia > Muridae > Mastomys > Mastomys coucha. The sequence goes on from NW_022196911.1 coordinate 83,214,276, forward strand.
CCATAACCGCCCCCAACAACAACCACAAATCCCTCAAACCATGGTCACATTATTTAGTCAGGCAAAAACTGTATCAATTTAGACATTAATAGTTCATAGTCTTGACTATAAAATTCTGGCCAATAACACTTACAGCTAATCTGTGATTATTTGCAAGGCTGATCATCTGTTGGGCGAGACCATTTAGTAATCGGGTACGAAGGGATAGATCTTCAAGGTCATGACGAAAGGGAAAGGCAATTCCGTCTATTATCACTAACTGCACCTAAAGACACAAGAAATTGGATTTGGAGTTAAAATTATAATAAAGATGTCATCCCCAAAGCACATTGCATTACATAAATAAATCTCAAAATTTGGGCTGAAAAAAAAAAGAAATCTAGCTAGCTAGCTGGGCATTTTTTAAAAAAAGATTTATTTATTTTATGTGTATGAATATACTGTAGCTGTCTTCAGACACACAGAAGAGGGGACTGGATCCCATTACAGATGGTTGTGAGCCACAATGTTGTTGCTGGGAATTGAACTCAGGACCTCTGAAAGAGCAGTCGGTGTTCTTAACCACTTAGCCATCTCTCCAGCCCTGCTGGGTATTTTTTTATGAAGCTGGAAAGATGGCTCAGCAATTAAGAGTATACACTGCTCTTACAGAAGACCTGAATTCAGTTCCCAGCACTCATGTCAGGCAGTTCACAACTTCCTATAACCTCAGATCTCTGTAGGCCAGTAGTTCTTAACCTGTGGGCCACAACCCTTTTGGATGTTGAATGACCCTTTCACAGGGGCTATATATCAAAATATTACATTATAATTCACAAAAGAAGTACAACTAAATTATAAAGTAGCAATGGAAATTATGATTGATGGGAGTCACCACATGAGAAAGTGTATTTAGGGCTGGAGAGATGGCTCAGCCATTAAAGGCTAGGCTTACAACCAAAAATATAAGAGAAAGTGTATTTAAGGGTGCAGCATTAGGAAGGTTGAGAACCACTGCTCTAGGGCATCCAATGCCCTTCTCTGGCCTCCAGTCATTATATAATTAAAAATAAAATAAGAGCATGGTAGTATATATCTATAATCTCAGCACACAGGAGGTAAAGGCAGGAGGTTCATGAGTTTCTGGCAAGGCTTGGCTATACAGTGAGATTTTAACTCAAATTAAGTAAATACAAATGAAAATTAGAGTTTTCTTTTGTAATGCTGGGAATTAAACCTATGGCCCATGCATGGTAGGTAAGCACTCTACCACTGAGTGAGCTATATTCCCCACCCTAGTGCTTCACTTTTATCTCTTCAAAGGTTTCCTTTTAAACTTCACTTTATTATTTTATGTGTTATTAGTGTTTTTCCTGCATGTAAATCTGTGTACCATGTTCATGCCTGGTATCTGTGAAGGCCAAAGAGGGCAAGGATCTCTCGGAACCAGATTTATAGATGTTTTTGAGCTGCCATGTGGGTGTTAGAAATCCAGCCCAGGTCCTCTGAAGAGTACTCAGTGCTCTTAACCACTGATCCATCTCTCTAGCCCTTCACAAGTTTCCTTTTGGAAGGTATTTATCCGATGATTTCACAGTAATCATTATCTGAATACTAGTATTACATGCATATGCCACTGTTCCAGCACAGCCAGGGCTACACAAAGAAACCTTGTTTCAAAAAAAAAATCCAATAATAATAATGATAATGATGATGATAGAACAGGCCAACTCTGGTAGCACAAGCCTGGATCCCTGCACATGAATGAAGACAGGGTGAATGAGAAGTCAAGGTCAGCAAAGCATGGTGTACACCCACTCAGGAGGCTCTGAGTTTAACACCAGCCTGGTCTACACAGTGAGTTCCAAGACAGCCAAGGCTAGAGACAGAGAGGCATGGAGAAACCCTGTCTTAAAACACCAAACAAACCAAAAAACAAACAAACAAACAAACAAACAACTGGTATAAGAATAGGTACATAGCTCAATAGAACAGAATCTAGAAGTAAACATTTGCATTTGTGATCAACAGATATTTCAATCTTAAGACTATACAATGGCCAGGCAGTAGTGGCGCACGCCTTTAATCCCAGCACTTGGGAGGCAGAGGCAGGTGGATTTCTGAGT
>NW_022196911.1:83216418-83224114 GCF_008632895.1 Mastomys coucha
AAAAAAAAAAAAAAAAAAACCCAACCCCCCCCAAAGAGACTATACAATGAATATACAATATTTTTTTGAATATACAATATTTTACAGTACGAATACCATATATGTATAAATAAGTAAGCAAGTGGTAGGGTGGGAAGAGAAGAAGCTTTTGAACTAGCATTACGTTTATACTACTGTTGTCTATTTTGGTATTATCAACATTCCTAAAGACGTTATTTTAGAAGGATGAGCCATACCTTTGAATGATCTGAAAGGAAATCTGGAAGGAGATAGACTTGTGCCAGCAGCTCCGTGTAATCGTGACAACGAAAATAGTAAATATGGGAAAGAATGTTTTCAAGAGTAAAATCCTTCAAGGCTTTCTGATGTTCTGAAACAAACAAACAAAGCAATCTTAAATAGCTTAGTTTTTCTTGTTCTAAAAGTATGCCAATCATAAACAGTTATTTTTAATAAAATGGAATATCTTTGTATCATTGTAAGACATACTTTCTAAAAGACAACAGAACTATTGCAAAATGACTGTAAACTGTGACTTGATGATTGCTTTCTTATTAGAACTTTAATTTTTTTTCAAATCCTATTTTTAATGATGGTTCTTAAAATGTTTTAACCTCCCTTGTAGCCCACCACCCACCAGAGGTAGTGGGAAAGAAAGGATATGGGAGAAGTGGACCTGTTTAGAAAGGTTCTTTGTAACAACTAGCAACCCCTGCAGTCCAGCTCCCAAGTTAGCAGGCAGCAGCATCCCAATGTACTCACAACCACTTCACGGACACACTAGCCATGTCCAGTTAAGTAGAGTCGGGTTAGCAACAGCCACCAGTGACACGACCTAGCACAGACAGCCAGGCCTCAGCCTCTGCTTGAGTCATCAGAAGGGACCAACAGAACACCAGGAGTTCTCGGCTGTGCCTCTCTCAGGGAAGCTAAGAGCAGCAAAGACTCAAGACCCACAAGTATTGCTGTATCAGCAAGCCAAGCTCTTTCTCCACCACTCAGTCCTATTTATACCCTTCAAACATCACATATCATCCACATGCCTTGCCTCAGCCAGTTACAGGGTAAGACCACGTCTCAAAAAAGAAAAGGGGGAAAGATGATCAGTGGTTAAGAGGACTGGCTCCTCTTCCAGAGAAACTAGGGTTTAATTCCTAGAACCTACACATCTGCTCACACAACTTCCTATAACTCAGGGATCTAATGCCTAATGGGATCTAATGGGATCTTCTGGTCTCCAAGGGCACTAAACACACACAATGCAGACATGCATTTAGGTAAAACACCCCAACAGATAAAAATCAAAGAAAGCCAGTTTGGCTTTGAAATGAGAAACTAATTATTACATTTCAGAATGTTTTAAAAAATATTTTAATGCTATTGGGTGTTTTGCCTCCTTGTAAATATGTACCATGCATGTGCATGGTGCCCATGAAGGCCAGAAGGGCATCGGACCCCCTAAAACTAGGGCTGCAGACAGGGTGCTCGGACCCAAAGTTGGTTCTCTTCAAGAGCAGCAAGAGCTCTTAACAATAAACCATCTCTTCAGCCCCTATGATGTATCTGATCCATGACAAGATGATAGCATGAGTTCAATCCATAGGACCCACATACCGGAAAAAGAAAACAACTCTCAAGTTGTCCTCAGATCTCCACATATGAGTGGTGGCATGTGTGCACACATACTAAATAATAATTTTTTAAAAAAAGACTTATTTATGTAAAAGGATACTTTGTCTGCATGGACATATGCATACCAGAAGAGGTACTAGATCTCATTATAGATGGGTCTGAGCTGCCATGTGAGTGCTGGGAATTGAACTCAGGACCTCAGGAAAAACAGGCAGTACTTTTTAAAAACTGAGCCAACAACCAGGTGGTGGTGGAGCATGTCTTTAATCCCAGCACTTGGGAGGCAGAGGCAGGAGGATTTCTGAGTTCACCTGAATGAATAAATGAATAAAATATTTGTCTAAAGAAATGAGTAGTGCGGGCGAAAGAAACGACCTGGAGGTTAAGAACACATACTACTCTTACAGAGGACCTAGATTTGGTTCCCAGGGCCACAATAGGCAGGCCACAAATATCAGTGATTCCTGCTCCAGGGAGTCTGACTCCCTCTACTGGCCTTCTTAGGTACCTGCTTTAGGTACATGTGCATACCCAAACAGATATAGAAACAATTCAAAGCAAACTAAATCTTTTAAGAAAGAAAGAGAATGAGAGAGTAAAGAGGAGAGAAGAAGAGAGAGGAAGAAGGAGAGAGAAAGACAGAGAGAGAAACCAGCAGGGAACACATGAAGAGGGAGGGGGAGGGGAGAGAGAATATATGTTAGAAAATAGTATATTCTACTGATTTTTAGTTTTAAAGGATTTTTAGCCAGGCATGATGTCAGCATACCTATATTCCTAGAACTTAAGAGGATGGAGCAAATGGGTCAGTTTGCAAGATCTTTTTTGGGGGGGTGGGTGGGAGGGTTGGGGGGAAGGCAAGATCTTATCTTTAAAAAAAAACTTGCAGCCAGGCAGTTGTGGCACATGTCAAATTTAATTGGGAAGCAGAGGCAGGTGGATTTCTGAGTTTGAGGCCAGCCTGGTCTACAGAGTGAGTTCCAAGACAGCCAGGGCTATACAGAGAAACCCTGTCTCAAAAACAAAACAAAACAAAATAAAAAACAAAAACAAAAACCTGAGCCATCTCTACATCATGATAAATGTGATTTTTTTTAAAAAAAAAATTTCAAAAAGAAAAGTTAATAGCTGCCAAGTTGGGTATGACACAGGTCTATCATGCCAACATTTTGGAGACTGAGGCAGAAGGATCACATACATGGCCTGGGTTATGAGGAGAGCAGCATATATCATTTTGCAACAAAAGTGTTAGAGTTTAACTAGTTAAGCTTCTAGCTTGGGACAGTCTCTTACTGAGATCTGAGATACCCACAAATACGAACTGTCTTTAACTTACCTTCTTCCTTGTGTGTTTCTGCTATGAGATGAAGGTGCTGAATGCAGGCAGTTGCCAGGTTAACCACTCTATCAACCATAAAACTTCCCTCTGTATCAATAAATACTGCTTCACCGGCCACTCCTCCAAAACATTCTGGAATCTGCACATCTACCGCCAATTGCATACTGTCAAGAAATAAAAAGACCAAACCATTATCATAACCATTTAGAATGTCTTTTGTAAGCCGAATATAATCATCAGTTAGATCAAGTTTTCTAAATGCAAATAAATATCCCAAGGCAAAAGAGATCTCTAATTCTCTAGATGTCTAGCTTCAAATCCGTATGAATCAATAGACGCCTAGATAATAGATAAGGTGTTGTATAAAATTATAATCAAGGAAGTCTTAGTGGGTTTTAGGTTGCTGGGAATTGAATGCTTTACATTTTCTCCCTTTGAGTCAGGGTCCAGCAATGTAGCCCAGGCTAATCCTTCAACTCTCAATCCTTCTCAGTCTCCATTCTACCCTTACTGGCATGTTTATAGGAGTATGCCATAACCAGGTAGACACACTTTTTTTTTTGAGGGGGAGACAGGGTCTTGCTATATATCACTGGCTAGTCTAGCAACTGTTATACAGCCCAGAATATCCTCTATTTCGTAGCAGTCCTGCTTTAGTATCCTGAGGGATGAGATTATGAGTGTGTCACCAAACCTGGCTCAGAACTCTTTATCATATATAAATCAACTTTTAAACATTTGAAAAATGTATCTCAGAAGCCAATTAATTAGGAGTGTGTGTGTTTAGTGACCAGGCTATATTACAAAAGAAACATTTTTGATATCAAAATGTTACCAAGGAGACGAGATACCTGGATAATGTAAATGGTAAGCTGACTGATGTGAATACATACACAGTAGTGATGATGTATGCTTCTTGGTTTCCTGACTACACTCACAGCAGAGTATCTGTTACATTAAGTCCACCCTTAAGCAGGGAACGTCCTACTTTACCATAACTGTGTCTTTCCAACTCCGGGTACACCGCAAACCTCTGTCGTTTTCATCAGGGGTATACCGCCCCCAAGAACGTTATCTAGGGCTGAGCAGAAGGTGATTATGAAGCCCTGGGTATGCTCTTGCTCTAGAAGTTCCAGTGCTGTGCACTTCTTGTTTGCCAAAGATGGACCAGCACATCTTGGTTTATTTGTGAGACATTCTCTTCTTAGAATTTGGAGAGTTTCCAAGGCTTCCTCTTTAGATATCCCAACTTCTATAAATAAAATAAGAAAAAGAAAACGTGACATTAGAGATTTAAAAGTATAACTCAAGAGCCTGGCATGGTAGCCCATGCCTTTAGTCAGACAGTCGGGACTATACCTTTTCTTTTTTAAAGATTTATCTTTATTTTATGTTTGTGAGTACACTGTAGCTGTCTTCAGACACACCAGAAGAGGGCATCTGATCCCATTACAGGTGGTTGTGAGCCACCATGTGGCTGCTGGGAATTGAACTCAGGACCTCTGGAAGAGCAGTCAGTGCTTTTAATCACTGAGCCATCTCTCCAGTCCCAGAAACCTTTTTTTTGAAATAAACAAAAGTTTAACAGAGTAATGAATGACTCAGTTATTTAGTTATTTAGCAGTTGGGGATCAAAACCAGGGCCTTGGGCATGAGCAGCTAGTTAGTGCTCTACTATTCTGCTACTGTCCTGTTAGCATCATTACTGCTATGTAAAAGTTAAAGCTGGGCCGTGATGGCACACACCTTTAATCCCAGCACTTGGGAGGCAGAGACAGGCGGATTTTTCGGAGTTCCGACACCAGCCTGGTCTACAGAGTGAGTTTCAGAACAGCCAGGGCTACACAGAGAAACCCTGTCTCGAAAAAAAAACCCTTAAAATTAGACTCTGTGGTGGACTGTTTAACTAACATTGGCAAAACCATGAATTCAATACACAACACTTTAAAACCAAACCAGATTCCATTCTGTCCTCTTTGGCGACCAGCAGAGAGATGCACATAGTATTACTGGCACAGTGGGTGACTACAACCAAGTTTGGATTTGCATACATTAAGGATGCAGTGGTTTCCACTTATCTGTAACCTGAAGAACTCTGGGAAAGAAGTTGGGACAGGGATGGGGGTGGAGATGGAATTTCTGTGAATCATGAACGTCTTTCTAGAGCTTTCTCCTGGTGTAAGGGAATGTTTTTCTGTTTTTCTCACGGAAATGTCTCTAGTCCTCCTCTAATCCTTCATTTCTCAGATTCCATTCCCACCCCCCTAGGATCTTTGACCAGCGAGAATTACATGGCTTGTGACTGTTTCCCGACCCAGTTTATCAGGAAACCTCATGATGAGAAGTCGGTTCTTTCATCTACTGACTGGACACTTTGGTCCAAGAGGAAACTCCCTTAGATTCCTCCAAACATCCAGCGGGCGCGGTCACGAGGAAAGCAATCAGCAAATGTTGCTCCACACAGTTCCGACCACCAGAGAATTACAGCCGGAGTTCAAGAGCAGCTTGGCGGAGGCGGGAGATGGAAGACGGAGGCGGGAGATGGAAGACGGAGGCGGTGCATCAGTCGGCTGCCAGGAGTCGTTACCTTTGCTCAGCTCGGAGGGCTTCACCTCCAGAACGTCCTCGGCGGTCAGAAATCCCGCAGCCACCAGCTTCACGCGCACCGCGGGAGACAGCGGAAAACCCACCAATTCCCGCTGCATTTCCAGAGCTCCGCGCCTGCGCCTAACGAACGCAGTGAGGTAGAGCGAGAGGCGCGAAAGCCCTAGCGGCCCAAACCCCGCCCTCCCGGGGGGTGGGGGAGAAAAGGACTGCTCTGTGACGTCATGCGCATGGCGTAAGGGGCGGAGTCTGGCTTCAGGAGGCCTTGCTGCTGCTGAGGACAGTCTACTATAACAGTTCCCGTTTAGCATTGTTTTCTAGTGTCATTCCTCCGAGTCAACGTTTCGGGTATAGCCTGACAGTGAAAAACAAACAAACAAACAAAAAAAGCAAAACCGAGGCTGGAGACCAGAGAATGGTAACCAGGCCAACTGGACCGTACACGACATATCTCCTTGCCACGTTCTGCCCTGGTTCATGGGTTGCTCCAAACATCGTTGAAAGGAATCATCCTCCTGGAGGGAAGTTGTAATAGAAGCAGCAACCCAGTACTGATCGGGTTCTTGCTGTGAAAAAATTCAAGACTTTGTAGAAGGCCCGCTGTGTGTCCCCACCACGAGAATGGTGCCCCTTGACCCTTCCTAGGTGACCCCTTGCTTTTCCCGCCCTCGCGAGGGATTGTGGGCCAGCTCCCCACCTTGGGGGTGAGCGGTTGGCGCCCACGCGCGCAGCCACGCACTCGCCCACGCACGCACAGCTTCCGGTGGGCGACCCGGACTCCCTCGGAGCAGAGCGTGGCGGTTTCTGAGAGCACCCATGTCCACAGGCCTACCTAGCCTGAGAAGTAGCTGGAAAAGTAAGATATCGTGTCCTTGTCGTCTCGTAGTCTAGCCGGGGTCTCTGGTGTCCTGAGGGAGGGGCCGTACCTTTTTAGTAGAGTTGACCAGGGATGTTCATGTAGCGGAAGTGACCGCGTCCAAAAGAAAAATTTAGGGGAGATTGGCAGTTCGGAAGATGGCTTTGCCCAAGAATATAGAGGATGATATAAAAAAAGTGTGTTGTGCCGGGCAGTGGTGGCGCACGCCTTTAATCCCAGCACTTGGGAGGCAGAGGCAGGCGGATTTCTGAGTTCCAGGCCAGCCTGGTCTACACAGTGAGTTCCAGGACAGCCAGAGCTACACAGAGAAACCCTGTCTCAAAAAAAAAAAAAAAAACTTTTTACTATCCTGAGCAATCTCCCAATTCTGTGTTCCTCCTCCTCAGAGGAGAATGTTTTTATCCCATTTGATGACTCGGAAAGCCTGGTAGGACTGGACAAAATATGGTTTATGTAAGTACATTGTTTAGCTAATATAGGATTTATATTTGAGTATTCGGTAATTATTAGATGTTATCCCCTGGGAGAATTCGTGCTTAATGTTTTTAAAGCAGTTGGATTCTTAGGTGAGAAGATAGTGAGTTAAAAAGAGAAAAGGGAGGGCTGGAGAGATGGTCAGTGGTTAAGAGCACCAACTGCTCTTCTGAAGGTCCTGAGTTCAAATTCCAGCAACCACATGGTGGCTCACAACCATCTGTAATGAGATCAGATGCCCTCTTCTAGGGTGTCTGAAGACAGCTACAGTGTACTTACATGTAATAAATAACCCTTTTAAAAAAAATCTCTCTTTAAAAAGAGAGAGAGAGAGAGAGAAAAGGGGTAGGTAGCACTTGGGAGGCAGAGGCAGGCTGATTGCTGAGTTCAAGGCCACTCAAGACCTCTGCTGCCACCCACATGGCAGCTCAAAACTCTGGAACTCCAGTTCCAGGAGAGTTGAACTACCTCACACAGACATACATGCAGACAAAGCAACAATACACATAAAATGAAAACTAGGTTATTAAGATTCATTTATTTACTTATTTTATGTATGTGAGCACACTGTCACTCTTCTCAGACACACCAGAAGAGGGTATCAGCTCCCATTAGAGATGATTGTGAGCCACCATGTGGATTCTGGGAATTGAACTCAGGACTTCTGGAAGAACAGCCAGTGCTCTTGACCACTGAGCCATCTCTCTAGGCCCGAAAACTAAATTATTTAAAAAAACAATAAAATAAGTAAATAGAGAAAATGAAAAAAA
>NW_022196911.1:83224156-83235338 GCF_008632895.1 Mastomys coucha
AAAAAAAAAAAAAAACAACCTTCTGTCCACACAAAAACCTGAACGTGGGTGCTTCTAGCTTCTATATTCATAGTTTTTAATTGTAGAAGCATCCAAGATGTCCTTTAGTATATGAATAAAAACTGATCTACCCATATATTGAAAATATTACTCAACTAAATAAAGTGAACTTTCAAATGAATAGGCCACAGGAACTGTGAACACACACTGCCAAGTGGGAGAAGGCAGTCGGCAAGGTTGTGTCCTTCCCTAGAGGACATGGTATCAGGGGAAAAAGCAGCACCCTGACGTGAGCAGGGAAAAGCATGCGGCGTTTGTCCTTAGGGCCGGGAAAGTACTCGACGTGGAGCTGTGAGTGTGGATGCGCGCCTTGTATGTCTGTCCAAGGCCATAGAATGGACAGCAGAAGTAACTTCTAATTTAAACTGTGTACTTTGGGTGACTGTAATGTGCCCAAATGTTTCACGATATGGAAAAGACAAGACCTCCTCAGGATATAAATAGATACGCTAGCTGAGGAAGGCAGTGTAGCCGTGGTTACTAACAGCAGATATTTGCTTTCTGTGTGACTCTGAGGCTTTCCTTACAAATATCCGCACAAGAATGTCCGTTTAGTTGAATAGTGATTTAATGAAAATAAAAGTTGAAATGCATGAAACAAAAAAAAAAAAAACAAAAAAGAGAAAATGGAGTTATAAGTAGTAATACATTTTCAGCTTGGTCAAATGCAGTAGATTTGCCTTTTACTTTTTTTTTTTTTTTTTTTGAGACAGGGTGCTTTTTACATTTTGATTTTGTCATCTTGGAAAGTTAAACTACTTGACTATGTACTTGGGCAAGTAGATGCTGTTAACATCTACCACCTAATTTTCGATAGGGTGGCACAGACTTACAGTCCCAGCTACTCAAGAGATTGAGACAGAATGATCAAAAGTCCAAAGCTCACCCTGGCATACAGAGTGAGTACAAGTCCAGTTTGGGCAGTTTGAACCTAATCATCTCAAAAAGTAGAAAGAAAGCTAGGGATATGACTCAGTTATAGAATGCATCCCTTGAATGTTAGGATCTAGATTCAATTCCCAGTAGTAAAAAAAACACACACAGACACACACCAAAAAAACCACTCTGTCATTCATGTGTGTGTGTGTGTGTGTGTGTGTGTGATTTTCATCATTCTCTGCTGAAACTTTGAATATAGACCCTCTTAGTCCCTGTCAGTCATGGCTCCACTTTCAGTTTTGAGCATGACTTTCATGAATACATACTTTGTGCAAGTGGAATAATATTATAATTGTTCTTCTGTGACTGGTCTTTTTCACTTAGATGTTCTTTTTTTTTTTTAAAGATTTATTTTATTTATTTTATGGGTATGAGTACACTGTAGCTGTACAGATGGCCGTGAGCTATCATGTGTGTGGCTGCTGGGAACTGAACTCAGGACCTCTGCCGCCCCTCTCTCTCCGGCCTCTCCGGCCTCTCCGGCGTAATTCATTGTAGCTGTTTTCAGACGGACCAGAAGAGGGCGTCAGATGTCATTTCGGGTGGTTGTGAGCCACCATGTGGTTGCTGGAATCCGAACTCAGGACCTTCGGAAGAGCAGTCAGTGTTCTTACCCGCTGAGCCATCTTGCCAGCCCCACTTAGATGTTCTTAAGATTAATCCATGTGGTAGCATCTACTAGAATTTTCCTCTATACTCTCTGTGTGTATGTGTACGTGTATACTAGAGGGAAAGAGGAGAGAGAGCAAGGGCAAGTGATCATGCGTGCTGCAGAATCAACTTCTAGTAGTCTGTGCTTCCATCATGTGAATCCCAGAAATCTTCAGGTTTAACGGCAAATACTTTTATCCACTAAACTATCTCCCCAGCCCTTTACATCTGTGTTTGTTGGTTTTGTTTTTTTTTTCTTTTTTAATTATCAGTTTGAGAGATAGTTCAGTGGATAAAGTGTGTGCCATGCAAGCATAAAGACTTAAGGTCAGATCTCTAGAATGTTTGTAAAACTGAGCATAGTGGCACTTTATAATCCTAGTGCTCATACATTAGGATGTGAGACACATAGGAAACTCCCTTGAAGCTTGGGGCCAAATGGCCTGGCATATGCAGTGGTATCTTTGTTAGGGTCACTATTGCTGTGATAAAACACTAGTACTAAAAGCAAGTTGGGGAGCAAAGGGTTTATTTAGCTTACACTTTTACATCACAGTTCATCTTAAAAGGAAGGACAGGAACTCAAGCAAAGCAGGAACCTGGAGAACAGGAGCTGATGCAGAGGCCATGGCCCCTCCATGCTGCTTACTAGCTTGCTCCTCAGGACTTGCTCAACCTGCTTCCCTATAGATCAATGCACCACCAGGCCAGGGATGGTGCCACCCATAATGGCCTGGGCCCTTCCCCATCAATCTCTAAGTTTAAAAATGTCCTACAAGGTTTGCCTATACTTCAGTCTTTTTTTTTTTTTTTTTTTTTTTTTTTTTTTTTTTTTTTTCAAGACAGGGTTTCTCTGTGTATCCCTGGCTGTCCTGGAACTCACTGTGTAGACCAGGCTGGCCTGGAACTCAGAAATCCACCTGCCTCTGTTTCCCAAGTACTGGGATTATAGGCGTGGGCCACCACCTCCCGGCTCTATACTTAGTCTTATGGAAGCATTCTCTTGAATGTGGTCCCCTCCTCTCAGATGACTTTAGCTTGTGTCAAGTTGACATAAAAGTTGCCAGCACAAATTTCAAGGTGGAAGGTGATGGCCAATATGATGGAAGGCACTGACCTCCATATGGATTCCATGGCACTGGTGTGCGCAAACTCCCTGACCAAAATACATGTCCCCACACAAATTATAAGAAAAAACAATATCAAAGGCAGAGCACGCTGTCTTGTGGGTCCTCATTCCACCCTGTGCTGCTGGGATGTGGAAACACCGCTGGAGAGTGTCGAGACCACTCCAGGCGGGGAAAAAACGCAATCTAACAAGTAGGAGGCCGAAGCTAGGGTTCCCTGACTCCTGAGACTCCAGTTGTGGCTGGGGTGCTATACAGAGGAGTTGGGAATGAAGTGTTGGGGTCCACGGCCCACAATAAGGCCAGGACCAGGTACTTCCAAACTCCTGGACATCCAGGCAACCTAGTGGTGCTGGGTCGAGAAGAATTGGGAATGTAATTGGGGGCCTGTGGGCTGAGGGCAGCGACAAACCTGGGGCTAGGGGAGTGAGAACTTCGACTTAGCTCATTGTGGAAAGTCCTTAGCTTGGCAGCAGTTGTCTGGGAGCAAAGGCCTTCTGTGGTAGACTTAGGCAGTGGCTCGGTAGTCAGAGGCTTTCTCCATGCTCCCCACTGTGGTTCTTGATGAAAGAGGCAGTCCTTAGTTCCAAACTGTTTATTGACTGTTCATTGTGGAAAATGGATGCATACCAACTCCTCAGGGTGGAGAGATTCGATACCTTTTGCAGGGAGGAATGTCTAGGAAGGGAAACTTATTGGCTAAAACCCCTCAGGGTTTCTGGATACCTCATTAGCATGGAGAACTCTGTTCTGGGCTGTGTGAACAATGTGGGGAATGTGGGCATGTGTTCTGGGGCAGGAATCTAGCAGGGAGCAGAGAGGTGCCTACCGTCTCAGGTGGGTACCTGGGTACCGGGATCTCAGACCTGCTTTCCCTTACCAAGTTTTTTAGGCACAGTCTACTGTCCCGTAGTATCTCATCTGTATTTCAGCATTCAGAGGCCTAGGCAGGAAAACTGCCTCAAATTTAAGGGTGTATGAACTGAGTAACAGGCTAGCCATGATTATATGATGACACTATATTTTCAAAAATACTTGAAAAGGGTCAGGTATGGTGTTTTGTACCTTTAATCTAGGCACTAAGGAGGCAAGGGATAGACTTGTGAGCTTTATGTAGCAGGTTCCAAGCCAGCCAGGACTATACACTAAGGTCGTGTCTCAAAAATGAACAAAACAAAAAAGCAGAAAGTGGCTGAGAAGATGGCTCATTGGGTGACAGGAGCCTGCTTCCAAGTCTGATGACCACGGTCTGATCCCTCAGAACCCCGTGGTGAAAGGGGAGGACTGACTCCTGGAAGTTGACCTCCAACCTCCACGCATGCCTCCCTTTTCAGAAAATTAATATATAAAGTGTAATTGCAAAATAAATCTTTCTGTTTGACAGGACAAAGGACTGGGGTACATATTTTAGATATCAAAAGCAGAACTGACTTCAGGTTCTCCTAGCATCCCTCAGTTCCTAGCTGGCACACCCTGCCCCCAACCCTGAACTTTCCAGCCCAGGGGCAGGGCTGCCCTTCCCCCAGAGGCTCCTCCCTATAGACTCCAGACATTTTGACATTTTGGTTTGTCTCTTTTGAGTTCTTGCATGTGTTCTCTCTCCTTCCTTCCCTCCATCCCTCCCTCCCTCCCTCCCTCCCTCCCTCTCTCTCTCTCTCTCTTTCTCTTTCTCTCTCTCTGGGCTCATACCCTTTTCTTTTCCCCCCTCCCCCTCTCCCCATGGTGACTTCCCTGGGACCAGTGAACTAGCCCCTCTGAGAACAGCTTTCCAATAAAAGTACTTTTAATCTAGTCTAATCTGGCTTGACTTGGCTCATTTCACCAGTGGAGAAATAACATCACGTTCTAGTGCTGGGAATCTATAGCCTCACATATGCTAGAGAAGTGATTTACCATTGAGCTGCATCTGCAGTCCACTTATTCAAATTTGAGACCTAGCCTCTGTGTTTCCAAAGCTGGCCCCAAATTTATAATCCTCCTGGCTCCTTTGGAGTAGTGGGGTCACATATGCACTGCCAGGCCTGGCTCAATATTCTGTGGGAGTTGTGCTTGGTTTATGGGTTTTGAAATGGGTTCTCTGTAGCCTAGGCTACCTTAACATATTATGTAGTATAGACTGGCTGCAAACTTGAGGCAATCCTTGTACTTCAGCTTCCCAAAGTATTGTAATTACAGGTCTCAGCCACCATGCCTGGATTAGTAAAGTCACCTCTTTGTCCTAAGGCAGATTGTAAGCATAAGTAGGCCAGTAATGATGAACATCTTGTGAAATACTGTAACTGAATTTTGTGAAGGCTATGGACCTGTTGAAGACACCATGTTACTAGTTTAAAAAGGTATTACTAGGGACAAGTATGATAGTTGAACAGAAAAGACATTTGGTGCCAAACCCTGAGAACCTGAGTTCTATTCCCAGGACCTACATGGTGGAATGAAAGAACCATTCATCGATCCCCTCTGAGGGATCACATGAGTTGTGCCACTTGTGTGCAAGTTCATAATACACAGACACATATACAAATTAAATGTAAAAACCTAAAAAGTGCCGGGCAGTGGTGGCACACGCTTTTAATCCCAGCACTTGGGAGGCAGAGGTAGGCGGATTTCTGAGTTCGAGGCCAGCCTGGTCTACAGAGTTCCAGGACAGCCAGGGCTATACAGAGAAACCCTGTCCCGAAAAAAAACAAAACAAAAACAAAACAAAAAAAAAACCCTAAAAAGTATGCATAGGACGCCAGGAAGATGGCTTGTTGGGTAAGGGACTTTCCTGCAAAACCTGACAACCTGAGTTGGATTTCTAGGACCCACAAGTTGTCTTCTGATCACCATATGGGCATCATGGCATCTTCATACCCAACAACTAATAAATAAATAAATAAATAAATAAATAAATAAGATACTCCTAGAACCATTATGAATGGTCATTAGGTACCTTGCTTCCAAATCTGAAAACCAGAATTTAATCCTTAGGAATCACATGGTAGAAGAAAGGACTGACTCCCACAGGATTTCCTCTGACTACACACTGTTCCATGGCACATATATGCCCTCACACATATACACAATAAGTAAATATATGGATGAATAAATGTTAACAAGAAAAAAGATTTTCAAGTCACCAAACTTGTAACCTAGTATGTAAGCTTTGAACTTTTTCGTAATGGTACTTTAGTTCACATGTAACTCCCTTGTCCCTTTCATGCTTAGTTGCAGATTTCAAAGTATCTTGACATTTTTATTTTTCTTTATCTGGAATGCTTCACAAATTTTCATATACTTGCACAGGGACCATGATAATCTTTTTTGTATCATTCCAGTGTTACTATATATGTTGTTAGAGCAAGCACTTAATATTTATTCCATACCTCTACAGAGTGAGTTCCAGGACAGCCAAGGCTAGTGAGAGGTGATGCTTTATTTATAAATTTGTATATATGTACATGTGTATATAGGGTATATCTGTATATGTGTACAACATATACTTTCTTTGAAATAAATTATGGATATATGTGTGTGTATGTATATTGGTTTTATATATATACACATACACACATACATATTTATACTTAATACCAGCACTCAAGAGGGAGGCAGAGGCAGACAGATCTCTGTGAGTTTAAGATTGGCCTGGTCTACACAGTGAGTTCCAGGCAGCCAAGGCTAGTGAGACCTTGTCTTAAAAAATAAAAATAATAAAAAGTTAAAATAACTAATGTGAGGATTTATGGCACACGCCTTTAAATCCTAGCATTCAGGAGGCAGAGACAGGCAGATCTCTGTAAGTTTGAGACCATTCTGGTTTTAAAAGTGAGTTCCAGGACAGCTAGTGATCTTTTATACAGAGAAACCCTATTTTGAGGATATTAATTATTGAACTGGAGAGATGGCTCAGTGGTTAAGAGCACTGACTGCTCTTCCAGAGGTCCTGAGTTCAATTCCCAGTAACCACAAAGTGGCTCAAAACCACCCGTAATGAGATCTGACGTCCTCTTCCGTTATGTCTGAAGACAGGAATAGTGTACTCATTATATATATAAGACAAATAAAGAAAATCTTTTAAAAAAAAAAAAAGCAGGGCTGGTGAGATGGCTCAGTGGGCAAGAGCACTGACTGTTCTTCCGAAGGTCATGAGTTCAAATCCTAGCAACCACACGGTGGCTTACAACCACCCATAATAAAATCTGACGTCTTTTTCTGGTGGTCCAAAGACAGCTACAATGTACTCATTTATAATGATAAATAAATAAAAAAATATTAATTATTTAATTAATATAAAACAGGCCTGGAGAGATAGCTCAGTGGTTAAGAGCACTGACTGTTCTTCCAGAGGTCCTGAGTTCAATTCCCAGCAACCACATGGTGGCTCACAACCATCTGTAATGGGATTCGATGTCCTCTTCTGGTGTGTCTGAAGATAGTGACAGTGTACTCAAATAAAATAAATCTTAAAAAAAAAAAAACAAAACAAAACAGCCAGAGCCAGACAGTGGTGACACATGCTTTTAATCCCAGCACTTGGGAGGCAGAGGCAGTCGGATTTCTGAGTTCAAGGCCAGTCTGGTCTACAGAGTGATTTCCAGGACAGCCAGGACTACACGGAGAAACCCTGTCTCAAAAAACAAAAATAAAATAAAATAAAATAAAAAAAAGACCAAACCAAGCCAAAAAAAGTAGATCACTTGCCTGGGATGTGTGAGCCCCAGAGTTCAGTTTCTAGCACTTGAAAGGTCTACCAACTCCATGTCCCTATTTTTTAATTCTCTTATCAGACATCCCTTTTTTTAATTGTCATTTTTAGTTTTAGTAAGATGTTTAAAACAGCACTGTTAGGTTGAAGAAATGGCTTATCAGTTAAGAGCACTGACTGTTCTTCCAGAAGATCTAGCACTGACATGTTACCTCCCAGCCACCCATAACTCCTGTTCCAGAAAATCTAGTGCCCTCTTGTGGCCTCTAAGAACACTTGATGCATGTAGTACACAGACAGATCACCCATACACTTTTTCTTTTTCTTTCTTTCTTTTTTTTTTTTTTTTTTTTTTTTTTTTTTTTTTTTTTGTTGTTTTTCGAGACAAGGTTTCTCTGAATAGCCCTGGCTGTCCTGGAACTCACTGTGTAAACCAGGCTGGCCTGGAACTCAGAAATCCACCTGCCTCTCCCTCCCAAGTGCTGGGATTAAAGGCATGTGCCACCACCGCCCGGCGAAACTGAACTTTTAACTTACATTGTAATAGCAGATGTGGTGGCCCATGCCTTTAATCCTAGCAGGTACATCTCTGTGAGTCTGAGGCCAGCCTGATCTACATATCAAGCTCCAGGACTGCATGAAGAAACCCTGCCTCAAGAAAAAAAAAAAAAGAAGAATAGTAAACTACATAATTTGTTTTAGTATGTATGTAGTCTCTCACACACAAGGGTCAGAAGAGAACCTGTGAGGAGTACTTTCTCATCAGTGGATCCTGGGGCAGGCTTTATTGTGAGGTAGAGACCAAAATCTGAATTGAGAATCTAAATCGGGCAGTGGTGGCGCACGCCTTTAGTCTCACCACTTGGGAGGCAGAGGCAGGCGGATTTCTGAGTTTGAGGCCAGTCTGGTCTACAGAGTTAGTTCCAGGACAGCTAGGGCTACACAGAGAAACCCTGTCTCAAAAAAATCAAGGGGGTTGGGGGTTGGACTGGTGAGATGGCTCAGCGGGTAGGAGCACCGACTGCTCTTCGGAAGGTCATGAGTTCAAATCCCAACAACCACATAATGAAATCTGACAACCACCCATAATGAAATCTGACGCCCCCTTCTGGTGTGTCTGAAGACAGCTACAGTGTACTCATTTATAGTAATAAATCTTAAAAAAAAAAAATGGGAAAAAAAAAGAGCGAATCTAATGTTAAGATGGGTGACTCCCTGGAGAAGACAGTTCTCAGGAGTAAGGGGGCGTTTGTAAAGACAAAGCACAGAGAAAAACTATGCTCAGGTGGGCAGGTGCAGAGGCAAATTAAAGCAAACAAGCAGTTTAACAGGACCCAAAACCTTGCAGTTGTCTGGGGCAATTCAACTCCGAGTTTTGAGGACTTTCCCGAGGGACTTTTCATGGTATAGGTAGCAAAAGAGGCCAATTTCATATTCAATCAAAAATGTCTCCATTTGAGAGAAGTGGAAGAATCTTTGCCCTCTTACAGCTTGATAGCAAGTGATTTTGCTGACCCATCTCACTGGCTCTGTTTCTCTCTTTGTAAAGATTTGTGTTTAATTAATTAACTTTATAGGTGAGGATGACTTCTGATCCTCCTCCTTCCATCTCCTGAGTGCTGTGATTACAGGCCTATGCCATTCTAGTCCATGCTGAGAATCAGACCCACAGCTCTGTGCATACTAGGCACAGAGCTACAACCCCAGCTGTATAGGCCTATAGTTCATAAGATTTCGATAGATATAATAATATAATATATTGCTCTATAAGTGTTAACAGTTTGCAAATTCCTTGTTCTACAATTATAAAAGTCTGTCCTAGTTAAATTGTTGTTGCTGTGATAAGCACCATGACTAAGAACAACATGGTGAGGAAAAGGCTTATTTTCCTCTTACAGGTTAGAGTCCATCACTGAGGAAAGTCAGAGTAGGAACTTAAAGCAGAAGCCATGGAGGAACACTTTAATGTCTTGCTCCCAGGCTCATGGCCCTTTCCTACATAGTCCATACCCACTTTCTTACCTATGGTACTGCCCACAGGGTCCAGCGTTAGTTAGCAAGCAAGACAGTACTCCACAGATGTGTTCACAGGCCAGTCTGATGGAGAAAGTTCTCCATCCATTTAAGGCTTTCTCTTTCTGCTGGCCAGCACTCAGAGGCAGAAGCAGATGGATCTCTGAATTCAAGGCCAGCCTGGTCTACAGAGCAAGTTCCAGGACAGCCAGGACTACACAGAAAAACTCAGTCTTGGGGAGGAAAAAACACCTTTCTCAAGTATGTCAAAAACCATGATTTGTATCACGAAGTTTGTAGTCCTTATGAGAAAAATTAATCATTCTTTGGAGTGATCTGAATTTGAAGTAAGATTCCATAGAGTAAGTAAGAAGTAGAAACTTAGAATTAGCTGATAGATCATAGACATGAAAGTATGTTCCCCACAGTGTGGCTTATTCATTGCATTTCAGCTGTGCTAAGCCTTGTGATTTCTTTAAATGTGCAGCGCCAAACTCTGGTAGTTTGAGGCTGCAGTTTATGCTATCCCTGATTTTCAAGTTGCTTAAAAAGTGGAGTTTACATTTCTTAAAACTGAGCAGGCTTTTTAAGACATGAAACATATTAGTTGATTCTTTTTGTTTTGTTTTGTTTTGTTTTGTTTTTTCGAGACAGGGTTTCTCTGTATAGCTCTGGCTGTCCTGGAACTCACTCTGTAGACCAGGCTGGCCTCGAACTCAGAAATCCACCTGCCTCTGCCTCCCAAGTGCTGGGATTAAAGGCGTGTGCCACCACCGCCCAGCTAGTTGTTTGATTCTTACTGTTAAATTACTTTTCTGACAGGGAGGAAAGGGAGGTTGGGGGGGGGGGAAGAGGGAGGGAAAGAGGAGGAGGAGAAGGGGGAAGCCCAGGGAGACCAAAGTGTCTGGATTATATAGGGAAGGGGCAGCTCAGTCCCTGGCTGGAACCTGGAGGCCAGTCTGCTTTGTTACATAAAATATGCACCTAAATCCCTTGTCCTTGATCTGAATCCAAACAACCGTGTTTCCTGTTAGTAGTTCAGAAACCTTTTGTGTTTAAGTTGTGTGGTAATACTAACAGATTACCACAGGTTCAATGGTTTGATTGAAGTAAATTTATGATGAGTGGGGAGCATAGTAGTATTGTCCTTCACTTGAGTGTCACCCTACAGCCAGAAAGTAGGGCTGCATTCCTGGAATTTTTGGAGGCTCCAGAGGTTAGGTAGGGATTTACTACCTTAACCTTTTAAGCTTCCACATCACTTATGTATGACATCACTTAAGTCTACTTTCTAAGCATGCTAAGCAATTTAGTGTCTTGTCTCTGAACTCAGTTTTTACCTTTATATTTCTCTGGCCCTTTTGCATGCTCTGTGATTTACTTTAGACCCACCTGGATAATCTCCCCATCTCAAATCCTTAACCACACCTGAGATAAATATAGTTTGTCATTTTGAGACAGTCTTCTCATATATACCAGGGCCTCTTCTGAGATTCTGAGATTACAGGCAGCCATTATTATAAACAGTATTGGAAATCAAACCCATGGCATGCTAGACAGGAAAAAACATTCTGCCTACTGAACTAAGTTCTCAGATCAAAGGAGCTTTTTGTGTATATACACACCTAGCACTTGAGAGGTTGAGGCAAGAAGGTCAAGAGGCCAGGTCATCTCTACTATAAACCAAGTTCAAGCAAGAAGGTCA
>NW_022196911.1:83235349-83235704 GCF_008632895.1 Mastomys coucha
TCCAGGAC
Source organism: Mastomys coucha (assembly GCF_008632895.1). NCBI lineage: Eukaryota > Metazoa > Chordata > Mammalia > Rodentia > Muridae > Mastomys > Mastomys coucha. Next base: position 83,235,358 of record NW_022196911.1, read on the forward strand.
AGCCAGGGCTACACAGAGAAACTCTGTCTCGAAAAACAAACAAACAAACAAACAAACAAACAAACAAAACAAAACAAAACGAAAAAAGTTTGGGCTCCCTGGTTAGGAGCACTGGCTGCTCCTCTAGAGGTCCTGAGTTCAATTCCCAGCAACCACATACTAGTTCACAACCATCTATAATGTGATATGATGCCCTCTTCTGGCTTGTAGGTGTACATGCAGATAGAGCACTCATGTACATAAAAATAAATAATTTTTTTTTAAAAAACACCCAGCTTCTTATAACTATTTTTTTTGCTTTCATTCTCTCTTTCTTCCTTCCTTCCTTCCTTTCTTTTTTTTTTTTT
>NW_022196911.1:83236047-83238507 GCF_008632895.1 Mastomys coucha
ACATGGTTTTTGTGCTTAAAAGCTCATCCTAAGAAAGGCTCCACCCTATACTGGGATCTCGAGCACCCCAGTGTAATCACTGGCTGGTTAACAAAGACTTTCTATTGGCTTAAACCCATGTCTGAGCAGTTCACTCTGGTGAATATATCCACAACAGCGGAACACTCCTTTAATCCCTGCATTCAGGAGGCAGAGAGGCAGGGAGAGTCCTCTGAGTACATGGCCAGCCTGACATACATAATGAGTTCCAAGTGAATGGGGGCTACATAGTAAAACTCTTGTCAAAAAAAAAATGAACTAGCAATACAGGTGACATCATTTATGAGCTTCAAAAATATAGTAAGTGGGGCTGGAGAGATGTCTCGGAGGTTAAGAGCGCTGACTACTCTTCCAGAAGTCCTGAGTTCAATTCCCAGCAACCACATGGTAGCTCACAACCATCTGTACTGGGATCCAATGCCCTCTTCTGATGTGTCTGAAGAGAGCGACAGTGTACTCACATACATAAAATAAATAAAAAATGTTTTAAATTAAAAAAAATATAGTAAGTGAAAAGAACTGAACATAGACTACAAACTACACAATTATTCCTTTCTATACAAAATATTAGGAAAAGTAGGTATATCCACAGAGTGGTAATCCATTGTTTTCTATAGCTGGGTTTGGGACACAGAAACTAATGGACTGCAAATGCTTGGGGTGGGGTGTACGTGGAGATTTTTTCAAAGATTCACTTATTTTTATGTGCACTGGTGATCTGTCTGCATGTCTGAGTGAGGGTAGCAGATCCTCTGGAACTGAAGTTAATAGACAGTTTGAGCTGCCATGTGGGTTCGTGGAATTGAATTGCTCTTAACCACTAAGCCATCTCTCTAGTCCCATCATAGAGGAATTCTTTGATGGTCAATGTACTGGCTGGTTTTGTGTCAACTTGACACAAGCTGGAGTTATCACAGAGAAAGGAACTTCAGTAATGAGATCTTGACACCCTTTTCTGGTGCATCTGAAGACAGTTACAGTGTACTTATATATATTAATAAATAAATCTTTGGGCCGGATGGAGCAGAGACTGAGCGAGCTGGGCTGACCGGAACGAGCAGAGGTCCTAAAGTCAATTCCCAACAAGCAGATGAAGGCTCACAACTATCTGTACAGTTACAGTGTGTATTCATATATACATAATAAATAAATCTTCAAAAAATGTAAGATATATAAGCTGCTCTGGGGAGGATTCACTGGCTCCAAGGACTGAGGCCAGAGGAATCACCATGGAAAATGGAAAGAGGGGAGAGGGGAAAAGTGAAGGCAAGAAAGAGCACTCTCAGAGAGAGAAGAAAAAGACTGGGAGACCAATGTCTGGATGATATAGGGAACAGGCTTTGGGGGAAGGATAGCCCAGTCCCTGGGCTGGAAAGTTCAGGGTTGTGGACATAGTATGCCAGGTAGGGACCGCTGAGGGATACTGAGCTCTGAAACCAAACATATGCCATTATGCCTGCTCTAGTTGTTCTAGGAAAGGATAAAAATGTAGGACAGGAGGCCTGGCATAGTGGCACATGCCTTTAATTTCAGGGGCAGGCACATCTATGAGGTCCAGACCAGTCTAGTCTTCAAAACAAGTTCCAGGACAGTCAGCACTACACAAAGAAACCCCGACTCAAAAAAAAAAGAAAAAGAAAAGGAAAAAGAAAAACAAAAACAAAAAAACAAAAACCAAACACACACAATAGAACGGGGCTGGAAAGATAACTTGATGGTTAAGAGCACCAGCTCCTCTTCCAGAGGACCCAGATCCTCAGTACTCAAATGGCTGCCCACAACGCTCTACAACTCAGGTCTAGAGGATCTGCCCACCGTTTCCAGCTTCCTTGGGGACCAGGCATATATGTGGGTGCACAGACATACATTTAGTCAATACGCACACACATTAGTTAGATCGGTGGATGGGTGGATAGCTAGAATGACAGACAGACAGATGGATATATAGATAAATAGATGGAAAGAAAAGTCTTTTAAAATTGGGCCTGGAGAGATGGCTTTGCAGTTGAAAGCACTTGCTGTTCTCACAGAGGACCCATACTTGGTTCCCATCACCTATTTGGTGTCTCATAATCATCTGTAACTATCTGGCCTCTTCAGACACAAGGCACACATAGTATGCACCTACAAGTCAATATGAGTGTAGGGAAACACTCATAAAATACATAAGCCTAAAAGTTAAAATTTCCTATGTATGATTGCATGTGTGTGGAGGTACACAGGAGATCCTAAGGCAGTTTTCAGTAAGCTGTTCTCTTCTACCATGTGGGTCTCAGGGATTAAACTCCTATCATTAGGCTTGGTGACAGGCACCTTTATCAATAGAGCTGTCTCAGTGGTCCGATTTTGTTTTGATACAAGGTCTGATATAGCCTAGACTGGCCTTGAACTTGGTTTATAGGAGAGAATAACCCTGACCTC
>NW_022196911.1:83270398-83270906 GCF_008632895.1 Mastomys coucha
ATGGGAGGAGGCAAAGGTATGGTGGACATTTCCTCCACACACTGCCAACATGTGCACATAAACCAGAGAAAGGTTTTGCCATCTGTTTTCCAATGAGTTTGAGTAGTTCTTGACATGGATGTGCCCATGTCAACAAAACACATTTATTCACCCAGAGCTTTCCTCACTCCCCACAAGTCAGATGCTGCTCTTAGTACCAGATAGAAAAGAGACCCAACTTTTTCTATGTGTTGTGAAACAGATGTCAGGCAATGCAACATCTATAAGGAAATAACCCTTCTCCTACTGGTAAAATGATATAATGGGATGACAGATTAAAATAGTGATCATCAGGGCTGGCAAGATGGCTCAGTAGGTAAGAACACTGACTGCTTTTCCGGAGGTCATGAGTTCAAATCCCAGCAACCACATGGTGGATCACAATCACCCAAAGTAATGATATCTGACACCCTTTTCTGGTGTGTTGAAGTCAGCTATAGTGTACTTATATATAATGATAAATAAATTT
>NW_022196911.1:83271626-83275183 GCF_008632895.1 Mastomys coucha
TGATGATCGTTCTTCTCTCCTTCGGGAGGGTTAGAGGGAGGGGATGCAGTCTGAGTGGGTTTCGGCTTACCTATTTTTAAGTTGTTGAAGATGGATTATGTATAACTATAATTTTATTTTCCTTATCTGTATAAGACGTGTATCTGTTTGGATGAGGTCGAGAAAAAGGCATCACTTGTCTGTGACCATGACCACTCAGATGAGCGCTTCTGTTCTTGTGATAAAATTGGAAGTATTCAAAAGTGCATTAAAGTGCTGTCATAAGGATAGATGGATATGTGAAACTGGTCACATATCCATCTGTTTCAGTAAAACAAGGGGAAGTCAATCATTACTGCTTCAGTGAGTCAGGGGGTCTGGCACAGGAATGCATAGTGCAATCTTCCATTTTCTGGTTGAGGGCTATGCAATTTTCTCTGAATCCTTTCACCGGGTAAATGTTTGTAGAGGGAGGTTGTTCTCAAGCCAGTGAGTTTTACAAGGAGTGTGAAAGCAGGAAAGACATGAGGAGTGATTTTTGCTTTTAACTACCAAAAAAAAAAAAAAAGTTTGTTTAGTTTGGTAGAGGTGCAGTGTGTAAAGCACACCCTTTCTGTGCCACTGGTGAGTTAGAGATTAACAAATGGGACAGTTCAGACCAGTTCACCCTTCTGGGTTTGAATATGTTCTCAGGTAGGAGATAAAACCAGTTCTGGAAGTGTCGGAGCTTCTTCCATATATAACTTTAATTTTTAGCATAATGATGACCTTGTAGTAGCTGATAAATAGCACTGAGTGACATTTCTGCATCAGGCCCTCCTATAACATAAAGTTGAGTGGGAGTAAACAAGCTGAAAAGATAAACGTTGATGGCTATGCCAGGGAAACAGGGATAAAAGGCTATTAAGTAGGAGCAGCTTCATCCAGCACTGATGCTAGCTATACAGACAGCAATGGCAAAGACAGACAGCACATTTGTTTCCAAGACTAAATCTAAAACCCAAGTAAACATTAATGCTCAAAGTTAGCATAATTTGGAGCTATTCAAGATTGCAGAGAAATGTATTTTCACAGAAATCAAGATTTTTTTTTCTATTTTACTTTGACAGCTATGTTTTATTTGTGGAGAGAAGTTTGTTTGTTTGTTTGTTTTCTTTTTGTTTTCCATACAGAGTTTCTCTGTGTAGCCCCAGCTGACCTGGAACCCTATCTGTAGTCCAGGTTGGCCTGGAACCCACAGACATCCTCTTGCCTCTGCCTACTAAGTGTTATGATTAAAGGCATGTGCCACCACTGCCTGGCTGTGGTGATAAATTTTTTAAAAGTCAGCTTGAAAAAGCAACAGAAATCCTAGAAATAGAAAAATGTACCAAAGTCATTCCAATAGAGCTGGAGGAGGGGGGATCGGCAAGCTGGATAGAAGGGAATTAGAAGGCTCTGCATAGCAAAGGAAATAATCAGCAGAGTGAAGAGACAGTCTGTGGAAGGAAAAGGTTCTTGTCAGCTGTATTATCTTTGAGAAGATTAATCTTTAAAGAACTCCAGCAGGGCAGTGATGTGGCACACCTTTAACCTCAGCACTTGGGAGGCAGAGGCAGGCAGATGTCTGAGTTAGGGCTACACAGAGAAACCTTGAAAAGTCCACAAATGCCCAAGTCATTGAGTGAACAAAGGAATTGAAAAGACAGATCTCAAAAGATGAAATATGGGGCTGTGGTGCTGTCTCAGCAGTCAAGAGCGCTTACTGCTCTTTCAGAGGACTCTGGATCAGTTTCCAGCACCCACATGGCAGGAGATCTGAATGAAGCTCTTCTGACCTACACTGGTACCAGGCTCACACATGGCACACATTCAAACATGTAGGAAAAACACACACATACAGTTTTTAAAAACTGAAAATCAGATGGCCAATAAATATATGAAAAAGTGCTGGAGAGAGGGCTCAGCGGTTAAGAGCACTGGTTGCTCTTCCAAAGGTCCTGAGTTCAAGTCCCAGCAACCACATGGTGGCTCACAACCATCTGTAATGGGGTCTGATGCCTTCTTCTGGTGTGTCTGAAGAGAGATACAGTGTACTTACATATAATCAATAAATAAATCTTTTTAAAAAAGTGCTGGAGAGATGTCTCAGTGGCTAAAAGTATTTGCCGACTCAATACCTGATGACCTGAGTTTACAACATATGGGTCCCACATGGTGGAAGGAGAATTCACTTCTACAAGTTGTCCTCTGATCTCCACATGTGTACCACATCTGTTGGCACATGAACAATGTTCAGTATGCTTAGTCATCAGGGAAAATTAAAATTGTATCGAGATTGCATCTCAAATCAGAATAGCTAGTATCAATAAAATGAAAAATATTACTAAAAATGTGAGGGAAACAGGAATCCCTCTCTGTTAGTAGGAATATGGATTGGTGTACCCATTATAGAAGTCAGTGTGGTAGCCCTCAAGAACAAAGTGTGTGTCTCTATATTTCAACTTGAAAACCTGCTGGGGGGAGGTGGTGTGTAGTTTTAGTCCTAGCAATTGGGAGAGCCAGGGAGGTGGATTTCTTAAGTTCAAGGCCAGGTTGTTTTACATATACGTAGTAAGTTTCAGGCCAACTAGAGCTCCACAGTAAGATCTGTTTTTAAACAAAAAGTTGCAGACCAGCTTGAGCCGTATAAGTGAGTTATGTGAGTCCAGAGCAGTCTGAGCGGCATACATAGTCTTTCTAAAAAAACAAAATAGTTGAGAGCTGTGCTTAACATGCCAGCAGTAAGAGGATCACCCAAAACCCAAGGCTGTTCTTCTCTTCAGGATGAGTTCCAGGGTAGCCAGAGCTTGGTCAGAACTGTATAGAAGGTCTCACTATGCCTGACCTGGAAACCATTACCAAGGCCAGACTGATTGTCAGAGCTCTGAGTGCCTCTGCTTCCAAAGTGTTGCAACTGGATTCTGAGACACCACTTCTGCCTCCATTGACAAAATCTAAATCAGAATACCATAGACATAATTGCTACAATACAGTCTATATGCTGATTAACAAATGAATGAGTAAAGAAAATGTGGTATATATGAAAATGGAGTCTTACTCGGTCCCCACTGTAAGCCAGATGTGATGGTCCACTCATGTAATTTCTTTTTTTGTGACAGAATCCTGGCTGTCCTGGAACTATGTAGACCAGGCTGGCCTTAAACTCCCAGATCCAGCTGTCCACCCTGCCCCAGAGGTGGGATTAAAAGCAAACATCACCATGCCAAGCACTAATGTAATTTCAGCACTTGAGAGGTCACCTGCATAGTGAGTTTAAGGTTGAGCTGGTGAGGTGGCTCAGCCGGTAAGAGCACTGACTGCTCTACCGAAGATCCTGAGTTCAAGTCCCAGCAACCACATGGTGGCTCACAATCACCTGTAATGAGATCTGATGCCCTCTTCTGGTGTGTCTAAAGACAGCTACAGTGTACTTAATTATAATAATAAATTAAAAAAAAAAAGACCCTGTTTCCAAAAACCATACTATTATCATTTGCAGGGAAAAATGGATGAAGCTGAAGATCATCATAAGACAGAGTAACATCACATTTTCCTCC
>NW_022196911.1:83276507-83277890 GCF_008632895.1 Mastomys coucha
GTCTGAGTGGGTTTCGGCTTTATTTTCGTAGTTCTTAAGAGAAGATTTTTTTCAGGTTTTCCTGTGGGCATTTGACTCTAATATTCTGCTTAGTCATTTCGTGGTTAAGCAGTGTCACACCGAGGGATAATGTTATCTCAAGAGTGTCCCAAGGTCCAAAGCTATACAGCTTTCCTAACTTCTCTCCCACAAAGCCCAGCCATTAGTAGGTTGCTGCCAACTATGTTTCTGGTTTTACAGAAGGAACTGCCTTTCTTCTATATATATTAGGATATCCCATTCTCTTGCCACAATTGCAGTGACCTATTTCCTGGCTGGTTGTAATCCTAGCACTCAGGAGGCAGAGATAGGTGCTTCCAGTTTGAGGACAGTCAAGGCTATATAGCCAGACAATATCGCAATCAATCAACCAACCAATTAGTTTGATTTAAAAGAGGAAAAAAGTCAAATTACAGTAATTTTAGTAACTGCTAAGGTTTACCAATTGCGCTGGGCAGTCGTGGCATACACCTTTAATCCTAGCACTTGGAAGGCAGAGGCAGGTGGATTTCTGAGTTCGAGGCCAGCCTTGTCTACAGAGTGAGTTCCAGGACAGCCAGGGCTACACAGAGAAACCTTGTCTCGAAAACCAAAAAAAAACCAAAAAAAAACCAAAAAAAAAAAAAAAAGAGAGAGAGAGAGAGAGATTTACCAATTGCCAGATTTAGTTAGACTGAATTTCTGAATTTATTAAATAGAGCGTGCAGTCCTGGAACTTACTTAGCAGAGGCAAAGTCTATACTTTCCTTTAGTTTTCAGGGACCAGGATATTTTTAGAATCACAGATTCTAAATAAAATCCTATTTTATTTTTAATATTTTCAACCTCTTTCTTTTATGTGTATGGGTGTTTTGCCTACGTGTGTGCGCGCACACACACACACACACACACAGACACACACACACACACTCTGCCTGCACATAGTACCCATGGTCAGATCCCTTAGGTCTGGAGTTACATGGTTGTAAGCCACCATTTAGGTGAGAAGAGCAGTTTAAGTTTTATTACATTTATTTATTTTCATGTACCTCTGTGTATCTGAGTATGCACACGCAACAGTATGCATATGGAGATCAGAGGACAACTTGAGGGAGTCAGGGAGTCAGTTCTCTCTTTCCTCCATGTTATTCCTGGGCATCAGGCTTAGTTATCAAGCTTGGCTGCAAACAGATTTGCCTGCTGAACCATCTTGCCAGCCATCCGTTATGCTCATCGTTGTTCTGTTTTGTTTTGTTTGACATAGATAGTGTCTCCATGTGTACCCCAAGATTGCCTCGAATTCTCGGCCTTCCTGCCTCAGCTTCCTGAATGCTGGGAGTACAGGAAAGAACTACTATACTTTAG
>NW_022196911.1:83278590-83280044 GCF_008632895.1 Mastomys coucha
AGACAGGTTTTAAGTTTAATATTTTTATAACCAATGGGGGCTAGCTCTTCATGGAAGGAAGGTACATATTGATAATTGAAACTGTCCCGCAGTTTCATGAACCGGGTTCTGCCTCGACCGAAGGGAGAAAGGAGACCTGAAACACAGAGTTCGAAAACAAAAGGACATGGAGCCAAGTTGAGGGTTTCCAATCAAGGCTCTCCTTTACTTGGGGGGTTCAGCAATTATATACAAGAGAACAAACTGAATCTCTAGGTTACAATGACATTTGAATAACATAAGCAATTCGGGAGGAGTCAGGAAGAGTCCAAACAAAGTCAAGGGGGAAGTCCAAGGGAAGCTGGCTGCTGGGCTGAAGGTGGAGACTCAGGACATCCCGCAGGTCTCAGCTCAGGGGAGTGGCTGGAGGCTCAGTCCACAGTGGAGGAGGAGGTCAACAACAGATGTCCTCAGGCTGTATACATGCCAGCCGGTAGGTGTAGCTTCCTCTGGAATCCTCAAAGGTGGAACTCATAGTAGTGAGTCTTTGGTTCAGGCACAGAAGGCATGAGTTGAGTCTGCAGTGGCAAGCTCCGATGTCTTGCGGCTGAGGGACCCCAACAGATAATTGCATGAAATGGTAAAGTCTTAGTAATGACAGATGCCATTTATTTATATTTGCACACTTCTGAAAGGTGCCACAATAGATGAAGAACCCCCAATAGCTGCCCAAAGCAAGGAGCCTGTTCTCACACATCATGTTCCCTAGCAACGTCCATGTTTATTTATATAGTGTTTGCATATGTGTGTGCATGCACACCTGGGCATCAGAGGACAATTTACAGGGCTTACTCACTCCTGTTACCATGTGGGTCCTAGGGATCAAACTTTGGTTGTCAGGTTTCTCAGCAGGTGCCTCTTTCCACTGAATAATCTGACTAGTCCCACAATCCATAGTTAGTTGTGTGGCCTCTCATGAACCATGTTCTCTCTCACTCATAGGTTGTTTTGTTTTGTTTTGTTTTTTGAGACAGGGTTTCTCTGTGTAGTCCTGTGTGTCCTGGAACTCACTCTGTAGAACAGGCTGGCCTCGAACTCAGAAATCCGCCTGTTTCTACCTCCCACGTGCTGGGATTAAAGGCGTGGGCCACCACTACCAGGCTCATTCATAGTTCTTTCTGTTTCTCTCCTACCCCCACCTCTTGAGTTTGTATTTCTGCATATGTGTGCATATGGAAGCCAGAGGTCAACAACCTTGGGTTTTGTTCTTCAGGAACAACCCTGTTTCTTTTTTTGAGGCAGAATCTCTCAATGGGACCTAGAACTTGCTGATTAGGCAAAGCCGACTTGCCAGAAAACCCAGAAGATCCTGACGCCGCTTCCTGACTCTAGGATTACTAGTGTATGCCATCATACCTGGCTTTTCACACGGGTTCTAGAAATCAAACATGGGTCCTTGTGATTGTATGGCAAGC
>NW_022196911.1:83280948-83282206 GCF_008632895.1 Mastomys coucha
TTCTAGTGTGTGGGAACGCTAAGAAGGGCACAGAGACTAGAGGGAGGGCTATATCACAGAGTGAGCTCAGGACGGGAGTGGCCCTGGAGTAGATAGAAGTGCTCTGTAACCCAAGGGCTAGTAAGTACCTGCACCCTCCGAAGCAAGATGTACCCTATGTAGAGAAAAAGAATAAAACAGACTAAAGAGATAGTTCAGTGGTTAAGAGCTTTGCTGCTTTAACCGAGGACCTGAGTTTGGTGGCCAGCACCCACCCTGGTCACCACACCAATACCTGTAATACCTCCTGGGGGACCCAGGCTCTTTTCTGTCCTTGGCACAGCCTTTACTGGCTTTGGAAGGGACCACACACACATAAAAAAAAAAAAAGAAATGAAATATTAAACAAGAAAAATACTTTTACATCTAGTACTTTTTCCTTTTTTGTAGATAGTATCTCACACAATAGTAGCTGCAGCTGGCACTCAGTCAGTCTCCGTCTCCTCAAGTGTTACCCAGTTTTATTTCGGGGACTTTCATTACAGGATAAAATTTATTAAATAGAGGCCAGACTGGGCATTTTGGCACGGGTCTTCTTTGATCCCAGCATTTGGGAGACAGAGCTAGGCAGATTTTTTGAGTTCAAGGCCAGCCTGGTCTACACAGAATTCCAATCTAGCTAGCCAGTGCCACAGGCAAATCCTGTCTCAAGGACAAATAGAGACCAGACTTGGCAGTGTACTCTTATAGACCCAGCATTCACAAGAGGCATGTAGATCGAGGCCAGCCTGGGCTACATAGGGAAACCCTATCTCAATGACAAGTTTGTCTTTAAATTAGAAATAGTGGGCTAAAGAGATGGCTATGTGGTTAAGAGCACCGACTGCTCTTCCAGAGGTCCGGAGTTCAAATCCCAGCAACCACATGGTGGCTTACAACCATCTGTAATTAGATCTGACGCCCTCTTCTGGTGTGTCTGGAGACGTCTACAGTATACTTATAATCAATCAATCAATAAATCTTAAAAAGAATTGGCATTTGAAACAGAGTCTATGAAGTTCGACATTAAATTTTATACTTTTGGTGTATAAAAAAAAATTAGAAATAGTGCAATTGCCGGGCAGTGGTGGCGCACGCTTTTAATCCCAGCACTTGGGAGGCAGAGGCAAGTGGATTTCTGAGTTCGAGGCCAGCTTGGTCTACAGAATGAGTTCCAGGACAGCTAGAGTTATACAGAGAAACAGCCAGAGTTATACAGAGAAACCCTGTCTCGAAAAAA
>NW_022196911.1:83282653-83287787 GCF_008632895.1 Mastomys coucha
CGGCTCTAGGTGCTGCTTCATTGCAGCTGCCTCTTGCCATTGATGATCGTTCTTCTCTCCTTCGGGAGAGTTAGAGGGAGGGGACGCAGTCTGAGTGGGTTTCGGCTTTATTTTCGTGGTATTGTAAGAGAAGATCTCTAGTTTTCTAGTCTCCTTGCTGGGTGAGTTCCAGGACAGCCAGGACTACACAAAGAAACCCTGTCTCAAAAAACCAAAGAAGAAGAAAAAAGGAAAAGAAAAAACATGGCACTTGCAAGATGGTTCATTGAGTAAAGGTACCTTGTGCCAAGCTTGCCAATCAGAGTTCATTCCCTGGGTCCCGAATAGGAAGAATTATTAACTCTTGGGAGTTGTCCTCCGACCTCTACATATTCACTGTTGCTTGTGGGGTTTTTTTTGGTTTTGTTTCCTTGACAAATCTCCAAGCCTACTCTATACTAAGTTGTAAAAATCTGAGTCATCCCCTATTAAGAGTACTGCTAATTGCTGGGCAGTGGTGGTGCACTCCTTTAATCCCAGCACTTGGGAGTCAGAGACAGGCGTATTTGAGTTCTAGGCCACTGTGGTCTGCAGAGTGAGTTCCAGGACAGCTAGGGCTACACTGAGAAACCCTGTCTCGAAAAAACCAAAACCAACCAACCAACCAAAAAAAAAGTATTGCTAATGTTCATATCTACTTTTTTTTTTTTTTTTTAATGGCTGTGAACCATGTGGTTGCTGGGAATTGAACTCATGACCTCTGGAAGAGCAGTCAATGCTCTTAACTGCTGAGCCTTCTCTCCAGCCCCTCATACCTACTCTTATTGAATATAATGGGTGAAATCTTAGCTAGGATAATATGACCAAGAAAAAAAGAGACAAAGGATACAATTAGTAAAGGAAGTTTTCAGATTATCCCTATTTGCAGATGATACGATGTCATATACTAAATTAACCATGAGAAAATTTTTAGATCTGATACATACTTTGAGCACAGTAGCAGGGTACAGAATCACTCTACATATAAGCATCTAATGCAATCTTGTTATGTTGTCAAACAAGTTGACCTCGGGCTGGTGAGATGGCTCAGCGGGTAAGAGCACTGACTGCTCTTCGGAAGGTCAAGAGTTCAAATCCCAGCAACCACATGGTGTCTCACAACCACCCGTAATGAAATCTGACGCCCCCTTCTGGTGCGTCTGAAGACAGCTACAGTGTACTCATTTATAATAATAAATAAATTTAAAAAGAAAAGAAAACATTTAGCCAGGCAGTGGTGGCACACGCCTTTAATCCCAGCACTCGGGAGGCAGAGGCAGGTAGATTTCTGAGTTCAAGGCCAACCTGGTCTACAGAGTGAGTTCCAGGATAGCCAGGGCTACACAGAGAAACCCTGTCTCAAAAAAAAAAAAAAAAAAAAAAAAAAAAGAAAAGAAAAGAAAAGAAAAACAAAAAACAAACAAACAAAGAAAACCAAGTTGACCTCGAACTTGCAGTCACTCTCAACTCAGCCTCCAAGAGTAGGTTATAGACTTGTGTCACCACACCTAGTGTTCAGTAGTTTTTCTGTATGCTCAGTAATGACCGTTTGGTAGAACATACCTCAACACTTGTTATTTCAGCACTTGGGGAGTAGAGGCAGAAGGTTCTAGATCATCGTAAACCATATACCAAGCTGAAGACCACCAGCCTGCAATACATGAGACTTCGTCTCACAAATCACAAGTACACAGAGGGTTGGGAGAGCCAAAGCCTTGTGTGATGGTTGATCTTAGTTGTATGTGTTATTGTATCTGATACCAAGTAAGAGAGACACTTCTGGTTGGTCTATGAGGACAATTTCTGGAATGATTAATTAGAGTAGGGGGAAGACCCTGTTTAAGAATGGGCTCTGCTTTCATGGTGGCCTAGATAGAATGCAGTGTGAGGGAAAACAGTGATGCTGTCTTTGCTTATTCTGGGTGAGTACACACGCCCCGTTCCTGTTGTTCTTGCCATCCTGAGACATCAGAACACAGCTTCTTTAGCTTTTCAAGTGGACCAAAGCCATATCTCTCCAGGAATCCTCTTATGTCTTCAGCCACAGATTGGGAATGCTGCAGATGTGTGGATTGAGCCACCACCAGTTCCTCAGCCTTTCAACCATACACATACCCAGCCCACATCATGTGTCTTAGTCAGAGTTTTATTGCTGTGGAAAAAATATCATGACCATGGCAACTCTTTTATTATTACTATTATTTATTTATTCTATGTAAGTACACTGTAGTAGCTGTCTTCAGACACATCAGAAGAGGGCATCAGATCTCATTACAAATGGTTTTGAGCCACCATGTGGTTGCTGGGATTTGAACTCGAGACCTCTGGAAGAGCAGTCAGTGCTTTTAACCGATGAGCCATCTCTCCAGCTCAACCATGGCAACTGAATAAAGGACATTTAATTGGGGCTGGTTTACAGTTCAGGGGTTTAGTCTGTTATCCTGGTGGGAAGCACAAAAGCATTCAGACAGACATGGTGCTGTAGAAGGAACTGAGAGTTCTACATCTTGATCTGAAGGCAAGTAAAGGGGACTGTCAGCACTGGGCAGAGACCTCTCAAAGCCCACCTCAACAAGGACTTACTTCCTCAATCAAGGCCACACCTACTCCAGTACAGCCACACCCCTAATAGTGCCACTTCCTATGGGCCAAACATTCAACACATGAGTCTATGGGATCCATACCTATTCTAACCACTACATTCCATGTAAGCCAATCTAATATGCTTATTTTATAATAAGTGTTCATTCTGTCTGTTTTGATGGCTAAGAGAACCCTGATTAATCTGGGGCAGTAGGCTGTGCAGGCAACCTGGTCCCAGCTGAGCAAGAGGTCTGGAACTCTGGAGATGCGGTGGGTGGTAATTATCACCTGCATGGGACCATGGGACAGAAGGTGTTTGACCACGCCTCTTGGGCCCCTGGCTCATTTTAGTCACAGCCCCCCACTCCCAGGAGAGGTGTGTGCTATTGGTCACCAAGCTGCACCAAGCCACCTTATGTGCAAATAAAAGCTCTCAGCACAAACCAATGAGAAATACCTGCTGTCAAATCACCCCCAAAGCTGTATATAAATCCTATCCAGGGAGTTAAAGGTGTGAAAGATCTACTCTGTCGTCTGAACCTTTTGTTCTAAGAGCTGTAACACTTGGGGAGAGGTCTGCTGTCCTGAAATGCTGCCTGAAGCTGCGCCGCACTCTTCACTGGCTAGTTGGCCTCTCATCCGTCCGCCCAGCCCAACTTGACTCAGTGCAGGGCAGTGTGGAGCAACTGAGTGACCTGAAAAGCACGGCAGAGATGGAGGTGAAGCCCATTGCAGCAGCAGAAGGTACAGAAGCGACTTCTCCTCCCTGCCTGTGCTCGATTCCCTTCGCTGGAACTCTAACACCAGGTTGGGCCAGAGATCTCCATGAAAGCCTCTGGTATTCAGGCCCACAGATTAACACACAATCCCAAACAGAAAGTGTAAGACCCTGACGAGCCTTCACTTACTGGAGACCCCCTGAGTGAATCACATGGAGCCTGATAGATGTAAAGAACATGAGGATTTTTATTTCAGTGCACTGAGGCCGTCCCTGACCATCAGGAAAGGAGGTAACCCTGCACAGCTTGTTCAATGAGCTTTTATACAGTTTTCAGGGCAGCAGCCATTAGACAAAATGTGATTGGTAGAACAATGTGACTTTTTAAACTGATTGATCTTTAGGGAATGAGGTGACAAGGACTTTCCTGGTCTGAAGGTAGACAAAGGTCCACCCTGCAGAATGTGCCCCCACCTACAGGTAGTTTCTCACCTCGTGATCTGAGGAATGTTAATTAGCATTTCCCTTCCCGAGAGAGTTCCACTACCTTCCTAAAGTTCCTGAGCTTATCTTATTAAGGAAATTCCTGGCCTCCTCTTGTTTTTCTGTTAACAGCCTGTCTTGTTTCTCTGTGTATCCCTGGCTGTCCTGGAACTCTGTAGACCAGGCTGGCCTCAAACTCAGAAATCTGCCTGCCTCTGCCTTCCAAGTACTGGGATTAAAGGTATGCACCACCCCTGCCTGGCTAACAGCCTGTCTTGTTAAAATAAAATAAAATAAAATAAAATAAAAAGGACTGAAAAGTACCCAAATGTCCCAGTGAACAAATGACTTGAAAAGACAGATCTAAAAAGATGAAATATGGGGGCTGTGGTGCTGACTCAGCAGTGAAGAGCACTTACTGCTCTTTCAGAGGACTCTGGATCAGTTTCTAGTACCCACATGGCAGGGGATCTGAATGAAGCTCTTCTGACCTACACTGGTACCAGGTACACATATGGCACACATTCAGACATGTAGGAAAAACACACACATACAATTTTTAAAAACTGAAATTCAGATGGCCAATAAATACGTGAAAAAGTGCTGGAGAGATGTCTCAGTGGCTAAAAGTATTTGCTGACTCAATACCTGATGACCTGAATTTAAAACATATGGGTCCCACATGGTGGAAGGATATTTCACTTCTAAAAGTTGTCCTCTGATCTCCACATGTGTACCACACACAACACATGAACAATGTTCAGTATGCTTAGTTGTCAGGGTAAATTAAAATTATATTGAAATTTCATCTCAAATCAGAATGGCTAGTATCAATAACATAAATAATGTTACTAAAAATGTGGGGGAAACAGGAATCTCTATCTGTTAGTGGGAATATGGATTGGTGTACCCATTATAGATGTCAGTGTGGTAGCCAGGGGGTGGTGATGTGTAGTTTTAGTCCTAGCAATTGGGAGACACAGGGAGGTGGATTTCTTAAGTTCAAGGCCAGGTTGTTTTACATATAAATAATAAGTTTCAGGCCAACTAGAGCTCCACAGTGAGATCTGTTCTTTTTTTTTTTTTAAGATTTATTATTTTAATGTGTATGAGTACACTGTAGCTGTACAGATGTCCATGAGCCATCATGTTTATGGTTGTTGGGAATTGAACTCAGGACCCCTGCTGGCCGGGGTAATTCACTGTAGCTGTCTTCAGACACACCTGAAGAGGGCGTCAGATCTCATTTCGGGTGGTTGTGAGACACCATGTGGTTGCTGGGATTTGAACTCAGGACCTTCAGAAGAGCAGTCAGTGTTCTTACCCGCTGAG
>NW_022196911.1:83287798-83291209 GCF_008632895.1 Mastomys coucha
TGTCTGCCTCTACCTCCCAGTGCTGGGATTAAAGGTGTGTGCAACTATATCCATCTTATTTTCAAGGTTCTTACAGCTTTGTAAGATGACACTGCCGTTGTAGCTTTTTAAAACCTTATACGGAAACGTTTTTTCTTTTGTTTCTAGGTTTTTGTTTGTTTTTCAAGGCAGAGTCTCACTGTATCCCTTTGAGATTGCCACATGAACCAAATTGGCCTTGAACTCACAGAGATCTGCCTTTCTCTGTTGCTAGACTGTTGGGATTAAAAGCGTGCACCACCACACCTGGCTAAATTTCTTTTTGATTTAGAGGGTTGAACCTAGGACTCTAATCCTTGAGCTCCACTTCTATTCCTTGTTTTGCAAAACTGTTAAAAAAGAAGAACCTTTATTAATTTTCTATCAGTAAAATAGTTATCTGCCTATCTTGAAATGTTTTAATAAAATTGATTTCTGAGAAATTATGATTTCTATGAAATAATTATGTGAGCCATTACTAATTAATATCATTGTTGGCCCATTTAAATTCCCTGGGTTATAATTTATATTATGTATTCTAATTGCTTAAACATGTCAAAATACCCGCAATCATGTAGTTGATAACAATTTTTCAGAAAGGGTAACTTTTTCCTGAGTTTTATAGCTGGGAATTAAAATAATCTCATTTTAATATTTGATACAGATTTTAATATGGAAGAACAGCAATGTAATGAATTGGTAGCTTGTGACTGTGTCTTCATGAAGCACTGTCTCTTTGTGTGTATTAACACTTTCTCACTAGAGCTATAGGTCTTGACAGGGAATAAAGGCAAGTACTTTCACAGTTCTTGTAGCAAGTTCTAGGATAACAAGCACTCCACAAAGATAACCTGTGTCGAGGAGGAAGGAGGAGAAGAAGAAAAGAAAGAAATCTTTTAAAGATGTGTTTCTAAGTCCATAAACATGTTTAATGACGGGAATGTTTTGTGGTTCCTTGTACAGATTTGGTGAGTGTCTGCCACTGAGCACCAGCTCCAAAATCGACAAAGAAATCCCAAGGTCAAACAGAAGACACTTAGATAAAAAACACTACAGTAACTAGTGGACAGGGATGCTTAAGAAACTGATCACAGGATTAAAGCTTCTAAATGATTACAGTCCCAAAGGCCGAAATAATAAAACGAATCCTAGCAGAATTAAAACAGCTCGGGCTAGAGAGGTGGCTCAGCCAGAAAGAGCACTGACTGCTCTGCCAGAGATCCTGAGTTCAATTCTCAGCAACCACATAGTGGCTCACAACCATCTGTAATGGGATATGATGCCCTCTCCTGGTGTGTGTCTGAAGACAGCTTCAGTGTACTCATATAAGTAATAAATAAATAAATAAATAAATCATAAAAAAAAGAAAAACAGCTCATGAAAATTTACTTCTAATATTGCTGAACTAAACAAAATTTGGAATAAAACAAGGTAGAGATTTTTCCCCCTGAACCATTAAACTGATAAAGAGAATTTATCAGTCACATAAACAATCATATATATATATATACATATATATATATATATATATGATTATATATATTATTATTATATATATGAGATATAATATATACATATGAGATATTATATATATATATATATATGGGTTTTGTTTTGTTTTGTTTTGTTTTTTTGAGACAGGGTTCTCTCTTTATAGAACCCTGGCTGGCCTTGAACTCATAGAGCTCCATCTGCCTCTGCTTCCTGAGTGCTAAATTTAAAGGCATATGCCATCATATTCAGCTTCATATGTATTTTTATTCCATTTGGACTCTTTCCTTGTAGGTTTTAGTTTGGTGTCTATAAACCCTTATCCCCATTACTACTTAGTTTTCCTGCTACTGTAGGAGGAATAATCAGAACAAGAATAGATTTAATTAGGGATAATGAAATATGACACAGAATCATTGATCCCACCCAGATGCCTAGGCCCTGACAGCATCACTCCAGGGACTTATGAAATAAGCACATAATTCTAGGTCCCGTGCCTGCAGATTCTTACTTATCAGTTCAGGCCAATCTTAGATTTTTTTGGGGGGGGATGTTTGAAACAGGGTTTCTCTGTGTATACCTGGCTGTCCTGGAACTCACTCTGTACACCAGGCTGGCCTCAAACTCAGGAATCCACCTGCCTCTGCCTCCCAAGTGCTGGAATTTAAGGCGTGCACCACCACTGCCTGGCTAGAATAATTTTTTAAAAAATATTTTATATATGTGCAGACACAATTGGATTGTAGTTACATGTTATCCAGCATTGATGCTGGGACTGAATTTAGGTCCTCTGGAAGAGCAGCAAATGTTAACTGTTGAGCCATTTTTCCAGCCCTGTGTGTGTATGTGCATGCATGCACGTGCATATGTATAGTTTTGTTTTGAGGGTAGGGTCTTACTTTCTAAACCAGACTGGCATTGAACTTGTCTGAGTGTCCTGCCTCCACCTTCCAGGTGCTGGAGTTATGGGTATGTGTCACCGTGTTCTACTTACTCTTGAGACTCAAATGTTGGTAGCTACCTCAGTGCCTCATTGACTAAATTATACTAGAATACTATACAGATGTTGAAAAGAAATGTGCTTGTATTTTCTCACTATGAAGCTCTCCAACATTATAAGAACGGTTTATATAACATAAACATAAAAACTATTTTAACACTTTTTTTTAGATTTATTTTATGTGTATGAAGGTTTTGCCTACCACTTTGATGCATAGTGCCTTTGGCAGTTAGGAGTCAGCTCTCCTGAAACTGGGGTTCTAGGTGGTTGTGAGTTACCATGTGGATGCTGGGAATTGATCCCAGGTTTTTCTGTAAGAGCAACATGCATTCTTTTTTCCTTTTTGGTTTTTCGAGACAGGGTTTCTCTGTGTAGCCCTGGCTGTCCTGGAACTCACTCTATAGACCAGGGTGGACTCGAACTCAGAGATCTGCCTGCCTCTGCCTCCCAAGTGCTAGGATTAAAGGCGTGTACCACCACTGCCCGGCTGCAACATGCATTCTTAACTACTCAGCTTCATATAACATATTCTTATTCAGATTTGTATACATACAGAAAACTTCTAGAAGAATCCAGAACTTGTAATTGCCTCTGAGCAAGAAAGTGGTTGGACTGTTTTTTTACTTCCTGTTAAATTTTCTTTTTTTTTCTTTTTCTTTTTTTTTAAGATTTATTTTATTTATTTTATGTGTATGAATACACTGTAGCTGTACAGATGGCTGTGAGCTATCATGTGTGTGGGTGCTGGGAATTGAACTCAGGATGTTCTGTCAGCCCCGCTCCCTCTGGCCCCGCTTGCTCCGGCCCTGCTCACTCCAGTGTAATTCACTGTAACTGTCTTCAGACACACCAGAAGAGGGCATCAGATCTTATTATGGATGGTTGTGAGCCACCATGTGGTT
>NW_022196911.1:83291269-83293812 GCF_008632895.1 Mastomys coucha
GAAAAAACACACCACAGGAAAACCACTAGAGGGAAAAAAGAAGAGAAACTCTGAAGGCTAAAGAAAAGAAAATATTGAAAGTTGGAGAGATGGTTTTGTGGAGGACCAGAATTTGTTACCCAGCACCCACATCAGTTGGCTCAATACCACCTGTAATTCCAACTCCAGAGGGTAGGTCTACTCTGGCCTCTGACATGTATGTGTAATTTAAAATACTTTTACAAAATGAAAAACATTTATTATACAGAGGGGAGCAATGATTCACATGACATTTACCTTCTTGTTGGAAGCTACAGATGCCAGCAGACAGGCATGGTGGCACATACCTATAACTCAGCACCCAGTTTTCTTCTCTATTTGGATTGATTTGGTTCTAGTTGTATTCTTATTACTTTGTTTTGGTGTGTTTTTCTTTCTTTCTCTTCCTCTCTCTCTCTCTTCCTCTCTCTCTCTCTCTCTCTCTCTCTCTCTCTCTCTCTCTCTCTCTCTCTCTCTCTCTCTCTCTCTCTCTCTCTCTCTCTCTCTGCTTTTTTTTTGAGACAGGGTTTCTCTGTGTGGCCCTGGCTGTCCTGGAACTCACTCTGTAGACCAGGCTAGCCTCGAACTCAGAAATCCTCCTGCCTCTGCCTTCCAAGTGCTGGGATTATAGGCATGTGCCACCAAACCCCCATAGAACATACTCCCTCTCTTTATCTTTTTATAAACAAATCACTCTTAACTACAGGACCAGGTTTTGAGTTATTTTGAGAAATGCTAGCCTCAATTCAGTAGACAGCTGGGACTGACCCTGACTCCTGTCGGGTTCCTTTCCGTCCTCAGTGCCAGCATTAGAGGAAGGTGCTGACACATCTGGTTTTCTATGAGCTGAGCTGCCCCCTATTTGTTTGTTTTGAAAAAGAACTTTGTTGGTATTTGTTTGTTGTTTTTTAGATAGGATTTCATTGGTATATATTAGCTGGGCTCCAACTCTATTCTTTGAGGAAACTGGCCTTGAACTCAGAAAAAAATCTGCCTGCCTCTACTTCCTCAGTGTCAATTTTAAAGTTGAGCCACAAAATCAAGCCTTGGCACCATTTTAACCAAACATTATTGATGTCATGTTGCCTCAGCCACCTTAACACTGTACTTACCTTTCTTCAGAATTTTCTTAACCTTCACATAGTTCCCTTGCTTGGCATATTCATGCAGCTGAGCTTCCAAGGAGTCCTCTGTTAAGGTGCCAAGCAACACTGGACAAGGGACTGGGAAATGAACAGCCCGAGACATTCTGTTGAAGAGAGCAAAGAACCCATTATTCTTACACCTCACAAATGCAAAGCTGTCTTTCTTCTCAAGGAAAATCCCCTCAAAACAACCGTTCAACCGAAGTCTCAGGAAATTGACCATCCATGAATTCCCTGAAAACAGCTAATTCCACCACACATCCAGGCACCTGAAAACAGCTAATTCCACCACACATCCAGGCACCTGAAAACAGCTAATTCCACCACATATCCAGCCACCCAGAGGTTACAAAAACAGGCGAGTCCATCTACTTCCCACCCTGCTCCTGAAAAGTAATTTCTGACTCTGGTGAAGCCACCCATCTCCCTCCCTATTCTCAATGACAAGACACTGCTCTCAGACTCTTGTGCTACTGCTGGGCTGTAAGGCACCATGCTCAGATCCATACAAGCCTGCTCTCACCATTGAGATCAAACTGAATTCAATTCTTTTATTTCCCTTGGCCAATTTAATTCTTGCATTTTTTTCTTACACTCCTGTGGTTGTTTGAATAAAAATTCCTGCCATAAGCATCCCAGCACTTGGGAGGCAGAGGCAGGTAGAGCTCGGTAAGTTCGAGGCCAGCACAGTCTACAGAATGAGTTCCAGGTCAGACAGCGAAGGCTACACAAGAGAAACCCTCTCTTGAAAAACCAAGTTCGAGGCCAGCCTGGTCTACAGAGTGAGTTCCAGGACAGCCAGGGCTACACAGAGAAACCCTGTCTCAAAAAAAACACACAAAAAAAACAAAAATAATCAAAACCAAAAAATAAAAAAAAGAAAAGAAAAAAAACAACACCCCCCATCATATTTGAATGCTTAATCAACAGGGAATGGACTTTTCAAAAATATTAGAAGTATTGGAACATGTAACCTAGCTGGAAGAAGTCTGTGTGTCATTGGGTCTGGGGTGGCACTGTGTGGACCACTTCCTTCTTGGTGGTGCAGGGGACTGATCCCAAGTCCTTACACATGCTTAGCAGTGCTCTACTACTGAGCTATATTATATACCCACACTTTTACTTTTTTTAATTATTTATTTTATGTATATGAGTACACTGTAGCTGTCTTCAGACACACCAGAAGAGAGCATCGGATCTCCTCACGGATGGTTGTGAGCCACCATGTGGTTGCTGGGAATTGAATTCAGGACCTCTAGGAAGAGCAGTGCTCTTAACCTCTGAGCCACCTCACCATACCCCCACTATTTTCCTTTTTAAGACAGATCTTAAAGTTGCTTAGGCTAGGCCTGACATCTGTAACTCAGGCAGGCCAGGCCT
>NW_022196911.1:83294272-83296121 GCF_008632895.1 Mastomys coucha
AGATCATTTTGATTAGGCTAATTGAAGTTGGAAGACCCACCCACGGCAGAGCTGTTTCCCTGAACTGGTATGCTGGGCTGAATAAAAAGGAGGAAGTGATATCCGGGTAGTGGTGGTGCGCGCGTTTTATTCCAGCACTTGGGAGGCAGAGGCAGGTGGATTTCTGAGTTCAAGGCCAGCCTAGTCTACAAGAGTGAGTTCCAGGACAGCCAAGGCTACACAGAGAAACCCTGTCTCGAAAAAGGATGAAGTAAGGCGAGCACAGGCATCTGCTGCTCTCTATTTATTGACTGTAGCAGCATGAAATCACCCACCTCAAGCACTTTCCAGTGATTTCTCTGCACTGATAGATCAGACCCCCAAACTGAAAGCTACACTATACCCTCTTCTTTATGTTGCTTTTGACAGAGAATATTAATCACAGCATCAGAAAAACAAAAAGCAAAAAAACTAAACTAAACTAAAAAAACAAGACTGGTAAGTTGAGCCAGGATCCTACTCTATAGCTCAGGTTAGCCTTAAAGATGCCAGACAACTCAGGCATGGCTTCAAACTTCAATCCTTCTGCCTCAGCCTTTTAAGTGCTTGGATAATACGTGTGACTTACTTACATAGCTAGATTTTGTTGTTGTTGTTGTTGCTGTTTTTTTGAGGGTTCTATTTATTTGTGTTTTGAGACAAGGTCCAGTGTAGCTCAAGCTGGCCTAGAACTCGGTACAAAGCTGCAGATACTTTGAACTCCAGGTCTTCCAGCCTTTACCTCCCAAATTCTGGGATTACAAGGCAAGCACAACCATGCCAAGCTTATTATTTATTTGACACGGCGGGGAGGGGATCTCACAGGCTGGCCACAAACACAAAGCAATTGTTCAGTCTGCCTTAGCCTCTGAATACTGGGATTATGGGCATAAACCATGCAGGAAACCAGATGCAATTAAAAAACATTTTTTCCAGTTCCAGCAATTAAGAACATTTGCTATTCTCACAGAGGACCCAGGTTTGGCTCCCAGAACCCACACACAATTCCAGCTCCAGGGGTTTCACTGCCTTTTCCTGACCTCCTATGGCACCAAACACACACACACACTATACAGACACATATGCAAGCAAAACATCCATACACATAAAATAACAGTATTTTTTGAAACTCAGAAAATTCTAAAGGAAGCCTCCTTAAGACTCAGAAAATAAACAACTCAAAAAAAAATCTCAAGAAACTTGACAGATGCATAAAGACCCCCCTTCCTCAAGGTTATATAAGTGGCAAGGACTGCTAACATAGAGGGGACGCTCCCAACTATCCAGCAGCATTTAGGTTGCATAGAGAGCTCCTGGGTTGCATCTTTCAGGAGTATCTACACTACAGATGGGAATGGAACATTAATACTGCCCACTTGGGAAGGAATAGAAAGTAATCCCAAGGGAGGAGGAAGGAGCCTGAGAGGGAAAGGAGATAGAGGCATGGAGAGGGATACATGATTGCTTATTAGATGGGGAACAGGCTAAAATCACTGAGGGTCAGCAGAAGGAATGGAAACAGGCAGCCTCAGGAGGTAAGAGGTTAGAGGGGGGACCCTCCAGAATATACCAGAGACCTGGGAGGTAAGAGGCTCTCGGGACACAACGAGAGGCACCTTGAATGAAATGCCCTATACTGGGGAGAGGGAACATTTAGAGCCCACATTCAGAAGAAAGAGAGGGCACCAAGTGAAGGACGGGGTTGCCATTCAAAGTCAAAACTCTGTCCCATAATTCTTCCTGTCTGAAACACCTGCAGGGACGGAAATGGAGAGGAGCCTGAGGAAAAGAAGATCCAGCAACAGACAAAAAGTGGGACCCAGTTCAAAGG
>NW_022196911.1:83296132-83297661 GCF_008632895.1 Mastomys coucha
CCAAATCAGTAAGTACAAGAATATCAATTTCTAGAAAACAAAATGCTTTAAAAAATAATTTTTCAGCCAGGGTGGTGGCGGCGCACGCCTTTGATCCCAGCACTTGGGAGGCAGAGGCAGTGGATTTCTGAGTTCAAGGCCAGCCTGGTCTACAGAGTGAGTTCCAGGACAGCCGGGGCTACACAGAGAAACCCTGTCTCAAAAAAAAACAAAACAAAAACAAAAACAAAAAATTTTTTTTTCTTGAGTCAGAGTCTTACTCTGCATCCCCTGCTGTGTGAAAGGCACCATTTAGCCCAGGCACATGGAACCTTCTCTCAGCCTTCAGAGTCCTGGAATTGCAGATGTTAGCCAATGTGTACATTCTATTTCCAAATGTGCTAGTGTATGTGTGTGGATTAGAGGATACCATGGGAGGATTCATTCTCTTCTATGTTGGACCTGGGAGTGGGATGTCAAACTCAGGTGGTCAGGCTTAGCACTTTTACCCTCTGAAGCATCTCTCTGTAGACAGGGTCTGATATAGATGAAGCTGGCCTTGAATTTTTGATTTTCCTGCCTCTACTTCCCAAGTTTTGGGATTATAGCAATTTGCTACCACTCTTTTTTTTTTCTTTGTTTTTGTTTTTTGAGACAGGGTTTCTCTGTGTAGCTCTGGCTGTCCTGGAACTCACTCTGTAGACCAGGTTGGCCTCGAACTCAGAAATCTGCCTGTCTCTGCCTCTCAAGTGCTAGAATTAAAGGCGTGCGCCACCACTGCCTGGCTTGTTACTACTCTTTGCTTTTTTTTCCCCCAAAAAAGTTATACGTGATTTCTTAACTTTATTAGATTTTATTAAGTTCTTAGAACTAGTTGTAATGAAGTTTTAATTAAACAATTTAGGAAAATGCCTTCCATGTTAAAATATTGCCACTTTCAGATTTTTCTCCTTCCTCCTTCCTGCTCTCCCTCCCTCTATGCCTCCTTCCTTCCTCCTTTCTCCCTCCCTAACTCCTCAATGTACTGGAACTTGCCATGTCACTAAGATCTCTCTGCTTCTACCTTCCCAGTGCTGGGATTAAAGGTGTGTGCAACTATATCCAGCTTATTTTAAAGGTCCTTACAGCTTTGTAAGATGACACTGCTGTTGTAGCTTTTTAAAACCTTATGCAGAAACGTTTTTTTCTTTTCTTTCTAGGTTTTTGTTTGTTTTTCAAGGCAGAGTCTCACTCTGTATCCCTTTGAGATTGCCACGTAAACCAAATTGGCCTTGAACTCACAGAGATCTGCCTTTCTTTGTTGCTAGACTTATTGGGATTAAAAGCGTGCACCACCACGCCTGGCTTAAATTTCTTTTTAATTTAGAGGGTTGAACCTAGGACTCTAATCCTTGAGCTCCACTTCTATTCCTTGTTTTGCAAAACTGTTAAAAAAGAAGAACCTTTATTAATTTTTATCAATAAAATAGTTATCTGCCTATTTTGAAATGTTTTAATAAAATTGATTTTCTGAGAAATTATGATTTCTATGAAATAATTATGTGAGCCAT
>NW_022196911.1:83299038-83299841 GCF_008632895.1 Mastomys coucha
TTGTAAAAGCCTCATGTCATTTTTAAAAGAAATACACTCAGATTTTACACCACCCGTGTGTAGTCTGTATGTCAAAAGCCGAATCCCGTGCCCACCTGGCCAGAATCCCTAGTCCCGCGGAATAGGGGACCCCCGCGAGAAATCCCGGTCCGTGGCAGTTCCTTGTACAGATTTGGTGAGTGTCTGCCACTGAGCACCAGCTCCAAAATCGACAAAGAAATCCCAAGGTCAAACAGAAGACACTTAGATACAAAACACTACAGTAACTAGTGGACAGGCATGCTTAAGAAACTGATCACAGGATTAAGCTTCTAAATGATTACAGTCCCAAAGGCCAAAATACTAAAACGAATCCTAGCAGAATTAAAACAGCTCGGGCTAGAGAGGTGGCTCAGCCAGTAAGAGCACTGACTGCTCTGCCAGAGGTCCTGAGTTCAATTCTCAGCAACCACATAGTGGCTCACAACCATCTGTAATGAGATCTGATGCCCTCTTCTGGTGTGTGTCTGAAGACAGCTTCAGTGTACTCATATAAGTAGTAAATAAATAAATAAATCATAAACAAAAGAAAAACAGCTCATGAAAATTTACTTCTAATATTGCTGAACTAAACAAAATTTAGAATAAAACAAGGTAGAGATTTTTTCCCCCTGAACCATTAAACTGATAAAGAGAATTTAGTTGTCACATAAACAATCATATATATATATGATTATATATATGAGATATAATATATATGAGATATATATATATGTATATGGGTTTTGTTTTGTTTTGTTTTGTTTTTTTTTTTTTTTTTTTTT
>NW_022196911.1:83301176-83303111 GCF_008632895.1 Mastomys coucha
TGTAGACCAGGCTGGCCTCGAACTCAGAGATCCACCTGCCTCTGCCTTCCAAGTGCTAGGATTAAAGGCGTGTACCACCACTGCCCAGCTGCAACATGCATTCTTAACTACTCAGCTTCATATAACATATTCTTATTCAGATTTGTATACATACAGAAAACTTCTAGAAGAATCCAGAACTTGTAATTGCCTCTGAGCAAGAAAATGGTTGGAAGGTTTTTTTACTTCCTGTTAAATTTTCTTTTTTTTCTTCTTTTTTTTTTTAATATTTATTTCATTTATTTTATGTGTATGAGTACACTGTAGCTGTACAGATGACTGTGAGCTATCATGTGTGTGGCTGCTGGGAATTGAACTCAGGATGTTCTGTTGGCCCCGCTCCCTCTGGCCCCGCTTGCTCCGGCCCTGCTCACTCCAGTGTAATTCACTGTAGCTGTCTTCAGACACACCAGAAGAGGGCATCAGATCTTATTACAGATGGTTGTGAGCCACCATGTGGTTGCTGGGATTTGAACTCAGGACCTTCGAAAGTGCAGTCAGTGCTCTTAACCACTGAGCCATCTCTCCAGCCCCCATTTTTTTCTTAAAGATTTATTTATTATTATAAATAAGTACACTGTAGCTGTATTCAGACACACACCAGAAGAGGGCATCAGATTTCATTACAGAAAGTTGTGAGCCACCGTGTGGTTGCTGAGACATGGTGAACTCAGGACCTTCAGAAGAGCAGTTCGTGCTCTTACTGTTGAGCCATCTCCCTAGCCCCTTGCATCCTTTTTCACTGAAAGGGAGAGAGCTCTCCCAGGTCTGATGTGCACCCTGTTAGGAAGCCAGCTATATCCTCTATAGCTTTATCTTGTCATGGACAAATAAAGGCCATCTCTCATGCTTAGTTTCTTGGCATTAGTAGAAGCTTTGAGGAACATATTCTTGCCTGGATTAGTGATGCCGAACGAAGTTTTGTTGTCTACTATTGAATTCTTGTGGATAGCTGAGCACTTGTCACCTGAGAGGAACGGTCTCTGTGTTTAACTACCCTCATCCCAAGATACAAAAGACATAAAGAAAATGTTCAGTAAAGCCATTGCCACGGAGTACTAAGGAAAGCACACAGGTTTAAACCCTGATCTGGGTATGAAACCCTTTTGATCCCTCATCTGTTTAGAAGGTTGGGATAAAGATGACAAAAGCGATGTGTGTAAAGTTCTTGCTGCTGCAGACCAGTATTCTCACAAACAATATTGTAATCTTCATCTCTGTAATGTGCTGTTAATGACTGGAAAACCTGACACTAAATCCCTTCAGTGAAAGAAAGGAGATTGTCATGGATGCTCACTGTGATTCTTTCTGTCCCCAGCCGCTGCTTTGATGGGAGTACCCCTGTCCATGCAGCAGCCTTTTCAGGCAACCAGTGGATCCTCAGTAAACTGCTGACTGCAGGGGGTGACCTGCGACTCCACGATGAGAAGGGTCGAAACCCACAGGCCTGGGCCTTGACAGCAGGGAAGGATCGTAGCACTCAGGTAAAAGTGGGCTTCTGTGTCTAGTAGAAGAGAGTGGACTAATAGTCAGGATCCGTGGGAGCAGAAAAAACTTTACAGCAGTCTTAGCGTTGGACTCGGACAGAGAGCTGAGTTGAAACAAGTTAGAGCATGTGGAGGCCAGAGATAGATGTTGGGTGTCTTTGCTCAGTCACTCAATACCAGGTTTCTTTGTTTGTTTGTTTTTGTTTGTTTGTTTGTTTTTTGAGACAGGATTTCTCTGTGTAGTCCCGGCTGTCCTGGTTCTCACTGTGTAGACCAGGCTGGCCTCAAACTCAGAAATCTACCCCTGCCTCTGCCTCCCAAGTGCTGGGATTAAAGGCATGTGCCACAACTGCTCGGCAATACCAGATTTCTTAAAGATTGACCAATTTTTTTTTTTTTTTTTTTTTTT
>NW_022196911.1:83303251-83304590 GCF_008632895.1 Mastomys coucha
TCCTTTGTAACAGTTATGAGCTACCATGTGTGTGCTGGGAATTGAACCCCAGGTACTCTGGAAGAGCATGTAGTGCTTGCTCTCCAGTCCCGTCTTTTTAGTTTTTTTTTAAAGGTATGTCTTTTCCTTCATTATTATTGTGTTTTGTGTGTCCATGATGTGTGTGCCTTGTTATGAGTATGTAGGTCAGAGGACAACTTTCAGGACTTCCTTCTGCTATGTGGAAGAGTAGCATTCTGGAGAGTGCCACTGAGCCATTTTTTCACCTCTCCTTTATTTTTTTGAGACAGGCTCTTTCATTAAACCAGGCTGGTAGGCCTGACCAGTGAGCTTGTGAGATCTACCTGTTTCTCTCCCTCTGGCCTTCTACCTCCAGTGCTGGAGTTATAGGCATGTGCCACCCTGCCGAGCTTTTAATGTGGGTTCTGGGACTCTGAACTCAGGTCTTCATCCTTGCATGGCAGGAACTTTACCAGCGAAGTCACCTCCTTAGCCCTGTGATATGTTTTAGTGAGGACTAGATAACATGAAATATGTAACACAGAATAGCATGCCCAAGTGCCGCGCTTCCATGTACAGTCCCTGTCCCTGCCATAGCTTCCTCCGTCTATTTGAAGGACAGGTTCCCTCCATGAAAACATTCCATACCTTTAGAAAACAGTGTAGATTTTGAGCCCTCCCTCAGCTCCTCAAATGTACCTACATGTTCATACCTTCATTGCCTGATGCTGTCAGCACTGAGTTTCTGCTGTGTTACAGATGGTCGAGTTCATGCAGCGCTGTACTTCACATATGAAGGCTATCATCCAGGGCTTCTCCTATGACCTCCTGAAGAAGATAGACTCTCCTCAGCGGCTCATCGGCAGCCCACCCTGGTTTGGTAGCCTCATTCAGGGGTAAGCACGGTCTTGAGCCATTTCAGCTTTCCTGGTGGGAGCCTTGTGGCTCTTTCGCAGCATAACAGGTTGAAAGGTTGAAGCAGGAAAGAGAAAGTGTGTCACTGGTAAATTCCTAGGGAGATTGGACCTATAGTCCTTCTAAGATCCACCGCCTTGTTCTGGACCCATTCTGAGGTTCTACTAGTCTGCTAGGACCCTCTGTTCTGTGTCTTGTGGTGTGCCAGTGGACATGGCACCTCTGTTACTACAGCAGCATGGAAAACTCCCTTACTGTCCTCTGGGACCCACCTGGGGGGCCGCAGTGCCCACACTGATGGAAGATGAATCACCTCTCAGATTTCAAAGTAATTCTTGTGGTAAATTTTTGGCTGCACCGCTTTATGCAGTCACCGGCTCGTACCTTCCCAGGAGCTATCTCAGATCAGTGAATGGAACACAGA
>NW_022196911.1:83304600-83308283 GCF_008632895.1 Mastomys coucha
AATGCCTTGGCTAATTCAAGGCCTGGGCATCCTAAACCTTTCCCTACTACCCTGGCCCAATCGGGGATGTGGCCAGTGGCCACTTTTACCTGAAAACTCACATGGCTGGATGGCTTTGTCTCCTGCCAGTACTGCATCCCTTTTCTTTTCCCTCTTCGTCTTGTTTGTCTTGTTGTTGGCTTTTTTTGTGTGTATGTGTGGTTTTTCGAGACAGAGTTTCTCTGTGTAGCCCTGGCTGTCCTGGAACTCACTCTGTAAACCAGGCTGTCCTTGAACTCAGAAATCTGCCTGCCTCTGCCTCCCAAGTGCTGGGACTAAAGGCGTGCGCCACCACTGCCCAGCATTGTTGTTGTTTTTGAGACAAGGTTTCTCTGTGTAGTCCTGGCTGTTCTGGAACTTACTCTGTCAATCAGGCCGGCCTCGAACTTAGAAATCTGACTCTGCCTCCCAAGTGCTGGGTTTAAAGGCATGTGCCACGCTGCCTGGCCATCCCCTTCTTCTTTTCCCAGTCCTGGCGAATCTCCCTGCATCCTACCATGCAACTCTAGGTATCCCACACTGCTCAGCCATTGGCTGCTGGCATCTTTTTTAAAGATTTATTGATTGTTATATGTGAGTACACTGTAGTTGACTCATACGCATCAGAAGAGGGTGTCAGATCTCATTACAGATGGTTGTGAGCTACCATGTGGTTGCTGGGATTTGAAGTCCAGAACCTTTGGAAGAACAGTTGGTGCTTTTACCTGCTGAGCCATCTCTCCAGACCTAGGCTGCTTGCATCTTTATTGATAGATCAAAAACCAACTGGGGACAAGGATCTTCAGCCTTTGGACACACAGATTCAAAGCATTAGCACCAATCTCCAACACTAAGGACTTCTTATCTCATGCAGTTTCTGTGGTTCAGGAATCAGAATGGATTCAGGGGTACCATCATCTGAAGGCTTGACTGGATGAATGGGGGCTTCAGTTAAAATATAGCACACTAACACTGCTGGTGCTGGGGTTGGTCCCCCACTGCACTGCTGGAGTGTCCTCACGGTCCCTCAGAATCAGTAATCCCAAAGAGATCAGGCAGATCATGTCGATCTCACTTTGGAGATGACTCCTTTGTTTTTTAATATTTATTGTGTGTATTTTTGTGTGTGCACGCATGGACACACATGGAACCATGCATGCGTATGCCATCATGCCTGAGTAGAGAACAAAGGACCACCTGTGGGAGTCAGTTCTCTCCACTATGTGGGTCTCAGAGATCCAACTCTGGTCATCAGGCTCAGTGGCCTTCATCCAGGTAACTATATTATTCTTGTAATATACTGAGTTAACAGAACAACCTGAAATGACCCTCAAGAGTGTAAATGCCAGGAGGAGAGAGTCATAGTTCCTTCCTCAGAGGGTGTCTATTACACCATCTTCATTTCCATAATAGAAAGTCAGTAAATCAGTAGATTTTATTGGATATTTTTCTTTATTTACATTTCAAATATTTTTCTCCCCTTTGGAAACTCCTGTCTCATTCCCCCTCCTCCTGCCTCTATGAGGGTGCTCTCCAACCCATCCACCCACCCATTCCTGTCCTCCGGCCCTGGCATTCCCCTACACTAGGGCATGGAACACCCTTAGGCCTAAGGGCTTCTCTTTTCACTGATGTTCAACAAGGCCATCCTCTGCCACATATGTGACCAGCGCCATGGGTCCCTCCATGTGTATTCTTTGGCTGGTGGTCCAGTCCCCAGGTGCTTAGGGACAGGGTGTGTCTGGCCTTTTAGTACTGTTGCTCCCTCCGAGGGGCTGCAAACCCCCTCTGCTCCTTAAGTCTCTTCTCTAATTCCTCCATCGGGGACCCCTGCACTCAGACCCTTCTTCATGGGTCTCTCACTTTATTTAGCCTCTTGGATGTTGGGATTACAGGAATGTCCTAGTAGGCTTGGCACCAAGGTCTTTGATAGTGCACACAATTAAAATGGAAAAAAGAAAAGAGGGAGGGAGTCAGAGCTGGTGGCTCAAGATAAGCTCACTGCTTGTAAATTGGCAAAAACATTTGAGCTCTTTTTTACTCTTCTGGGGCCAGAGCAACAAGCTGTTAGAAAAAGACAATCACTTGGGCCTGAGAGAAAGAAAAAGAAAAAAACACACACGCTCTCACATACATTCAACTGATGAAGCAAAGGGGGCGCCAACAACTTTATTTTTGTCCTCAGGCTTTTATACCTCCTCAGATAAAATTCTCTACTTAAGAAGAAAATTTATAGTTCGAGGCCAGCCTGGTCTACAGAGTGAGTTCCAGGACAGCCAGGGCTACACAGAGAAACTCTGTCTTTAAAAAAAACAAAACAAACAAAACAAAACAAAACAAAACAAAAAAAAGAAGAAGAAGAAGAAAACTTAGCTCATAGCTGTAAAAGCAGTTGTTATAAGAACAGGTAGACTCATCAAACAGTAGTTCATGTCACAGGCAGTAAGGTTTAAGGAGTTAACAGCAGAACTGCTTACGAGGTTTTCCAGTAAGACTTGTACATGCGAGGCCAGCCTGGTCTACAGAGTGAGTTCCAGAACAGCCAGGGCTAATCAGAGAAACCCTGTCTCAAAACAAAACAAAACAAAACAACAGCAAAAACAAAAAAATAAAAAAATTTGTACCTGACTAGATATTCCTTATCTATTTTTTAGCTTCACAAATTTATAAGTTCAAAGCAATAGTTTTTATATCATAAATTATCAAGAGCAGGTCATTTATCTTTTATCTTATTTTTAAAGTTTTAGATAGTTAAATTAGTGAATTATCTATTTTCTGTTTGTGTGTTATCATCATCTGGACCTACTTAGCCTAGAGTGAATGTTTTTCCTTAATCATAAAGCTATCCCAAGCCTATTTCTCTTCCTTGTGCAATTTATGCAATTTATGTGCAGGTTCTTAGAAGTTTTTTGAAGCTTACTTATTTTGGGGGGGCTTAAAATTACTTGAATCTCAGCAGTTTTATAAAATTGTTATCAGAAATTATGAAACCATTAGTTTATCTAAACAGCATTATTACATGAAAGTGCATCTTCATATTGATTCTGCAGGAAATCTGCCCAACAGAGTGGGTTAATATCCAGGAAACAGTAGGCAGTGAGGGTCTCTCTACTCATGCCAGATATATGCCACACCCTTCATAGTCACGCAAAAACAGCCACCTCCAGGAAACTCACTCATTTGCTATACGCTTTTCTGGATAGCCTCCGCAAACCATGTCTCCAAAAGAAAACAACAAAGACTCAACTTTTTAATTTCTTTTTTCCCTTTCTCAGTCCATTTTGGCCTCCATCCCATGGCAATCCACTTACTTTTACTCCCCAAAGGTTTGGATTACAGTTGTGAGTACCATGTCTGCAAAGATAATTCTCCTAACAAGAAGTCGAGCTAGGCGGGTGGTGCACAGGTGCATCCTTGTAGGGCTGCCTGCCAGGGAGAAAGGGATTGAAAGCAATGTGCAGCCAGGCATTTCTCAGACACCAACCACTGTGAACAGAAAGAATACATCTCTATGTCAGCTTTCTCTAGCATAACCCATGGCCCACAATATCCTTTCCAAAGCAGAGGGAAAATGGCACCACCTTTCTTTTTCCCTCTTATCTGTCTCTCCCAACAAAGTTTCAGAGTCTTGCAACTTGCTTGTCTTGCTTTTTTTTTTTTTTTTT
>NW_022196911.1:83308411-83312557 GCF_008632895.1 Mastomys coucha
GTTTGAGGCCAGCCTGGTCTACAGAGTGAGATCCAGGATAGCCAGGGCTACACAGAGAAACCCTGTCTTGGAAAAACCAAAAATAAAATAAACTGATAAATTGGCCTTTAGTTTTCTTCTGAGTTTACTTTTAAGTTCTTGTATCTACCAAACTAGTTATACATAATTATACATTATACTGTGTTCCTCAGTACCAACACTACGGAGGGGTAGATGTCATACCAGCCCTGGACTACCTAAAAGGACCTTGTCAGAAGGAAAAGAAAATGCAAATAGTAAACAAACACCCACTGCCTTTGTTTGTCTTCCTAGTTACAGTCTAGAAAAATGAGAGGAATGGCAGGACCTCCAGCTGGAGCAGAGACAGGTTCTCTCTCTCTCTCTCTCTCTCTCTCTCTCTCTCTCTCTCTCTCTTTCTCTCTCTCTAGGTTTGTGTTAAGTTGATGGCCAACTATGATAACATTTTTGAAAACTTGTTTTAATACTGTTCTTTTGGGTATAAATGATAAATTCTTACTTTTTCCCTCTCTTTTCTCTTTTTAAAATATTTCTAGAAGCCCAAATAGTTCTCCTAACCGCCAGCTTAAATCTGGAGTCATTTCTGCCCACAATATCTACAGCTTTGGCTTTGGGAAGGTAAGAGGCTGGCACTCACAGCCTAGGTTTGCTAGTTTAGCTAGAGAGTCATATGACCGTA
The DNA here is from genome assembly GCF_008632895.1 of Mastomys coucha. NCBI lineage: Eukaryota > Metazoa > Chordata > Mammalia > Rodentia > Muridae > Mastomys > Mastomys coucha. The sequence continues at coordinate 83,309,109 of NW_022196911.1, forward strand.
TCTCTCTACCTTATTCAACTCTTCTGGGTTTGTGTGGTAAGGGTTGAGATAGGATCTCAAACTTGAGATAGTCCTGCCTCAGTGCTGAGATTACAGGCGTAAACAACCATACCTGCTCTCGGCTAAATTTGGGAATTTTTTTTTTTTTTCTTTTCTGGATACTGGAAAAGCAAAGATCATTCATTCATCCAGCATACTCCCCAGTGGCCTCTCTCTTTAACTGGAAGAATAGAAGATCCCAAGGATACTATTTGTCCTCAAAAAGTCCTCAGTTCATTAAAAACATTTTAAGTATATTAATTAGATCTGTGGAAGAGTAAGGTCACCAGGAAGCAAAGCCATAGAGCTGACTCCACTCTCTGCCTGCCTCTCTGTTAAAGGCAAATGCCTGGGACCTTCATGAGAATTCAAGGATCCCAGTCCTTTTGCATCCTAGGCAAGGTAGGCCTTTATCTATATGTACCACCAGCCTTCAGTTCCTCCCCTTATCCTCAGAGTATTTTCTTCTTCTTCACTCTTCTATGTTGTAGGAAAGGTATTTCTTAGTACTCCTGTCCTTATTGCAAAATAAATGGTAAACACTGTAGTGAAATGATTTGAATGAGTCTGGCAATATTGATCCCACTGGGAACATTGCTGAGTAAATGAAGGATCTTTGCTCTCTACCAAGGTGCTTGGGTAAGGGTGGAAGTAAAAAGAATTTTGGCTTTTCTTCCTTTTGTTGGTGGAGGTGAACCCAGGATCTCTAGCATGGTATGCGGATGCTCTATTTGGGAGTGAATCCCCATGGGTACAGGTACCCCATGGGTGCAGGTATATTAACTTCTGGACACATGGCCTGTGTTCTAGAGAGGTTATGCCTTTCTTATTGCTGTGACAAAAAACCCTGATCAAGGCACCTTATAAAAGGAAGCATTTAATTTGGCAGCTCATGATTTCAGAAGATTAGTGGTGGCAAGCATGGTAGGTGGCAAGCAGGCATGGTGCAAGAGCACTAGCCAATAGCTTACATCTGATCCACAAGCATGAGCAAGGAGCAGAGAGAGCTAACAGGAAAAGGAGTGAGTTGTTGAAACCTCAGAGCCCACCCCAGTGCCATACCTCCTCCAACAAGGCCACACCTCTTAATCCTTCCCAGACAGTTCCACCAACTGGGGACCAAACATTTAAACATGTGAGCCTATGAGAGCTTTCTCATTCAAACTACCACAGCCCCTCAGTCTCAATCATATCACTTCAGGAAAGATGCTGGACTTCTGTTTGAACCACATCAGTAAAAGGGAAAGAATATATATATATATATATATATATATATATATATATATATATATATATATTTATTTATTTTTGGTTTTTCGAGACAGGGTTTCTCTGTGTAGCCCTGGCTGTCCTGGATCTCACTCTGTAGACCAGGCTGGCCTCAAACTCAGAAATCCACCTGCCTCTGCCTCCCAAGTGCTAGGATTAAAGGCGTGCGCCACCACTGCCCAGCAGGAAAGAATATTTCAAGATTCAGAATAATATAAAGTCAGTTGTGGATCATGTAGGATCATGCCTCTGATCCTACCCCTTAGGAAGGATGAGTTACTGTAAAAAGAAATGCTAGAGGCTACCTGAGATGGCACACTCCTGTGCAGGAAGGTGCAGGAGGTGGCAGGAAGATTATATTATGTCCCAAAAAAACAACTAACCAATTACCTACTACCAGCAGAGAGAGGACATAGGTGTATTTACTAGGTAAGTAGCAGCTCTAAGCCAAAGACTCAGGAGGTAGCAATTCTGCTTTCCCTTTTTCTCTTCCCACGATTTGAAGCTGTGCCTTCCTTTCAGTTTTATCTCACTTCAGGCATGCAGCTCACTTATCCAGGATCTCTTCCAGTAATTGGAGAAAAGGAAGTGATCCAAGCTGATGATGAGCCTACCTTCTCTTTCTTCAGTGGCCCCTACATGGTCATGACTAAGTAAGTGAGAACTGGTTGGTGGGAGTCAGACCTGTGGGAAGAGTGGCTTACTATGTATTGGTAGCTTCTTCTCAAACATGAAGGAACTCATAATGTCTTTACATTAGCGCTTTTTTTAAAAAAATTATTTATTTTATGTGTATGAGTACACTGTAGCTGTCTTCATGCACACCAGAAGAAGGCATCAGATCTCATTACAGATGGTTGTGAGCCACCAGGTGGTTGCTGGGAATTGAACTCTGAACCTCCGGAAGAGCAGTTGGTGCTCTTAACCGCTGAGCCATCTCTCCAAACACACATGCACAAATGCCTCTGCTGAGTCCACAAGGCCCCTTTGCCCCCTAGTTTTTCTGCTGGTGCTATGAATTTGTCATCAGATATGGCCCGTTCCTCCTAGTGGGCTCTTGACTAGTCTCTATTGTCTGGAGCACCACAGCCCTCCATTTACCACCACTGTCACCATTGTCTAACATAAAAAGCTTACCAAATTACTCACCCCCTTGAATACTCCTGTGACCTTTGCCTCCCCACTTAATTCTCCAGGGTGCTTTAGAGCCTGGAGGTGGTAGGAGAGAGGATAGTAGTAGAGATTTTGTGTGAACCTGTTTTCCAGCTATGTGGGAAGGAAGACTGGTTCCCTGGAGCAGTGGCTACTCAGCCCCCTCCTTGCATTCTCTCCTGCTCTTTTAGCCTTGTGTGGAATAGGAGCCGAGTCACAGTGAAGGAGCTGAACCTTCCCACCCATCCCCACTGTAGCAGGCTGAGGTTGGCCGACTTGCTGATTGCTGAGCAGGAGCACAGCAGGTAAGGAGAGCCATAGAACAAGAGCCACTCTGAAGCTAAGTCTGTACAGACCTGGACTGTGGTACACCAATCTCACCTCGCCTTGGCATGCCCTGAGTATTGGACTTGGTTGACTTCTAAAAGCTGCTGAAGAGAAAGGAGTTAAGGAGTAGCCTGAGGTGTGTGGATTGTGATGGTAAGGGCTTCGGTTCTGTCATCTGTCCTGTGACTCAAGTCTTTAGATGCACAGGACCCAGGGACATCTGTTTTTTTGCTGTGTCCCCTGAAGCCTCTGAGAGGGGCTCTGTACCCATCTGGAGTGCAAGTGACTGTCCTGCTTTCATAGAGCATAGCAGTCCCTGAGGCCAGCTCTGAGAACCACATCTCCACCACTAAGGACATTTCCATGAATCTCAGTTCCGAAGGTTTGCTGAGGTCCTAGAGTCACGTCGTGTAGGTCTTGGTGAGTCAGATACTGGATTTATGATTGCATACCAGGGCCACCAAGGAGCTGAAAGGAATCCTGGATCATTGAGCTAGTTTCTGAGTAGGCCACTCAGCCTGTAGGAAGTGTGTCTGGAGCTTTTGAAGAAGCTTGCCTGGCCCCACACAGTCTGAAAAGATAGTTGGGCAGGCATGATGTGTGCTTTGACATGAGGCTGAGTAGGCATGTGGCTTTGGACACATTTCAGTTCTGGTTCTCTT
>NW_022196911.1:83313090-83317045 GCF_008632895.1 Mastomys coucha
AGGCAAGATCTTATGTGGTCCAGACTGGACCTGAGCTCACTGTGTAGTAGAGGGTGACCTTGAACCTCGTGTTACCTCCATCTTCCAATTACCAGGATTAAAGGCTGTGCCACCGTGCTCGGCTATAAATGGGATTTGTTTAAAATGTGTTCAAATGACCTACAAGAAAGAACATCACCTATGTTTTCATCATGCCCTATGCATGGCCTGTCCTTCTGAAGATTTTTATCTTTTGTAGCAACCTGCGGCATCCTAACCTGCTGCAGCTGATGGCTGTATGTCTGTCCCGGGACCTGGAGAAAATTCGTCTGGTTTATGAGCGTATCACAGTCGGCACACTGTTCAGTGTCCTCCACGAACGAGTATGGTCATTGTATAGATACCCCAGCTGTCCTTACTCTTCTCCCTGCCCTCTTCCTGGCTGTCTTTGCAGAATTCCCATTTGCTAGATAGACCTGTAATCCTTTTCATGTGTCGCATGTGGTGTAACATACCAGATAAGGCTGAAAGCATGTGGTGGTGGAACTAATGTGACTTCATTTTTTTCACATTGTTTGCTTGCTTGATTACTTGATTAATGTGTGTGTCTGTCTGTCTGTCTATGTCCCACCAAGCGGTCAGAGGATAACTTTTTGGAAGAAGAGCTCTTCTACGTACTGTGTGGGTGTCAGGGATTAAAATCGGGTCACAGGCTTGGCAGCAAGCACCTGTACCCTCTGAGCCCTTTCGCTGGTCCTAATACAGTACTTTTTTTGTTTTTTATTGTTAGTCTTCCTCCTCTTCTTTCTTTTCTTTTCTTTCCTTTCCTTTCCTTTTTTTTTCTTCTGGTTTTTCGAGACAGGGTTTCTCTGTGTAGCCTTGACTGTCCTGGAACTCACTCTGTAGACCAGGCTGGCCTTGAACTCAGAAATCTGCCTGCCTCTGCCTCCCAAGTGCTGGGATTATAGGCGTGCGCCACCACTGCCCGGCTTTCTTCTTTCATTAAGCAAATTTGTGTGTGTGTGTTGTGTGTGTGTGCATGTGTGTGTGCGTGTATGTGTGCATGCTGCATCCCTGTGCATGTATGTGCCGACGTTATGTGCATGGAGTTCAGAGGATAACTTTGTGCAATTGGTTTTCCCCTTTCTTCTTTATGTGGGTTCTGAGGAGTGAACTCAGGTCATTGCAGGTCATAAGGTTTATATGACAACTTTTTTACCTGCTGAGCCATGTAGATGTCTCATTTTGTTTTGAGACAGGCTTTAACTATGTAACCCAGCCTAGCTCAAGTTCTTCCTACTTCTCAGTCTCCTAAAGCTGGATTGCTGGTGTGTACAATTGCTGGCCTCCCAGTCTTGCTTTCCTTTCTTTTTCCTCTTTCTTTCTTTCTTTCTTTCTTTCTTTCTTTCTTTCTTTCTTTCTTTCTTTCTTTCCTTCCTTCCTTCTTTGTTTTTTGTTTTTTTGTTTTTGTTTTGTTTTGTTTTGTTTTTTTGGTTTTTCGAGACAGGGTTTCTCTGTGTAGCCTTGGCTGTCTTGGAACTCTGTAGACCAGGCTGGCCTTGATGTCAGAAATCCACCTGCCTCTGCCTCCCAAGTTCTGGGATTAAAGGCATGCGCCACCACTGCCGGCTCTTTCCTTCCTTCTTTCTTTCTTCCTTCCTCCCTCCCTCTCTCTCCCTTCCTTCCTTCCTTCCTTCATTCCTTCCTTCCTTCCTTACGTTCTTTCCTTCAAATCAGCCCTTTAATAGTTCGACAGAAGCCGGGCAGTGGTGGCGCACGCCTATAATCCCAGCACTTGGGAGGTAGAGGCAGGCGGATTTTTGAGTTCGAGGCCAGCCTGGTCTACAGAGTGAGTTCCAGGACAGCCGGGGCTACACAGAGAAACCCTGTCTCGAAAAAAAGTTCAACAGAGCTAGAAACATATAGGTGAATTCGGGCTGAGCCATTAGCCACAGGTTCTTTCTCCCTACATTTTCATGTTCTTTTGGGCTGGGATATGGCTTCTTTTTTTTTTTTAAAGATTTATTAATTTTTATATATAAGTACACTGTAGCTGTCTTCAGACATACCAGAAGAAGGTGTCAGATCTCATTACAGATGGTTGTGAGCCACCATGTGGTTGCTGGGATTTGAACTCTGGACCTTCGGAAAAGCAATCAGTGCTCTTACCCACTGAGCCATCTCACCAGCCCTGGGATATGGCTTCTAAGAGCTCTTTCTCTGTGACCTTATTCTAAATATCCTGGATGGGCATAAAGAGAGACCCTCTAGAGAATCTTTTTTCTTTATCTGTTTGGACTGGAAGCTGAATTAATTTTCCTCAACTTGTAGAGTCCTTTGAGCTTCCTGATTCTTCCAGCTGCAAAATTAGACAGGAGGGTGCCAGGACAGGTTTACTGGTGTGAGTGGACAGACCTCCCTGGCGTTTCCCCAGGTTAACCTGGAGTACGCATATCAGGCCTGGGTCAGTGGGACTGCAGCTACTTAACCTTACTGACATTTAGGCTCCCATCTGCTAAATGAGAAACCAGGAAGCAGCAAGAATCAAGTGGAAAAGCTTTGGAAATGGCACCAGCAGGTCTTTTCTTTCTCTCTTGCTTGCAGAGGTCTCAGTTCCCAGTGTTGCACATGGAAGTGATTGTGCACCTGCTGCTCCAGATTGCTGATGCCTTGATATACCTGCATTCCCGAGGGTTCATCCATCGGTCCCTTAGCTCCTATGCTGTCCACATTGTCTCTGCAGGAGAAGCAAGGCTGACTAACCTGGAATACATGATGGAAAGGTAGGTATAGGCTGCAGTGTAGTTTCTCTCTGTTTTTATTTTATTTTATTTTATTTTATTTTATTTTATTTTATTTTATTTTATTTTATTTTATTTTATGTGTATGAGTACACTGTAGCTGTACAGATGGCTATGAGCCATCATGTGTGTGGCTGCTGGGAACTGAACTCAGGACCTCTGCCAGCCCCACTTGCTCCAGTGTAATTCACTGTAGCTGTCTTCAGACGCACCAGAAGAGGGCGTCAGATCCCATTACAGATGGTTGTGAGCCACCATATGGTTGCTGGGATCCGAACTCAGGACCTTCTGGAAGAGCAGTCAGTTCTCTTACCCGCTGAGCCATCTTGCCAGTCCAGTTTCTTTCTTAAGAGGGACTTCATTACAGTATTGACATCTAATCTGTTCAAGACACATGATTGGTGAGAAAACTGTCCATCTGGACAGAAAGAGATTTCCCAAATGCTTATCTTTGTTTGCCAAGGCTATAGATAACTCTTAAAAAATTGTTTTACAGCTGGACGGTGGTGGTGCATGCCTTTAATCCCAGCACTTGGGAGGCAGAGGCAGGTGGATCTCTGAGTTCAAGGCCAGCCTGGTCTACAGAGTGAGTTCCAGGACAGCCAGAGCTACACAAACCAAAAAAAAAAAAAAAAAAAAAGTTTTACATTTTATGTGTGGTGGGTGGAGAGGAAGAGAGAAGAGGGAGAGAGGGGGCAACTTATGGTTCTTTCCTGTAGCTGTCCAGCGGCTTACAGTTGAGCAGGGTTCACCTGAAAGGAGGGCTGGAAATGAAAAAGACTATGGACAAGAGAAGATGAAGCCAAGACAAGGTTCTATCAAGGCTCAAAGTTTATTTCTGCAGCTCTGGCTTATAAGCACCTCAGCAAACAAAGTTCTTCTTGAAAAAGTTTCTCCGCAGATTAGACATAGATAGGTGTTCCTCTTGGCTGCACAGTGGCTCTCTGGCCGTGGCTCCACACACTGTGCTCATGGCAGTACCTTGGCTCTTTCCTTCTACCATGTGGGTCCTGAGGATCACATTCAGGCCAGTACTGCTTACTTTCTTGTCTGTCCATCCGTCCGTCTGTCTGTCTCTTGTCTGAAATGGAGTCTTGTATATAGCTCAGTCTGACCTCAGATTTACTGGTCTTGAATTTACAGTTCTCTTTCCTAGGCTTCTCAAGAGCTGTTAC
>NW_022196911.1:83317492-83334231 GCF_008632895.1 Mastomys coucha
GCACTGGCCAGAGCCCAATTACCTTCTTACTGAATGGAGGCTGAAATGAGCCTAGCTGGAGAGGAGAGGAGATAAGGGGCACCAGTGAGCCTTCGGACAGTTTTATCTCCTGTTGGATAGCAAAGACAGACTCTCAGGACACTCAAGTGCAGCAAGAGACACTTCAAACAACTTCCTTGTTCAAATGCTGGTAATTGGGCTTAGTTTCCTACTGGGCTGGGGCCAGAGACTGACTCTTCTCCACCCCAGGCTCTTGGAGGCAGAGGGCCTCTGCTGTGCATCCTCGATGCTATCCACAGTTCTGGTCCTTTGGGACCACGTTGGTTCTGCTCTGGGCACTGCTCTTAGCCACTGGACAGACTGTGTTCACTTACCCATCTTCTTCCTCTGTCCCCTTGCTGCCCATACCTGGTGCTTTGGCTTGATTTTAGTGCTTATATTTCTCAATAATTTACTACAGGAAAAGCTCAGTGAGCTCACAGAACTGTATTATTCACTACCGAGTCCCAGATCCTGAGAACAAACCCTGACTCATGGGCATTCAGTGTGATTAAAACCCAGTTTCCTACCTTTCCATGCCTCAGTGGTTTTTGTGCTCTATCTGGAGGGGATTGCAGGGACTAGCTTGTGCTTCGTCCTGGTGACTTTGGTAAGGACTCTGAATTTTACCCTAGCCATTGAGATACTGTGAGACATGGTTTTTGAGGATTAGAGTATCATAGATGGCATTCTTGCCCTTGTGTATGAAAATGTTGTGAGAGACAAGGGATCAGAGAGGGCATGACTGGAGCTGTTGGAGTTTTCTGTGAAGTAGCAGCAAAGGTCAGGTGGCAATCATCAGTCAAGCCTCAGATCTGTTCATTCTCAATCCTAGTTAAAACACAGGGTGGACCAGCTAGATAGCTTGCTCAGCAAGTAAAAGTGCTTGCCACACAGCCTGACAACCTGAATTGGATCCCCAGAACCCATGACCGAAGGAGAGAATTGCTATTTGAAAGTTGCTCTCCTCCCTTGTACCCCCTCCCTAGACAGGGTTTCTCCATATAGCCAGCCCTGGCTGTCCTGGAACTCACTCTGTAGATCAGGCTGGGCTTGAACTCAATAGATCTGCTTCCTTCTGCCTCCTTAGTGATTGAAGAAGTGTGTACTACATCATGGCTATAAAAGTTGCCTTTTAATCACACACACACACACAGCCTTTCAAGGTCTTCTTAGTTAGTTTTACTTACTAAATAAAAATTTACTAGTTAGTTTATAGCCTCAAATAGCCCAGGCTAGCCTTATATACTTACTAGATAGCCAAGAATGGCCTTGAAGTTCTGATCCTCTTTCCTTTACCTCTCAAGTGCTGGAATCATAGGCCTTTGCTGCTATTCTTGACACTTCCTGGTCATTTGAGCTCACTTTCAGTCTGCATCCTCATATCTACCATATCTAATATATCTTGCATATACTTGTCCCCCTTTGTATTTTCTCTTTTTTTACTTTTTAAAATTGTTTTTAATGTATACGTATATTTGTGTATGTGCACATGTGTGCAGCTGCCTGAAGAGGACAGTGGTATCAGATCTCCTTGGATCTAATTATAGATGGCTCTGAGCCTCCCAAAATGGGTCTAGGAACTGAACTTGGATCCTCTGAAAGAGCAGAGGTGCTTTTAACTCTTGAGCCATCTCTTTAGCCCTGACCTGTTTTAAATGCCACTAGATCTTGCTATGTAGCTTGTATTGGCCTGGAATCCATTGTGTAGACTTAGTTGGCCTCATATTTGTGGCAGTACTCATGCATTTGCCCCTTGAGTGTTGGGATTATAGCCATACCCAGCACTAATTTTTAAAACATTCATGTGGGTGTGTGTGTGTATGTGCACATGTGAATTTGTATACATGTGTCTGAGGAGACCAGAGGTCAACATCAGGTGTCTTCAGTTGCTCTCTATTCCAGGCATCCTTTTGTCTCTGGACTCCCAGCACTGAGATTATAAAGAGGCTGTGGACTTCAGCCTTCCCTGACGTGAAATTCTCAGCACTCAGTGATAAAGGAAGATCTTATTTTATTAGCACACAGCTGTAGCCTGTAGCCATTGCTTAAAGAGGCCTAGCCCCATGAGAAATATTTCTTGTTTTCCATAAGGTTAGGCCTTGTCATCATTGTGTGATCATTAGCGAGATCTCCATCTAAAGGGAAGATTTCCCCAGTGCTGAGCAAGCTGCATAGAAGCTAAACTGCAGGTTTCTAGTTAAGACAGTTTGATCTTTAGCAAACAGGAGTGGCTGTCTAGGCAGAAATTGATGGTGGTCACTTCTCATGGGAGATGAGCAGCTGTTTCCTTTTCCAGAGAAGAGGACGGGCAAGTAGGTTCACAAAGCAGAAGTCAGTGTTAGCTCTGTTGTGTCAGATTAGAAGTAGTTTCTTATTCTAGTGCAATATCATAATTAATATTAAAGCTTGCTAGTTTTCCTTTCTCCTTCACTTCCTCTTTTTGGAGGTGATTGATTTCATATATGGCTCCAATTTTAGAATTTTGCATCATCAAGAGCCAGGCATCTAAGGTCCATTTGCTGTGTTATTTAGTAGATGGCCTCAGAAATCAACACCATTTGTAACTTTATAGCTTGCATAAAAGGAGGTACTGAGGTGCTGGAGAGATGGCTCAGTGATTTAGAGCACTGACTGCTCTTCCAGAGGTCCTGAGTTCAGTTCCCAGCAATCACATGGTGACTATCAACCATCTGTAATGAGATCTGTTGCCCTTTTCTGGTGTGTCTGAAGACAGCTACAGTGTACTCATATGCATTAAATAAATAAATAAATAAATAAATAAATAAATAAATAAAATATTTTTTAAAAAGGAGGTAATGAACTGGAGTTGGTAGCATAGGGTGTAGGGTCCAAATAAAAGGTTCAAAATGGGCCGGGCAGTGGTGGCGCATGCCTTTAATCCCAGCTCTTGGGAGGCAGAGGCAGGCAGATTTCTGAGTTTGAGGCCAGCCTGGTCTACAGAGTGAGTTCCAGGATAGCCAGGGCTACACAGAGAAACCCTGTCTGGAAAAAAACAAAACAAAACAAAAAGGTTCAAAATGATCAGAAGGAAAGTCCCCACTAAAGGTAGCCAAAAGTTCTAATCCAGTAGCCATTCCAAGAATCTCAGGGTGGTTTTAGTGCTTTTTTTCCTTTTGGCTGTTGTTTTTAACTGTTTAACTGTTGGATCTCTATTCCTAATGTATTAGCACATTAGAATATAGCAGCCTTCTTTGTTTAAGACAGTGCAGGTCCTCCCTTCTCGGATGTAGGCCTCTTCTGGAAAAGGGTGTCTGCAGGGGAATCCGCTTTGTCCTGTATTGTTCCTATTGCTTCACTGTTGTGTTCCCTGCCCTTTATAGTCCGTTTGGTTAGATAGATCTCTGAGTTCTAAAGATCCTATTCTTCTAAATCCCAGGTCCACTGCTAGGGAGATGAGAACAGAAGTGCTTTTAAGCCTGCCATGGGCTTCTATCAATGGTAAACTGGGGGATTTATTACCTTGGGCTACATTACCTCATGGATTTATATAAGCCACAGTACAAGGCCCTATCCTTTTACGAGGGAGGTATTGATGTGCCCATGTTCTTGTGCACCTAGGACCACTGGCCCAGCGGTGGCACCATTCACAGTGAGTTGGGTCTTCCTGCATTGATCATTAACCAGGAAAATATACCACAGGCCAGTCTCTTTGGGGCATTTTCTCAATTTAGGTTCCCTCTTCTCAAATAACTCTAGCTTATGTCAAATTGACAATAGAGTAGCCAGGGCAGTTGTGTTCACTCAATATTTGCTGCATGATTGGATGGATGTAGATGAAAGGAACACTTAATGGGACAAAATCAGAGCTAACTACTTTAGCTCTGTAATCCAAAGCAGTTAACGTATCTTAACTTTTTCTTGTTTGTTTGTTTGTTTGTTTTTTGGTTTTTTTGAGACAGAGTTTCTCTGTGTAGCCTTGGCTGTCCTGGAACTCACTCTGTAGACCAGGCTGGCCTCGAACTCAGAAATCCGCCTGCCTCTGCCTCCCAAGTGCTGGGATTAAAGGCATGCACCACCACCGCCCAGCTTTTTCTTGATAATACTATCAGTCTTCAAAGGCCAACAGGGATGTCACAGTTGATCAGTGCCATCTACTGTTGAGAAGACAGCATAACAGTTTATTCTGGCTTTGTGCTTCTGTAGAATCTTGAAGTGAAATGAAGTTTTCTAACTCTCCCACTTCTATGTAAATTATGATGCTGGGGATCAATCCCAGGGCCTCACTCACATATGCTAGGCAAGAGCTGCACCACCAAGCTACAGCCTTTGCCCAGTCCTTTCCTTTTATACATAAGGAAACTGAAGTCCAGAGGGACAACCCAGCCAGTTGGTTAGGGCATAATGAAGTAGAGCCAGATGGTAGAAATGGCCCTAGGCCAGAGGCAGAATGGACAGGAAGTTGAATGCAGCTAGGAAGCAAATCAGCTCAGAGACACTGGGATAGTCAGGGAGTCACAGTAGAAAGAAGTGGAATGCATGGAGGAGCTGGTTGTTAACAGCTCCTGGGGGTGGGGTGAAGTTAAAAGGAAGGAGAGAGCCAGGTGGTGGTGGTGCACGCCTTTAATCCCAGCACTTGGGAGGCAGAGGCAGGCAGATTTCTGAGTTCGAGGCCAGCCTGGTCTACAGAGTGAGTTCCAGGACAGCCAGGGCTACACAGAGAAACCCTGTCTCGAACCCCCCCCCCCAAAAAAAATCCCATGGATAGGAACTTCAGTCTGAGAAGCCCATCCTACCTTCTAAAAATCTACACTTATGCTAGACCAGCAAGGAATTTACACTTTTTTGCCTTTTTTTTAAAAAAAGATTTATTTACTTTTATATGTAAGTACACTGTAGCTGTCTTCAGACACACTAGAAGAGGGCATCAGATCTCATTACAGATGGTTGTGAGCCACCATGTGGTTGCTGGGATTTGAATTCAGGACCTTTGGAAGAGCAGCCAGTACAGCTGAGCCATCTCTCCAGCCCCTCTCCCCCACCTTTTTTGAGACAGGGTCTCACTGTGTAGCCCTGGCAGGCCTGACAACCAGGCTGGCATTGAACTCAGAGAGATGCACCTGCCTCTCACTCACAAGTATTGGGATGCCCTCATTAGTTTTCTGTTGCTGTGACAAAGCAACATAGATAGCTAAGGCACCTTACAATAAAGCTTAATAGCTTATAGCTCCAGAGGGTAAGAGTCCACAATGGAGGAGCAAATGCATATGGGCAGCCACAGCTACAAGCTCACACCTGATCCACAAGTCAGAGGCAGAGAGAGCACTGGGAATTGTGCCAGTCCTTTGAAACCTAAAAGCCAGCTCCCTCCCAGTAACACACCTCCTCCAACTAGTTCCCACCTCCTGATCTTTCCCAAACTGTTTCACTAATTTAGGATTAAGTATTCAAATATATGAGCATTCTCATTCAGACCATCACATGGTATTACAGGCATATGTCATCATCGTGGCCTTCTCTCTTTTTAGTAACCATTTTTTAAAAATATTTTTATTGCCGGGCGGTGGTGGCGCACGCCTTTAATCCTAGCACTTGGGAGGCAGAGGCAGGCGGATTTCTGAGTTCGAGGTCAGCCTGGTTTACAGAGTGAGTTTCAGGACAGCCAGGGCTACACAGAGAAACCCTGTCTCGAAAAACCAAAAACAAAAATTTATTTTATGTATATGAGTGTTTTCTCTACATGTATGTATATATGTGTGTCATGTGTACCTGGTACTCACAAAGGCAGAAGAAGGAGTTGAACCCCCTGGAACTGGAGGAGTTACAGGCAGTTGCTACTCACCTTGTGCTGGAACTGATCTTTTGTAAGAGCAGCAAGTGCTCTTAAATACTGAGCTATCTCACTATGCCTATAATAGTAGACTTTTTTTTTTTTGACATGGTCTTATGTATACCAGGCTGGTCTTAAACTTACTATATAGCTATGATACTAAGCTTCTAGTTCCCCCTGCTCTACCTTAGGTGTTTAGATTGCAGGTACGTACCACCATACCTGGTTTATATAGTGCTATAGTATGAACTCAGGGCTTCATACACGCTATGCAAACCAACTGATCTACATCCTCAGCACCGTAATAACTTAGTTCCTAATTATCAGTGAGCAGTTATCAAGCCTTTGCCAAATGCCTACCATTTATGGTCATATTCTTTGTTTCTTTGTTTCTTCCTTTCTTTCTTTGTTTCCTTGCTTCTGTCTTTCTTCCTTTCTTTCTTCCTTTCTTTCTTTCTTTCTTTCCTTCTTTTTTCTTTCTTTCAAAGATTTATTCATTTATTTTATATGTATGAGTATACTGTAACTGTCTTTAGACACACACCAGAAGAGGATGTCTGACCCCATTCATTATAGATGTGAGCCACCATGTTGGTACTTGGGAATTGAACTCAGGACCTCTGGAAGAGCAGTCAGTGCTCTTAATCTCTGAGCCATCTCTCCAGCCCAGTCATATTATTTCTTACTTGGTGGAATGCATATCATATGCACCATAGAGGGTTGCTGCGTCCATAATTCATTTGGTTACTCTGACAGCCATGCGCAGTCAGCACTGACTTCACCTCACCCTAAGGCCTCTTATTGGCCTGGGAGATATTTAGGATGGTTGGATTAGGCTTATAGGGTGTCTGGTTGAGAAGGTAAGTTGTTTAGGCCAATCAGTAAACTTTGATGAACTAAAACAGCTCATTCCCCAGAGGATATGAGTTCAGAAAAGAAGCAGTTGTTGGCTGGCCATGGTAGTATACACCTTTAATCCCAGCACTCAGGAGGCAGAGACAGGTGGACTTCTGTGAGTTCTATGCCGGTCTGGTCTGGTCTTAATAGGATAAAGGATTAAGCCTGATAACCTGAGGCTGACCCCTGGGTTCCACTTGTTGGGAGGAGAGAGCTGATTCTCACAAACTGTTTTTTTAACTCTACATGTGCACTTTGCCACACACACACATACTTGTATACACAGTAAATAAATGTAATAAAATATATTTTTAAAAATAATAAACTACAGGCTGGTGAGATGGCTCATTGGGTAAAAGCGCCGACTGGTCTTCCAAAAGTCCTGAGTTCAAATCCCAGCAACTACATGGTGGCTCACAACCATCCGTGATGAGATCTGATGACTTCTTCTGGTGTGTCTGAAGGCAGCTACAGTGTACTTATTTATAATAATAAATAAATCTTTGGGCCAGAGCCAGCAGGGACAAAGCAAGCGGGGCCGACCAGAGGGAGCAGAAGTCCTAAAAGTCACCCCAACAACCATATGAAGGCTTACAACTATCTGTACAGCTACAGTGTATACTCATATACATAAAATAAATAAATAAATCTTTAAAAAAAATAAACTAGCTACTCTCAGAAAGCTGCATATAAGATATAATAAACAGCAGCAAAACTTAAGTAAAACTTCAGTGCATGCAAAATATAATAAACAACAACAACAACAACTGTTGCTAGTGAAACAGAACTACTTTTAAAGTAGATGGCGAGGGAAGGGCTCTCATAGGAGGCTTCTTTCAAATTAGCCAGTCACTGAGCATGCCAGGCAGGGGGAACTACTCATGCAGTATGGAAAGAAACAGGTCATGTCTTCCTAATGGAACTGAAAGATGGTTCCTGTGGTTTGAATGGAATGCTAAGAAAGGAAGAGTGGCCACACAAGATGGGGAGGTAGGGTCAGGCAAGCGGAGATGGGAAGGAATTACAGGAAATGGAAGAGCTCCAAGGAAGCCCATTAACTCAGTGTTCAGCTGCATTTTCAGAAGCTCCAGGAGGTTGTTATAGGAAAATATTTAAGTGCGTTTTATGGTGATCATAATGTTTCCTTAAGACAAACTCTGGTTTGTGTTTTCTTCCACAGCCAGGACAATGGTGTACATAGGGACGTGACTCGAGTGCCCCTCCCCACCCAGCTGTACAACTGGGCTGCACCAGAAGTGGTCTTACAGAAGGCAGCCACTGTGAAGTCAGACATCTACAGCTTTTCCATGATCATACAAGAGATCTTAACAGGTGATGTGATCCAGGAGCATATTAAATGTTGATCAGCATTCTTATTTTTAGCTTAAGAGATTTCCTCCCAGGAATTACTTAGTTTTATAAAAATTTAGAACTTAACAAAAAAAAATCTTGAAGGTCTTTTTTTTGTTTGTCTTCTTTTGTGGGGGGCGGGGGGCGGTTTCAAGACAGGGTTTCTCTGTGTAGCCCTGGCTATCCTGGAACTCACTCTGTAGACCAGGCTGGCCTCGAACTCAGAAATCCGCCTGTCTCTACCTCCCAAGTGCTGGGATTATAGGCGTGTGTCACCACCGCCCGGCCTTTTTCTAATTCTTAAGACTCAGAAAATCCCATAGATCTTCTTGCTAGTGATAAGACATTTAACAGAAGAAGGGAAAAACCCCTCCATTGCTGGGGATTGAACCCGGGACACCAGCTCCATCACTTGAGATGTACTCCAGCCTCCAGAGCAAAGGGTTTTTGAATAGTTATTCAAAGTTCATTTGAATATTTGTGTCAGTATTTAAGCGTCTTTGTGATGTCCCCCTTTGAAAAACTTTCAAAGGAGAGAGGTTGGGTCTGGAGAGTTACGGTGAACCTGAGCACTCACAGGTATCGCAGGTGTGTGTATGATGTCTCTTGACTTTACAGAGAGCACTCCTGTAATTGAAGTCAAAAAGACTCCTTCAGGACACAGAGAGGTACAGGCTTAGCCACAAGCAACACACAGAAAAACCACATTCAGGTTAGGGAATAGGCCAGAGTCAGCTGACTTTCTGATGTTTGCCATCCCAGAGGCAAAAGTACCCTTGCCATGAGATGAATTCCTGGTCTACTCAGCTTGATGCCCAGGCATTCCCTTGTCTCCAAGTGTGCTAGGGATGCCCTGTGTGCAGGATGCTGACACTAATGTCTGTTGTTTCTGGCAGGTATTTGCCTGGTATGTAGGTAAACCGGCTCTTTGTCCATAATTGGGCTACCAAGCAGTTTACCTGTGGGGAGAAAGTAATGTTTAAAGAGACCAAGTGACTTCACTAAAGCTACTTAACAACTTCTGACTGAAAGTTTTTCCTTTTTTTCTTTAGTTCTCTACATATTTTGTAATTTTAAATGATTTATTGACATATATTCATTATATAGTTAATGGTTTCATGATGACATTTTTGTACATGTATAAAACATTTGTATAATATTCATCCCTATTGCCTTCTGTTTTATTTTTAATTTTATTTTATGTGTGTAAGGTGTTCTGTCAGTATGCATGTCTATGTACTGCTTGTATGCCTGGCATCTGCAGAGTCCATGATAGTGAGCTGCCATGTGGGTGTTGGGAATTGAACCTGGGTCCTCTGGAAGAACAGGCTGCCTTCTCCAGCCTTCACTTACCTGCTCTTGTTCTCTTACTCATACTCTACTTCCCAACTACTACTCTTTATACTTTCATGTCTGTCTGTCTGTGTCTGTCTGTCTCTCTCCCTCCCCTCCCCCATCTCTTCATGACCCAGTGAGTTTCATTAGGCTTGCTTACAGGAACATTAGTAAGGGGCTATCACAGAAGCATAGGCAACTTACTAGAGTATACGTCATGGAAGGAAATCTTGTTCCTTCTTTCGGTTTTATCTTAATGTTATTCCTGTGTATTACTTTTTCCTTATAGACAGCATTCCCTGGAATGGCTTGGATGGCTCACTTGTTAAAGAAACCATAGCCCTGGGAAATTATTTAGAAGCTGATGTCAGGCTTCCGGAACCTTACTATGATATTGTTAAGTCAGGTATCCATGCCAAGCAGAAGAACCGAACAATGAACCTACAAGATATTCGTTATATTCTGAAGAATGACTTAAAGGCAAGCCCTGAAACTGTGAGAAGTTCGTTTCTGCTATCTGCTTCATTGAGTTACAGACTGGGAAGCTAGAGACCCAAGTTTTTAAAATGTTTGAAATGGAGCACAATGGCTCCTGCCTGTGGAAGTGTGTTATGGAAGCCCAGGGGTTGGGGTTGGGGGATGCTGAAATAGGATCTGGAGTTTAAGATCAGTCTAGACTACACAGAGAATTCAAAGCCAGTGTAGGGGTACATACTATGACTGAGTCTTAAAAAAAAACCCATAGTTTGGAAAGTCTCATTTATTATAATCTGTGTTGCTGAGAAAAGCCTGTTTAACTTAGTGAAAGCAGCAGAGAATTTAGGAGGTGCTGGGAAAGTTGTAGGGTATAGTCAAGAATGGCAGAATAAAGATCAACTAGCTAATTAGGACCAATAGCCAGTCTGCCTAACAGGAAGAGGAGGTGTGTGATATATGTAGGTAATTTCTAAAAACACAAATAGCATTTGAATGATTTTGAATGTGTCCTTGGCAATGTTTTGTTATAGGAATTTATTGGAGCTCAGAAAACTCAGCCAACTGAGAGCCCCAGAGGCCAGAGATATGAACCCCATCCTGATGTTAATATCTGCCTAGGTCTAACTTCAGAATATCAAAAAGACCCTCCAGACTTGAACATCAAGGAGCTAAAGGGAACAGGTATGACTTGAGCTCACAGATTAACCACTACTTAGATAACTGTGGGATGATTATGATGTTTTGTTTTACATTTTAAAATTTTGTGTATGTGTGCTAGC
Organism: Mastomys coucha; assembly: GCF_008632895.1. Lineage (NCBI taxonomy): Eukaryota > Metazoa > Chordata > Mammalia > Rodentia > Muridae > Mastomys > Mastomys coucha. The sequence continues at coordinate 83,328,161 of NW_022196911.1, forward strand.
ATACATGTGCCATGGGTACATGTGTGGGGGTCAAGAGGACAACTTGTAGGAGTCAGTTTTCTCCTTTTACCATGTATGTGGGACCTGAGACTCAGACCTGGGTTGTCAGACTTGATGGCAAGGGCCTTTACCTACTGAGCTGTCTCAGTGGCTTTTTAAAGAGAGATTTTGTTCTATGTGAGGTTCTTGGCTGCATGTATGTCTGTGTACCAGTGTCTATGTCTGATGTCCATGGGATCCAGAAGCCTTTTCCAGAGGTCATATCCTCTGGAACTGGAATATATATGGTTGTGAGCCACCATGCGGATGCTGGGTATTAAACTCACAACCTCTGGTGGAGCAGACAGTACTCTTAACTTCTGAGCCATCTCTCCAGCCCCATAAAAATAATGTAAAGTTTTAATCTACTATCTACTGACCATCTGAACACAGTGGTGAGTGTTTATACTCCTATTCTTTGAAAAGCTGAGACAGGAATTTTCACTTGAGTCCTGGGTTTTGAGGCAGTCTTAGCAACACAGGGCCTTACATCTTAAAGGAGCTCTCAAGCATAGCACTCCCTTGTCATCACCCTGTTACAGCTGAGGAGGCTAAGGTTTAGGGAGGCCGTAACACAATTTCTGACCTAGTTTCAGAATTGGAACTTGGGCCTTAATCTTAGCCTAATCACTATTTACTTGGACTCTTCTCAGACAGGGCTGGAAGCTTCCAGAATGTCCCCTTCCAAGTTTTCATTGTTTGTGTCCTTCATCTTATTTCCTGAAAGTAGTACCCATATCAGCCAGAAGCCATGTGTGGATCAGCCCTCCCTCAAGCTATCTTTGAAGTCATTTATCCCTCCGGGGATGCAGTAGCCATGTGTGGATCAGCCCTCCTTCCAGAGAGGCAAGAACTTCTTGGGCTACTTCTCCACTATTTTTATCAGATGCTCGACAGAAGCATCACCTTGACTGCTTTAGTCACAGTAGTTAATGCACAAAGGAAGCCATGAGTATAGTCCTTGGGACCCAGGGGCCTATAATATGAATGTTCTGACAGTTACACACATTTAAAATAGTATAAATGAAGCTTAGAACATTCTTTTTAGGATTAGACCACCATAGCCCCAAGTGTCTATGTCATTCAGTGTCCATATGGGAATTTCACTTAGATTAGAAATCTCTAATTCTAATTCTAATGTCTAATGTTCTCTGCTGCCTTTGATCCCAGCACATGGAAGGCTAGAGGCAGAGGCAAGCAGAGCTCTGTGAGTTCAAGGCCCACCTGGTCTGCATAATGAAGACATAAGTTCCAGGACTGTCAGGGTCAGGTAGAAAGATCCTGTCTCCAACAACAACAACAAAATACACTTTTAACCTCTGTTGAATGTGTCTATTGGTCTTCTGGTAAGATCTCACTTCTGTGAGAAGAGTGTTAGAAAAATAAAAGATGGTTTTTGTGCATTTTTGTACCTTTTAAAAAATTATTGTTGTTTTTGTAGTGAGATGGGCTCTCATTATGTGGTTCAGACTGGGCTCAAAGTTGCTTAGTAGTCCAGGCTAGTATCTAACTTGACACTCTTCTGTCTCAGACTCCCAGATGTTGTAATTAAAAGTGTGTATGCCTCCTACCCAGCTCATATTGTACACCTGGAACAATTGCCAGGGCTGCTTCCCTTCTATGGCCAGTTTAATGAGTTGGGTATTATTATTCTTTCCAACAGGTAGTCAGCCCCATTCACCAACAGATCACTCCTTTCTCACTGAAAAAACAACTCTAGCTCCTCAGACCCTAGATTCAAGTCTGTCGGCCCAGGAACCTGACAATGCAAATGCTCCTTCTCCTCCTGCTTCATGTTTGGCAGAAGAGGTCAGGAGCCCCACTGCAAGTCAGGACAGCCTCTGCAGCTTTGAAATCAATGAAGTCTACTCAGGCTGCTTGACACTAGGAACTGACAAGGAGGAAGAATGTCTGGGGACTGCTTCTTCACCTGAGGGGGATAGACCAAACCAGGTAGATGAACTACTGTCCCTGGAAGAAGAGCTCGATAAGATGGAGAGAGAATTGCACTGTTTTTGTGAGGAGGACAAAAGCTTTTCAGAAGTTGACACAGACCTCTGTGAAGATGAGGACTGGCAAAGTGATTCTCTTAGTTTACTCAGCCTGCCTGAACCAACCAGAGAAGCCAAGGGCAAAACGAGCAGCTGGTCCAAGACTGACGAGTATGTCAGTAAGTGTGTGCTGAATCTGAAGATTTCACAGGTGATGATGCAGCAGAACGCTGAGTGGCTGAGGAAGCTTGAGCAGGAGGTAGAAGAACTCGAGTGGACGCAGAAGGAGCTGGACAATCAGTGTAGGAGTTTGTGGGATGCTTCATTAAAGTTTGCAAATGCCAAGTTCCCGTTGGCTGTAGGCCCACCATCTTTGACCTATCTTCCTCCAGCTATGCAATTATCAGGGCTCAAGCAGCCTGAAAATGGTGGCACATGGTTGGCCCTAGCAAGGTCTCCAGGAAATGAGAGAGAGTTCCAAGAGGGACATTTTAGCACAAAACCTGAGAAACTAAGTGCCTGTGGCTGGAAGCCTTTTACACAAGTGTCTGAAGAAAGCAGGGGGGACTGCTTAGAGCCAAGCAATCAGGTATGTCACGTGGGCAGAAGGAGCTGCCTTAGTAGGATCCTGGAATCAGCATTTCCTGCAACCTTCATGCAGTGCCTATAAATAAATGCAGACATCTCTTAGCAAGGTCCTCTTGGTTTAGGAAATAAGGCTACTGTGATGGAATTCTATGATAACCATTTTCTCTAGCCCATTCCAAACCAAGGACAAAGCCTCTGCCCTCCTCGGTAGATTCAAACGCACTTGGTTCTACTGTAAAGTTTCTGTTTTATAGATCAGTTAAGTACTAGCAGTTTGACATAGTTGAAATTGTATAAGGTATTTTGGACAGGTATCAATCTGTATTTAGGGACTGGAGATATTGTTCAGTATTTATGAGCACTTGCTACTTTTGTAAAGGACCTGGGTTCATTTCTCACTGAGGTATTTAAAATATATATATATATAACTAGGAAGATAGCTCAGTTTGGTCTCCAAGCACTCATTTAAAAAAAAAAAGTTATGGCTGGGCAGTGGTAGTGTATGCCTTTAATCCCAGCACTTAGGAAGCAGAGGCAGGTGGATTTCTGAGTTCGAGGTCAGCCTGGACTACAGAATGAGTTCCAGGACAACCAGGGCTATACAAAGAAATCCTGTCTCGAACCCCCCCCCCAAAAAAAAAAAAAAACCAGTTATGTAAGTCTGTGGCAGTAATCCTCATGTTGGGGAAGTGGAGACAGGAGAATCCCTGGAACTTGCTGGCCAACTATTGTAGCTGAATAGATCTGCATCTGCAGGTTGAGACAGGTGGCACACTTTGTCTCAAAAAATAAGGTGGGAAGACCTAGAGAGATGGCTCTACAACTGAGAGCACTGACTGTGCTTCTGAGGACCAGGGTTCAACTCCCAGCACCCACAGGGCAGCTCACAACTGTCTGTAACTCAAGACCCAAGGACTCAGACAGGTATCCTGAACTCTCTGGGCATCAGGCACACACCTGGTACATAGACATACATGCAGTGAAAACCACTACATGCACACACGCACACATACATATACACATAGTTAAAAATAAGGTGGCAATTGATTGAGGTGATATATATTTACTGATATATGCACTCATGTGTGTGCACACAGATCTATATAGACATATGACAGACAGACAGACAGACAGACAGAAACAAGACAAACATTTATAAAACCAGAGGCTATATTAGAGTCTGGCATATAATGGTGAATAAGCCACAGACTATGCCCATACTTAAACACCTTTTTGTTTTAACTTAAACACAAAGGGTGAGGAACCTGCTTTTAAAAAAAGACAGTTCAGTAAAAATAAGCAAGCTATCCTAGGAGCTGGCCTGGAAGCTTTCCTTGTACCTAGTGAGATTGCAGATGGGCTCTGCGCCCTTTGAGGACATAGCTGGAGTAGGACTCACTCTGTGTCCCAGCATTTAGTATGGTGCCTGATAACACCAAGGACACACAGTAAAAGTCACTGAGGAACAAGAGAATGGATGTGAATACATTAGCTTGAGCAGATTCATAGAGAGCTGGGAAGAGTGTCTCTGGAGTCCTAACACACTGAGAACTAGAAGACCCCCAGGCATGGACCAACTCCATCCTCTTACAGAGTGTAGGGCTCAAGCTCAGTGGCTGGTATTTCCTGATGCCTTGAGGTCTTATCAAAATGGGAGTAGGGTAGTAGAGGTCTGTTCCAGTGGGAGAAAGAGTTTTATTCTGAAATATTAGAATTGCTAGCTAGATTTAACTTTTATTGCAATTTTTTTTGGTCAGAATTCTCAACGGACAGCTAGTCAGTGGTGACACATACTTTTAATCCCAGAACTCTGGAGTTAGTGGATTTCTGTAAGTTCCAGGACAGCCAAAACTCCACAGAAAAACCCTGTCTTAAAACCAAAAAGCTTGGTTTACAGACCGAGTTCCACGACAGCCAACACTATATAGATAGACACTATCTCGAAAAACCAACAAACAAAAATTCTCTCTTGACAATGTCATCTTTTATTTCTAGTCAGGGCAGGGCTCTGTCCCTTGCCCATTAGCTTACTGTACTTTTGCTAAGGCTCAACCTGTTTGCTGTCCTCCTCCTTCCCTCCCCACCCACCTCTCTAGCTCTGGCCTTTTGTTTTCATTTTGTCCTTTTGAGAGTCTTACTATATAGCTTAGACTTGCCTAGAACTCTCTGTATATTCCAGGTTGTCCTTGAACAAAACATCCTCCTGCCTTAGCCTCCCAAGTGCTGAGATAGTATGCATGTGCCACTGTACCTGGATACACACACACACACACACACACACACACACACACACACACACCATCATCATCATCACCACCATCATCATTCTGTTTATTTTTATTGAAAATTAGAATTTAAGGGCTGGAGAGATGGCTCAGTGTTTAAGAGCACTGACTGCTCCTCCAGAGGTCCTGAGTTCAATTCCAAGCAACCAAATGGTGGCTTACAATCATCTGTAATGGGATCTGATGCCCTCTTCTGGTGTGTCTGAAGACAGTGACAATGTACTCACATATATTAAATAAATAAATCTTTTTTTAAAAAAAGAAAGGAGAAGAAAATTAGATTTTGAAACTGGGTGTAGTGGTGTACACTTGGAATTCTAGCGCCAGGAGGCAGATGTAAGAGGCTCACAACCAACCATCTGTAATGAGATCTGATGCCCTCTTCTGGTGGTCTGAAGACAGCTACAGTATACTTACATATAATAAATAAATAAATAAATAAATAGAGTATGACAGTGAAAAGAATAATCCCTCACCTAAAGCACTGAAACATGCTTGTTTTTAAAGCTGCCAACTCTTTGTGGTCCCGGGAAGCAGAACACAGGTGAACAGTTACCATCCACTCAAGAAACCAAGGAGAGTTTGGAACGAAATACAAACCAAAATAGTAGGAGGTAGGTTAACAAGTATTGTTTTTTTGTGTCATGTGCCTTACTAGTCTTATGTGTTTAGGACACTTACTGATCTTCATCTGTTTAATGACATATGGATTCTGTTGTTTTTTTGTTTTTTTGATTTTCGAGACAGGGTTTCTCTGTGTAGCCCTGGCTGTCCTGGAACTCACTCTGTAGACCAGGCTGGCCTCGAACTCAGAAATCCGCATGCCTCTTCCTCCCAAGTGCTGGGATTAAAGGCATGCGCCACCACTGCCCGGCTGACATATGGATTCTGAATAATGAATAAAAACAGCACAGAAACAGATTCTAATGAAAACTTGGAGACATCAAAAGCCAAATGGATGACAGATTAAATAGAATTTATCAATATCAGTAGTAAAGCATTTTACCTTTCCAGAACTCTCTAAATAATTTAAAATTTGTATTACCATTATATTATTATTTTAAATTTTATATATTAAATAATTAATTAATTGCTAGGCAGTGGTGTCGCACGCCTTTAATCCCAGCACTTGGGAGGCAGAGGCAGGTGGATTTCTGAGTTCCAGGAC
>NW_022196911.1:83334249-83339843 GCF_008632895.1 Mastomys coucha
GAGTTCCAGGACAGCCTGGTCTACAGAGTGAGTTCCAGGACAGCCAGGGATACACAGAGAAACCCTGTTCCAAAAAACCAAAATAATTAATTAATTAATTAATTAATTAATTAATTAATGTGTGCTCTGCCTGCAAGCTCACCTGCATGCCAGAAGAGGACATCAGATCCCTTTGTAGATAGTCATGAGTCACCATGTAGTTGCTGGGAATTGAACTGAGAACCCCCTAAAGAACAGCCTGTATTCTTAACTGTGAGCCGTCTCACCAGCCTTGTTGTTATTATTTTAGAGATTGGGTTTCAGTGTGTAGCCCTGGCTGGTTTGAGACTCACTATGTAGACCAAACTGGCACCAGACTCTAAAATCTCTACATGCCTCTGTCTCCCAAGTGCTAGGATTAAAGTGTGTGCCACAATGCTGGACTACATTTATTCTATTTTTTTAAAACATTCGTTATTATGAATGTGTATGTTTTGCCTGTATGTATGTGAGTATACCATATACATGCATACCCATGGGTTCCCTAGAATTGTAGTTAAAGATGTTCTTTAGCCACTATGTTATTTCTGGGAATTAAACCTAGGTGCTCTGCAAGAGTAGCAAGAATTCTTGCCAGGCAGTGGTGGCACACACCTTTAATCCCAGCACTTGGGAGGAAGAGGCATGCGGATTTCTGAGTTCGAGGCCAGCCTGGTGTACAGAGTGAGTTCCAGGACAGCCAGGGCTACACAGAGAAACCCTGTCTCGAAAAACCAAAAAAAAAAAAAAAAAAAAAAAAAATTCTAACCACTGAACTATCTCTAGCTCTTTTGCATTTATTTTGTAAGTGTGTTTGTGTGTGTGTGTGTGCGCGCGCACATACACCACCACACTCCCTCCCAAATAAGTAAAAATTAATAAAAATATGCAAAAGTACAGAGTAGTGGCATATACATGTGATCCTAGCATTTTGGAGGTAGATACAGTTAAGGTCAGCGTCATCTATATATTGAGTTCCAGGCCAGGCAGGGCTACAGTGTTGCTCTGTCTCAAAACAAAACAAAACAAAAGGGCTAGGCAGCTCACAAACATCTGTGACTCCAGTTCCAAAGGATCCAGTGCCCTCTTCTGGCTTCTGCAGGCACTGGGCATAGATAGATGTGCTGGCAAATCACCCATATGTGTATATATTTTTTAAAAGATGCCAGAAGTAAGGTATAATGACTCATGCCTGTAATCTCAGCACTAAGGAGGTAGAGGCTGCCTTTGGGCTACATAGAAAGATTCTCTAAAATACATAAGTAAACAAATAAATTAAATAAATACATATATTTCACTCCACATGCTAAACTATTTTAAAAACTTGTATAAAACTATTCTGAAATTTTGAAATTTTTCTCACTGTTGAATTTTATATTACATTTTTTTGTTCTGTTGAAAGCAAGGTCATAGTGACTTTAAATAGTTCAGTCTAAATTCCAGCACTTGGGAGGCAGAGACAGGCGGATTTCTGAGTTCGAGGCTAGCCTGGTCTATAGAATGAATTCCAGGACAGCCGGGGCTATACAGAGAAACCTATCTCGAAAAACCAAAAAAAAAAAAAAAAGTTCAGTCTAGGCATGATGATTGATCCCAGCACTTGGGAAACAGAGGCAGGTGAATCTCTGAGTTTGAAGCCAGCCTGGTCTTCAGAGCGAGTTCCAAGATAGCCAGGGCCACACAGAAACCCTGGCTCAAAAAACAACAGAAAAAAAACTTTTAAAAAATCTAGTTTTTTTCTATATTTTTGGTTAAGTATTCAGGATAGTTTCCTAGGAGCATAATTATTTACAGGCTTTGAACATTTTAAAGATCCTTCATAGTTATTACCAAAAAGCTCTTGGAAGCATCTGGTCAGATCTGATCTCTCATTTCTGGTCCAGCTGGGTCGTAGTGCATTCTGAACAACAAGGATTTCATAGGTGGGCCACGGATCACAAACTTTTGAAGAGTTTTTATCATCATCATCGTCATCATCATCATCATCATCATTATTTATTGTTTCTAGTATTGTTGTTAGTATCTGAAACAGGGTTTCACTATGTAGTCCTGGCTGTCCTGGAACTCAGAAAGATCTGCCAACTCTGCCTGTAGAGGACTGGGATTAAAGGCATGTACCCCATGCCTGTCACTGAAGAGCTACTTTAATATAAGTGACAACATGGATTAAAATCATGAGGTATTCAGAGGAATAGAGATTGCTCTCATTTGCAGGTAAAGAAGCTTGGTTCAGTGGATTGATATCCACTAATGCAAAACAGGTGTCCTTGCAAGCAAGCAGGGTCCAGAACCCAGAAAAACTTTGTTCTTCGGGGTACTTGTGCCTTAAGATCCTTGCTTTCCCTGTCAGCTTTTGTATTGTCATTCATAGGGTTTGGTGCCAGAGAATTTTGATAGAAAGTCCCAAGCAGAACCTGAATGATTTGTCTTATTGGGGGCAGGGTAGACTTGGCAACAGCAAAGAACAGATGTCAGATGAAACTATTTCTATTGTCATTTTCTTTTACTTCTGAAGATCTCCCAGGAACATTGTTAGAAATTGGATATTATTAACAGTAACAACAACAACTTGTAGAGAGCTTTTACCTCAACCTTTTAGTTTCTCAGCTAGGAAAGGTCTAGGGAATGAGGAATCCAAGTGAAGAGTTACTCAGCTAAATAGTGCACCGTAATCTGAGTGAAGACAGTCGTGGAGACCTGAGTCATCCAGTCCTCAAAGGGCTGGCAGGCGGAGGGCCTTAGTCTGAGGGTGTGGGGGTCAGTGCGCCAACTAGGAGTAGGGAATTAGGGTTATGGGTTTTGAATTTTGTTAGAAACATGAACAAATCGATGTTGTTTGTATCTCTGTCACTTCTACCCTGAATGATGCAACTTGGGATCAGTATGGAGTCCGTGTCTTCTGGAATCTATGATACTAAGTCAAGAAATAGTGAAGATAATGGAGAGGCACACTTAAGATGGAGATGTGAGTATGAAGTCGTTGCTTTATTATTTAAGGTGATATTTCTTTATTTTTATTTATTTATTTATTTATTTTTGAGACAGGATCTCACTGTGTAGCTCAGGCTGGCCTTAAGCTCATGATCCCTGAGTATTATGGTTATAGGCATGCAGGGCTAGCTGATGAGTAAAATCTCTAATTCTTGATTAGCATCAGTTTTGTTTGTTTTATGGTTTTGGGAGTGAACCTAGGGCAAAGCGACTGCACCAGCACCTCTTGGTGTCTTACATATAGCACAGGCTGTTTAGGATCGTAACACTGTTTCATACACAGGTACCTTTTTCTTCTACAAGACCATTGTAATGAAAGCACAGCTCTTCTGATTAGACTATAGGAGGAAAGTGCTTGTCTATTTTTAAAATTGTGGGAAAAGTTTCTATCTGTATAGTTAATATTATAACATATAGTAAAACAGTACGCAGTATATTTACCCTATAAGCGTTATTAAAATGGAGACCATGCAGTATTTCTCTCAGATATTCTGTAATACTCTTCAGTTACTGCTTCCTAGGTGTGTATTCTTTCCCAAAGGGTTGAGCTCAGTGTGGTCTAGAAAGGTCAGGCAAGTGGTGATTTCTATGACCTGGGGATTTCAGTTATGATTTTCCTCATTAAGTCAGCAAAGGATCTGTCTACAAGTTCTCTACTGCTTGCTACTGGAATTCAGCAACATGGGGCCATTATTTGGGGAAGTTTCCTGTAGTCAGTCATAGCTCTTTCTCATCTCTCCCTTAAAGGCGCGCAGGCAAGAAAAAGACACTGAAAGTGTACCAAAGCAGTTATTGTCAGAAGATGGTTGAAATAGTATTCTATGTCTTAAGGTTGGAAATTGTTGTCTCTGATGTTTGCAGTGATGTTTTAAATGCTACTTTATCTTGTGTCCAGTGGCAGTGAAAGAAATGGCAGAGAAAGCAGTTTCTGGACAGCTCCTAGTGCCTCCTTGGAGTCCTCACAGTAGTTTGCCTTTTGAGAGTAAGGTTGAAAGTGAGAGCACTCCTTTGCCACGGCCCCCAGTTAGAGGTCCTGAGAGCTCAGAATGGCAGCGCATTTTAGAATATCAGAGGGAAAATGATGAGCAGAAAGGAAATACGAAGTTTGGCAGAATGGACAACAGTGACTGTGACAAGAACAAGCACAGCAGATGGACAGGCCTTCAGCGCTTCACCAGTAAGTTCATTGGAGGAGCTGGCTGGGTGATCTAACTCACCAGCTCTCAAAATATGTGCACTTCTAGCATAGTCCCGTTGCATGGTCCTGTCTCCTTTTCTGAGAACCCTGTGTTCCAAGGTGAAGAGATTAATTAATTTTCCTATAACTAAAACAAGATCCCTTTGTCCAAAGGAAGTAAAATAATCTCCAAGTGCTGACCCTGGCCCCAGGTCTAACCTAGTAAGGGATCAAACCTTTCTTACCTGAAGGTGGACGTGGGCCATTATTCCCTAGTGAATGTGTCTTTTCAGACAGCCCCTTGCAGTGTAGACCAGGCTAACCTGAGTGTTGCTAATGCAGGTGTATGCTATCATACCCAGCCTACTTTTTTTCTTTGCATTGAATTCTAAGCTTGAAATAAACCTATTGAGTCCATGTGGCATTTACTGTCATTATAATTGGTTCACAGTCAAATCATCAGATAACTTTTCAGATATTGAATTCAAATAAAAAGGCATCTAAAGTTGACACTTAGATTTTCAGAAAATCAATTGGCTTCCTCTCTCTACTTTCTGAGAGACAGACAGACACAGAGACACAGAGAGAATATGAATCTAGAGGATTTGGATCAGTGGGTAAATCCTGCTTTGCAAGCATGAAGCTTGAGTTCAAATTCCCAGCACTTAAGTAAAATTTAATATGACTACCAGCATCTGTAACCCTAGTTCTAGAAACCCCAGGTAGATCCCTAGAGCGCACTGGACACATAACTTGTGCAGTCTGTGAATGCCAGATCCACTGAGAGACTGTCTTAAAAGATAATGTAGGCCAGACAGTAGTGGTGCACACCTTTAATCTCAGCACTTGGGAGGCAGAGGCAGGCAGATTTCTGAGTTCGGGGCCACCCTGGTCTACAGAGTGAGTTCCAGGACAGCCAGAGCTACAAAGAGAAACCCTGTCTCAAAAAACAAAAAACAAACAAAAAAAAATGTGGAGAGGGATAGAGGAAAATATACAGCATCTATCTTTGATGTTCACATGTACATATGTGTACCTTCACGTGCAGTCACATACACACACAAAAAAAAAAATAGAAAAGAAAAACTACAGAGTAGCATATACACTTATATTCTTAACACTTGGGAGATGGAAGCAGGAGGATCAGAAGTTCAGGTTATCCTGGATTACGTGAAACCCTGTCCCAAAAAACCAAACCAACTAAAGAACAATAATAATACAGTAAAGTCAATTACTTGGGTTTTTTGTTTGTTTGTTTATTTGTTTTTGGGTTTGTTTGGTTTTTTGTTTTTGTTTTTGTTTTGATATTTCAAATCTATTCTTCAAAAATTGCTGTTTGCTGGGAAGCGGTGATACATGCCTTTTCCCAGCACTTGGGAGGGGATTTCTTTTTTTTTTTTTTTTTTTT
>NW_022196911.1:83339969-83345135 GCF_008632895.1 Mastomys coucha
CTGGCCTCGAACTCAGAAATCCACCTGCCTCTACCTCCCAAGTGCTGGGATTAAAGGTGTGTGCCACCGGCAGGAGGGGATTTCTTGGCAGGCAGATTTCTGAGGCCAGCTTGGTCTACAGAGTGAGTTCCAGGACAGCCAGGGATATATGGAGAAACCTGACTCAAACAAAAACAAGCAAAAGACAAAACCAAAAAAGCCCCACAAAACAACACAAAGAATTGTTGTTGAATGGCTGCTCAAAATGGTTGCATGATCTGGGGTTATGTTTTGGGACTAGGCTAAGTTCATAGTGTCTGTATGTACATAACTTAGAGAATTAGCTACTCTTTACATCTCTATTCTAATATTACTTTTGCCTTTTCCTGCTACATGAGTATCACGACCATGTCTCTGTGTCATGATCACTAGGTATTAAATATCCATTCTTCAGAAACCATGAGCAGCCAGAGCATAATGAAGCCTCTCAAGCAAGCTGTGACACATCTGTGGGCACCGAGAAGTTTTACAGCGTAAGTAACACAGCCTGGCAGAACTGAGGTGCACACAGGGATCTGATAAATTAGTCTGAGATGTACATATGACACCTAAATGTTAGCTATACATATTAGTTAGACTAACTGTACAGGGCTATAGTGGCTTAAATAATATAGATAGCATTCAAGGCCAGCCAAGACCCTGTTCTCAGCCTACCCCACGCCCCCAAACCAAAAACCTAAAGAGGTGGGGGATACAGATAACTGTTGAGAATGATACAATATAATGATATTAATAGTGAGGTTTTTTTTTTATAAATACCATCGTGCTCATGATGAAGTATATGTGTTGGCCTGTGAGCCATGTCTCAGGTGTAGAGGCCAGGGGACAACATTTTGGAGTCTGTTCTGTACTTTCCCTTTTGTGTGGGTTCTAGAGATCAAACTGACTTTACCAGGCTTATATGACACATACCTTTACTGCTGAGCTGAGCTATCTCAGTAGCCCAATAATGAAGTCTTTTGAAGAACATAGTATAGAGTTATATTTACTTAGATTACACAAACAACAAAAGACCATCTTTCTATCATCTGAGGGCTAGAAGGATGGGCTATACATTGAACACAATGACTTCCCTGGAGCAGCTCTAGTTGGGGAATGGGGATGGTTTGAGGAGGACAAGATTTTCTGAGGAATGTTGTTGTGATAAGAGAGGCAAAAGGGAGCAGCTCTTTCGTGTGGAGGGAGATTTTGAAGGGTATAGCAACAGTAATGTCCAAGGAAATTAGCTGCAGTATCTTACGGAATCCCTGTCTGAATTGGAAAAAAATAAGTGGTCTGGCCAGATAGTAATCAGGACCCAAATATACCAAGTGTATAAAGAACTGACTACTTCTTATATTTTACTCTTGAGATTTCATTGTCATTTTAAAAACCAGACTCCCCCACTTGCCTTTAAACTGTGGTATCTTAAAAACTCTCAAATTCTGGACAGCTACAATATCCTCATGTATGAGACAGTGCCAAGACATGGATTATAGCACGCTCCTGAGGGATCCAGGTGCTTCAGTTTGGTCTCAGCTTTAATTGCCTAGGACTACTGTTCTCAGACTTTCAGATTGGAAAGGTTACTTAATCCCGTTCCCTTTTGCAAATTAAATGTTGAAACAGTACTAACATTCCCTATATTGTCTCTTCCCACCAGGAAGGTGCATGTTCAAAAAGACAAAGAGAGCCAGCTTAGGGCAACATTAGTCTCCTGCTAGTTTTGGATAAGCCTGTTATTAACATTGTATCCAGCTGTAAAAGGATTTGTTTGCAGTGAATAGCAAATTAAACATTATCTCCCTCATTGTTTGTTAGATCAGTCTGTACAATTCATCAACATCTTCTGAGGTCATAAGAAATCAATTTAAACTTCAGACCATGAGTATATCTTTTAGTTATTATTTTATGTGCATGAATATTTTGCCTTTGTCTTCGTCATTATGAAGAGACATGATGACCACAGCAACTCTTGTAAAAGAAAGCATATAACTGGGAGCTGGCTTACCGTTTCAGAGGCTTAGACCATTATCATGACAGGGAGCATAGTGCTGTCACACTAGGTGCTGAAGCAGGTACCTGAGAGCTACATCCTGATCCACAGGATCAGCAGCAGACAGAGATACTGAGCTTGGCTGTGGGCTATTGAAACCTCAAAGCCAACCCTCAGGGACACACTTTTTTCACCAAGGCCACAACTCCTAATCCTTTCAAATAGCTCCTAAGGGAGCTCTAACTAAGTGGTCAAATATATGAGCCTGTGAGGGCCATTCTTATTTAAACCACCTCAGCCTGCATGTATGAAAGTACAAGATGTTTTGTGTCTGGTGACTGAGGAGGCCAGAAGAGGGTGTTGGAGCCCTTGGTACTAGAGCTACTGCCAGCTGTGAGCTACCATGTGCTCACATAGAGGTGCTGAGAATTAAACCCAGGTTCTCTGGAAGAGAGGAAGTGCTCTTAACTGCTGATCTACCTCTCCAGCTGCCAAACCACGAGTATTTTTATTCATCATCTATGAAACAAAAACAAATACAAGCTTAACTCTGTGTAAAATTCGTATCCATATTGTACTGATTGTTAACTGGATAGAATCTAGAATCACCTAGGATGCAAATCTCCAGGCTCATTTGTTGAGGGATTGTTTAGGCAAGGTTAGCCCCTGTGCATGTCCTGTGGGGGATTATCTTTAGGTTAGTTGAGGTGGGAAGACCCATCTTAAAGGAGGCCTGTCTTCCCTAGGCTGGGGTCCTAGACTACAAGAAAAGAGAAAACTAGCTGAGCACAGACAGCCTTTGTTCTCTGTCTCTGGTCTACAGAGGGAACATGACCGGCTTCCAGGGCTTCCCTGCCATGATGTTGTTCAGGGCATTTTATCACAGGGACAGGAAGAGTAACTAAGACACAGTAAAGTACAAGTGCAGATTTCTTTATTGCTCTCACATACCGAAGGACAAATGTGTCACAGTATGCCAGAGGACAACTTTCAGGCATTGGTTCTTTCTTTCCACAGTGGGTTCCAGGGGATCAGACAAGTCATTAGGCCTGCATGGCAAGCACCATTATTCAGTGTGTCCCTTTGTTCATTTACAATGTTTTTTTATTAAAAAAATAAGGCTTACACGTAGAGGCTTTCAATATACCAGTATTTTCATGAATGTTTTTTTAAAAATTGAAAAATAAGGATTTGGGCTGAGGATGTAGCTCAGTTGGTAGAAAGCTTGCCTAACATACAATACGCCCTATTTCTTCCAGACCCAGATAAACTAGGGATAGTGGTGTAGACCTGTAATTCTAGCACTGTGAAGTAGAGGCAGGAGGATCTGAAGTTCAGGGTCATCCTGAGCTAATAGTAAGTTCAGAATTGGCCTGAGATATATAATATGTTGTCTCAGAAAAGGAAAGAAAGAAAACAAGGTATTTGACAATGAAAAGTCATGTAATTTCTCTGAATTTCTCTCATGAACATTTATATATTTTTGTACTTTTTTCAAAATGCTTTTATTTATGCTTCCTGGTTCCTATGTCCTTTCTGAGGAAAGGAATCCCTCCCTCTCTCCCTGTGACATGTAGATATGTGGGGAGTGAAGCTCAGTCTGCAAGCTTTAGTGGCAGGAGAGAGAATTAGAAGCAAAGGTTCAAGAACAAACATTAGAAACAAAGTTTTCTTGGTCGTCTGTGAGGACTTGCCTGAGTCTGTTTGTATGTGATGTTTTATCATGAGATAAAAGACATTGGAGCGGGGCAGCGACGGCACACACTTTTAACCTCAGCTCTTGAGAGGCAGAGGCAGGCAGATTTCTAAGTTCAAGGCCAGCCTGGTCTACAGAGTGAGTTCCAGGACAGCCAGGGCTATACAAAGAAACCATGTCTCAAAAACAAACAAACAAAATTAAAAGACGTTGGACTTTTAATTTTGATTAAAAGTTAAATAGTTACTGATAGTTACTTATCTGTTTACCTCTCCAAACTATCACCTTTAAGGAATCGTGTGTGTTTGTGTGTGTGTGTGTTTGCATGTGCATAGTGCATACAAGCATGTAGAAACCAGAGGCCAACCTTCTTTTCTGAGACAAAGTCTCTCACTGAGACCTGAGGAAAGCCATCTAACCTGTTCCTACTTCCCTAGCACTGGTTTTATATATTTTATATCCCACGGTGTTTTTTCTTATTTTGTTTTTTGTTTTTCTTGAGACAGAGTCTCTCAAAGCTCAGGGCAGACTCAAATTTGCTGTGTAGCTAAGGCTGACTGTGAACTTCTGGTGCTCCTGTCAGTACCTCTAAGTATTGGGATTACAGGCGTGTACCACCATGGCTGGACTTACATAGTGATGGGGATCTGAGTATAGCTTCATGCATGCTAGGCAACCACTCAACTAACTGAATTACATCCTTAGTCCCCATCCCACTTTTCATGCAGATTCTGCTGATAAAGCTGAGGTCCTCTTACAGATACAACAAGCATAATCTGAGTGATCTCCTCTGCCTAAGGAGGATTTTTCCTGTTTTTATTATCATAAAAAATGGGAGAAGGAAAAGGAGAATTATAGTTGTCGATTCTAGCATTGGACTGATTAAAAGAATCCCAAGGTATATGAAAAGTATAATTTCCATTTGTCTCTGTTTCTGAAAACTCAGAACAATGTTCTATTATTAACTTCTTTGAGTATTCTTAACCATATGCAGACAAACATTGTCTTCATCTTTTTTTAAAGATTTATTTTATTTTATGTATGAGTACACTGTAGCTGTACAGGTGGCCGTGAGCCATCATGTGGCTTCTGGGATTTGAATTCAGGACCTCTGCCGGCCCGGCTCGCTCTGCCCATGCCCCCCTTACTCCGGTGTAATTCACTGTAGCTGTCTTCAGACGCACCAGAAGAGGGCATCAGATCTCATTATGGGTGGTTGTGAGCCACCATGTAGTTGCTGGGATCCAAACTCAGGACCTTCCGAAGAGCAGTCAGTGCTCTTACCTGACGAGCCATCTTTGCCAGTCCCAAGAAGTCTTTAATAAAAAAGGAAAATATTGACCTAGGTTTGATAATATGTCTGTAATCCCAGCGTTTGGGAAGCTGAGACAGTAGAATAAATTCTAGGCTAGCCTGGACTACATAGAGAGATTGTATCTCAAAAAAAAAAAAAAAA
>NW_022196911.1:83345191-83371067 GCF_008632895.1 Mastomys coucha
AAAAAAAAAAAAAAAAAACAACCAAATAACTTTAGATAGATAGATGTACACATACATATAAAAAAGTGTTAAAGTTAGCTGGACAGTGGTGGTGTACAACTTTAATCGCAGCACTCAGGAGGTAGAGGGAGGCAGATCTTTGAGTTTGAGGCCAGTTTGGTCTACAAAGCAAGTTCCAGAAGAGCCAGTGTTACACACAGAAACCCTGAATTGAAACACAAAACAAAGGAGGCCAGGAGAGGAGGTCAGAGCTGCTGGACTTAGACATTTGTGAGCCGCCATGTGGGTGCTGTGAACGGAGCGCTGGGTCCTCTGGAAGAGCAGTTAGAGCGCTCAACAGCCGGCCGAGCCAGCGCTACACCCCCAAGAACTCGGCCTGCCTACAGCTTCACCCTAGATTTTATTAGAAGCCCCAGGACTCAAACCTGCGAGGATCTCAAGCCAAAGCGCGGCTCACTTTGTCTGAGTTGCCCTGCTTGGGTTGTTTGGACATCAGGTACTCTAATGGACATAGCACAATTTCCAGTGGCCGTTCAACTCCAGCTACGATGAATGGACAAGAGAGCACTACTGCTTCAAGCAAACATATTGCCTATAACTGTTGTTGGGACCAGTGCCAGGCGCTTCAACTCCAGCCCAGACCTGGCAGATCACATTCGCTCCATACATGTAGATGGTCAGCATGAAGGGGTATTTGTTTGCTTGTGGAAAGGTTGTAAGGTGTATAACACCCCATCAACCAGTCACAGTTGGTTACAGTGGGCACATGCTGACACACAGTGGAGACAAACTTTTCAAGTGTGTAGATGGTGGCTGCAATGCCAGCTTTGCTTCTCAGGGAAGGCTAGCTCGCCATGTACCCACACGCTTCAGTCAGCAGAATTCTTCAAAAGTTTCTAACCAGCCCAAGGCCAAAGAAGAATCTCTTCCTAAAGCTGGAATGAACAAGCGGAGGAAACTGAAGAACAAGAGACGGCGCTCATTGCCACAGCCACATGATTTCTTCGATGCACAGACACTGGACGCCATAAGACATCGAGCCATATGCTTTAACCTCTCCACTCACATTGAAAGTTTAGGGAAGGGACAGTGTTGTTTTTCATAGTACTGTAATAGCTAACAGAAAGGAGGAATCCAGAAAGATCAAGCTTTTGCTTCATTGGATGCCCGAAGACATTCTGCCAGATATATGGGTGAATGAAAGTGAATGACATCAGTTAAAAACTAAAGTAGTTCATTTATCAAAGCTACCCAAAGATACTGCCTTGCTGTTGGGCCCAAACATTTACAGAACAATGCTGTAGAAGAGGTTGGAGAGAACTCTGATAAGAAAAATGTTCAATTTGTATTTAAGCAAACAGTGAACGACATTTGCGGTCAACTAAAAATTCATCTATCGACTTAGGTGTGAGAATCACTGTTAAAGAGTGGTGCCGTATGTCTGATGGCTCCCTTTTCAGGACTAGGGTCTCCCATGGGGTACAGCATGTTAATATTTACTCCATAACTCTTTTGTCAATGGTTTTTGAAAAAAACCTCAGTTTC
Organism: Mastomys coucha; assembly: GCF_008632895.1. NCBI lineage: Eukaryota > Metazoa > Chordata > Mammalia > Rodentia > Muridae > Mastomys > Mastomys coucha. The sequence goes on from NW_022196911.1 coordinate 83,346,737, forward strand.
AAATTATTTGAATAATCTCCATAGTTTCATTTAACCTGACTTTTAAAATTTTTTTCCCGAGGAAAGTGTTTTTTTGAGGGTTTTTGTTTGTTTGTTTGTTTGTTTTGTTTTTTTCGAGACAGGGTTTCTCTGTATAGCCCTGGCTGTCCTGGAGCTCACTCTGTAGACCAGGCTGGTCTCAAACTCGGAAATCCACCTACCTCTGCCTCCCAAGTACTGGGATTAAATGTGTGTGGGCCACCACCCCACCCCACCCCCAGCGAGTTTTTTTAATGTTAAAGAATTGTCTTTTTTTTTAAAAAAAATCTTCAAACTGAATCTTTTATGCACCAAAGTTGGTTTTTAAAAGGAAAATAAAATCACTTTCTTGCTTGGCAGGCAAGAAGCCATATGGAATTTTTTAAACTTTTACAGAAATGTGTAACTTGTCAATACTGTATCAAACAAATGTTGCATAGAAATAATAGAGCATTGCTTGTAAATAATTCAGCAGACTTGTATATTTTTCTATTATGAAATGTACTGTAGATGTTTTCTAGAGGCATGAATCAATGTATATATTATGGTAGAAATAATATTGAAGGAAAATGTAACTCACTAGTGCTGCCAGAGGGATTGGTGACAAAGCACCTTTAATGAGAGATGTCTGCAGACTGAAGGGACTGTGTACTACTGTTAATGATCAAAGCTTGGGCATCCTTCCAGAAGGTCTTTGAGGGAGGACCTAGACCCATAAGAGAAGTTTATGGCACTACCCTTGACAGTGACTGCACTAGTTGTTCCTTCTTGTTGGGAGCCTGTTCTGTAAAGCACGCGCTGTGCAGTCAGACTGCAGCAAGCACGCCTCACCCAGAGTTCTCACTCCCTACACTGACAGGAAGACCAGCACTTTTTACTCTAAATTTTTTAAAAAATAGACAAATATAAATTTAATCCTTTGGTTCCAAAATGGGAAAGGTTCCATGATGCATAGATCATTTCTTATTTGCTTAAAAAAGAAAGACCACATGCACACAAGGTCCCAAAAGAATGGGAGGCTTTAACAGGGTGAAGAGGTAGACACTGAGCGGTCACGGAGCCTGAGGGACAAGGGAAAGCACTGCGGATGAACACGCTCTGGAATGGTCGTCTAAGATGCTCTGTAGCAAACAGGAATCTATTTTCAGAAGAAGAAAAGCAGTGTGTTTTTACTATTTTTTCCTTTTGCTTAAGCACTTCTTTTGTTTTGTTCTATATCTGCAAAGTACTCTGCGATCTCCTATGTTCGTTTAAAATTTCGGTTTGTTAAAATATTGCCAAATAGAGTGTTTGAGACATATAGTTTGTACCTGTATTTTTATTTTACTGTCTCATGTCCTTGTAAGTCGTTCTTAATTGACCAATGATTGTAGACCTTGCTTGAGTATTTTTTCTAATAAAACAAAAGCAAATTACACTTAAAAAGAAACACAAAACAAGGCTGACCTAGCCCTGCACATATGTAGTAGATGAGCAGCTTGTGTTCATGCAGCTTCCCCCAACGACTAGAGCAGGGGCTGTCCTTGTGCCTGTTGCCTGCCTGTCTGCTTGTGGATCCTGCACCCCTAAATGGACCCCCTTGTCTGGCCTCAGTGGGAGAGATGCCCCTAGCCCTACAATGGTGACCTGATGTGCATAGTGGCAGGGGGGTGGGGTGGGGCAGACACATGATACCCAGAGAGGGGCTTCCCTTCCATAAAGAGGAGAAAGTTGAATAGGGAGAAAACTTGTATGAGGGGGAGGAAGGGCTGACAGTGGGTTATAAAGAGAATAAATTAATTAATATAGAAACTGAACATCACATGTCCCCAAGGATCTCCCTTGTCCTCCCTTTGAGTCATTGCTTTTCCCTCGAAGAAGTCATTGCTCTCATTTCTCAGTTTACTGAAGTAGTTCTTTTGGGCTGTTTTCAGCATCCTTTCTTCTAGAGGTAGAGCTCCAATAACCATGGCATCTTGGTTAGGGTGTTGCACAACAGCTAATGCTGGAAGAAGTGAAGTCACAAAATTCCTCTGCACAGTGGAGGTGGAGAGAGGACACATCAAAATAGTGTCTGGGAAAATGCTCTTTTTCTGTACTTCTCAAGGTTTAAGAACATCAAGAGGCCTTAATTTGTGGCTCAGTGCTAGAGTGCTTCCCTAGCATGCACAAGGCCTTGCCTGTGTGTGTGTAATATTTTTATTGATTATTTGGGAGCTTCACGTCATGAAACCTGATCACACTTCCCAGTCCTTCCAGGTACACTTCCTCCTTTTGACTTTCCTTTCCCCCAGAAAAGAAGAAAAAAAGAGCCCAGTTTCTCTTACCCACATATTCATTGGAGCATGCTCAAATTCCTCCCAGTGAAGGCCCTGTTTTTGATGCCCAGCACTTGAAAACAAAACAAAAATATCAAGAAATTCTCTCTCTTAACTTTTTGAAAATGTTTTTGAAGCCTTTGCCTTCAAAAGCTACTTTCTTTGCTTTGCTTTTACAGACCTCAAGTCCCATAGAAGAAGACTTGGAAAGAATCCAGAGTTCTTTTGCCCAACCTCAAGGCTATGGTAAGCACCATAGCAGATCTCTTTGGGAATCCTTTCCCTCCATTTTCTGTTGGATTACAGGTGTGTTTACAGCTGGGGCAGGCCTGGGGGGAGGTGCTCCTTAGAAATAACCTTGTTCAGGATTTCCATTTTGTAGATGAGAAAACCGAACAAGAATTGCTGGCCTCACCTCATTAGAATGAGTCCTTTATGGGGCTGGAAGGATGACTCAGCAGTTATCAACACCTGGGTCCCATTCTTTTTGTTTTGTTTTGTTTTTTGTTTTTTGAGCCAGGGTTTTTCTGTATAGTCCTGGCTGTCCTGGGACTCACTTTGTAGACCAGGCTGGCCTCGAACTCAGAAATCTGCCTGCCTCTGCCCCCCAAGTGCTGGGATTAAAGGCGTGCATCACCACTGCCCTGGGTTCCATTCTTAACACCCACAGGGCAGCTTACAGCTTTCTGCATCTACATTCCTGGGAAATATGATGCCCTCTTCTGACCTCTGCAGGCACTGCATGCACTTGGTGCACAAACTATATGTAGGCAAAACACCCATATCATAAAAAAAGATTAAAAGTAAAATAAAAAGAATGAACCTTCTCCTGCTCCTCAGTCTCCTGGTAGCCACCTTGTGTTATTCCCACCTCCTAGGTATTTCTGTGGTACATTCTGTAAGCAGTGCACTCTTAACAAATTGTAGGTCCCTTGACAGCTGTACAACAGGTTACCATTCCTAAGCAACCTGAGGGATCTTCAAACACCACAGAGCTGATTCTTGATAGCATAAAACGACAACTTAATTTCTGGTCTTTCTTTACCTAGAAGCCAGAATGTTACCATCATTTTCCTTTGCTTAGTACCTTCCCTCCCAACTCCCCCTTTAAAGTTTATGCTTCTAAAATTGATGTAAAAATAAGATTTTGTTACGACATTTTCATACCACATATATACCCTGCTTATGTGTAGTCAGTCCTTTGTTACCCCCTTGTTCTCCCTGTGCACTCTCAGTTGTCCTCCTTTCCTATATAGTCTCCCTTCTATTTTCATAGCACATACCCAATTTTTAAAAAATTTAGATTCTGCTTATGAGATAAACCATAAGTATGACTTTCTGAGTCTAACTTATCTTGCTTATATTATGATCTTCAGTTCTATTTTCCTACAAGAAACAATTCCATTTTTCTTTACATCTGAGTAAAACTTCATTATGTATTCACAACATATTTTCTTTATCTGTTCATCTGTTAATAGCTGTCTAGATTCTGTGTTTTGGCAATTACCAGCTTGCTTAGTATCTTAAAAAGCCAATAAATAACAGCCAGTTTTGCAGATTTAACTTAATACCCCCAGGGAATCTTTGGTTCATCTTGTCCTTTCTTTCTCTTTGAAAGCAGATTTGGGTTTTGTTTTGTTTTGTTTTAAGATTTATTTATTTATTTATTGGTTTTTCGAGACAGGGTTTTTCTGTATAGTCCTGGCTGTCCTGGAACTCACTCTGTAGACCAGGCTGGCCTCGAACTCAGAAATCTGCTTGCCTCTGCCTCCCAGGTGCTGGGATTAAAGGTGTGTGTCACCACCGCCTGGCTATTTATTTATTTTATGTATATGAGTACACTGTAGTTGTCTTCAGACACACCAGAGAAGGGCGTCAAATCACAATTGCAGATGGTTGTGAGCCACCGTGTGGTTTCTGGGAATTGAACTCAGGACCTCTTGAAGAGCAGTCAGTGCTCTTAACCGCTGAGCCATCTCTCCAGCCCCAGATTTGGGGTTTTATTAAAGTTATTTTAATACAGGCTTAAGCATGAGAGACTCAAAAAATAAGACATACTTAAGAATTGTGGATGTAGGGCTGGAGAGATGGCTCAGCGGTGAAGAGCACTGACTGCTCTTCCAGAGGTCCTGAGTTCAAATCCCAACAAGCACATGGTGGCTCACAACCACCCAGTGGGAACTGATGCTCTCTTCTGGTGTCGCTGAAGGAAAAAGGTGTTGTTCCTGAGAAACAACAATTGAGGTTGACCTCTGGCCTCCATGTGCATGTGCACTATGTGCATACACATGAACACATATATGTAAATGATAATACACAAGTAATACCCAAGTAGCAAGACCCTGTCTCAATATAAAACGGCACATGGGGCAGCATCTGCCTGGCATGGGTAAGTCCTTGGGTTCAGTCCTAGTACTGAAAAAGATGTGCAGGCGTTTAGGTGAAATGGCATTCTCAGGACTCTGGATATGTAGAGTAAAAGACCTAGAGTCTAGAGACACCACCTTTTCTTGCAGTCTTTACTCATAATCACCTTCTGTGGGCCTGGTATAAACATGGCCCACAGATTTGGAGGAGTATTTTGTTGGATAAAGGCATGGTAGGACAGGTAGATCAGAATATCGGGGCTAGTTCTAAACAAACATCTAAAGTATATGAAAAACCCTAAGGCTTCCAGTTTGTTCTGTTCTTACAGCCTTTCTCTACCTCTCCTCCCACTTAGCGCTCTGATATATAACCAACCCCTTCCTATTGTGGCAGAAGTGCAATGGGATATCTGCTGGTTCTCGGCCTGTTCTGCCGCTGACTTTCTTCTGCATAGCCTTTGCCTATAGCTCATGTTAAAAATAGTAATAAATTGTGATTATTAGTTTATGCTTTCTCGAGTTTATCTTTTAAAAGGAAGGCCACAGGAAGAGGGATCCCAGCCCCCAGCATTTCTCTACTCGTTAGGTTTCAGAGCTTTTTTGTGTCTGCCATAGGCAACAGTGTTCGGGTGGACCTTCTGGTGCCCACCAGCCTCTTAGTTGGGAATTGGGTAATTAGGAGCATGTGGAGTCAGAGTCCGCTGCTCTCTCTGTGGAACAGCTTAGCAATGGGAAGGAAATGAATTCTGGTCTGTCTGTCTACATGCTTGAGAAGCATCTTACAGAGAACAGAGAAAGACTACCGTCAAACACTTGATACCTGGAAACCAGAAGATTATTGAGCTACCATTTCAGTCCTTGCCCCACTCCTGCTCCCCTCCCTATAAACTGTGGTGATCACTAAGAGGCATAGTTTTTTGGTTGTTTGAGAATCTTCAGTTGATGATCATTCCCCCAAATCCCTGGAGTTGAGGATCTTGCTCAAGCACTCTACCCCTGAGCTAAAACCCTGAGCTAAAACCCCAACCAACCCCTGGCACTTTGGATTTAAAATCTTAAGTGGAAAAAGCGCCCCCTGGTGCCTATTTACAAGAATAGTCAGTGTGCTTTGGAAAGACAAAACATTTGTTTCCAGAAATAACTGTTACATCCAAAAAGCAAGTAAATAGCTTGGTTATATTCTGAGTGTTGGAATACAGTTCTCAGTGAGTTTGCACATACACCATGGCACACAAGTGGAAACCCGAAGACAACTTTTAGTCGGTTCTCTCCTGCCACCTTGTGGGATCCAGAGACCTAACTTAGGGTGTCAAGCTTCTGAGCAAGTGCTTCAGCTTAAAGCCCAGCCCAGACGGCGACGACGACAACGACGACGACAACAATGATGACCATCATCTATTTAGTGTTTGAGACAAGGTCTTACTCTGTAGCTCTGGTTGTCCTGAGCCTGGTTCACAATGTAAACCAGGCTGGCCTTGAACTCAGAGAACTGCCTACCTCTGCCTCCCAAGTGCTGGGATTAAAGTAAAAATACATGCCAGGCAGTGGTGGCGCATGCCTTTAATCCCAGCCCTTGGGAGGCAGAGGCAGGTGGATTTCTGTGTTCAAGGCCAGCCTGGTCTACAGAGAGAGTCCCAGGACAGCCAGGGTTATACAGAGAAACCCTGTCTCGAAAAACCAAAAAAAAAAAAAAAAAAAAGTAAAAATACATTTTTTTTATCATTCCAGTTGAAGAAAATTTCCAAATAAGAGAAATCTTTGGAAAGAATGCTGAGATTTTGACCAAGCCTCAGTCTCAAGATATTCAGTGGTATGGCTGTTATTTTCTTCCTCACTTTAAGGCTCAGAAGCAATGTTCATTGGTAAAAGTGATTAGACTTATATATTGCTTGCCTTCACATGTATTGCCCACTATACAAAGTAGCTCTGAGCAACCTAAAAATATTTGGACTTGTTCAGCAAAACTTGACAGGGAGTGAAAAGGAGTAATTATTTGTATTGAGATCCTGGCTTTTGACATTTTATCCATATTACTTTGGTTATACATCTCTGCCTCTCTGCTGTCACATCTTTAAAGCAGAAATGATAAAACCAGGCCTGGTGGCATAGGCTTTTAATCCCAGCATTAGAAGTTTAAGACCAGCCTGTCTACATAGCAAGTTTCAGAACAGGCAAAGGATATGTAGTGAAACCTGGTCTGAAAATAAATGAATAAATAAAATTGGAATAATAATTCTGAGACAACTGACATAGAATTAAAATTATAAGCCAAATTCTGGTGGTACATGCCTTTAACCCCAGCACTCAGGAGGCAGAAGCAGGTGAATCTCTTGAGTTAAAGGCCAGCCTGGTCTACAGAGTGAGTTCCAAGACAGTTAAGGCTACAGAGAGAGATAAACAAGCCAGCCTGTGTGTCTTTTCCCTATGTAAAGACATAGGGAAAGATCTAGACATAGAAAGATCTGCTTATAGTTCTATATCCATGAGTCCTGAAATTGAAGCTTAAGCATTGGTTGACGTAGAAATGGGTCGTTTGTTTTCATATCTCTTCTGGAGTCTCTTAGTGCAAGCCCTTCTTGGCTCTCTATACCAGGAGGCTGTGTCACAGTTGTTAGCATCCTGTCTGGATCTGTTGCCCCGTGTCTGCCTCCCAGCAAAGTTCCTGTGCTCCATTGGCTTTTTAAGGATCTTGCTCTCTGCCATACAAATCAACTGGCTTATTTTAGAGCTGGGGTCACCCTTTGAGAGTATTTGTCTAGTATATGGAGAAGAATTGAGATCCAGTGATGCCAAAGAGCTTGTGATTAGTGAACACTGGGACCAGAACTAGAAACCACACTTTCTGCTTCTGACCTTAGTGCTTTTTCCATTGCCTCTTACCTTAGGCTGGTGAACTGGTACCAAGTTAATGGACTAGACTGGCCAGGAACTCATTAATGTTCATACTTTTTCTCTCACAGTGCTGAAGATGAACAAGAGGAGACATTAGAGGAGACACCAAAGGAGCTGAAAGAGAAAAACATGTATGAACACCAAAGAGAAGCTAAGGATATTTGTATAGTTTTATGGAAATATTTCCTTGTTTGTAAGAAACTGTATTCCTCCCATTCTTCAGTATTATTATTATTATTATTATTATTATTATTATATTCAAGTATGCCATGATATGCATGTGGATTGAGAGGACAGCTTTGTAGAGTTGGTTCTCTACTTCTACATTTACATGGGCTCCAGGGATCAAACTCAGGCTGCCAAGCTTGTGTAGCAAGTGCCTGTATCCTCTGAGCATCTTTATGGCTCTTATTCTTACCAAAAATATATTTAATATAAATATCTTTTTTCTTATATTAAATTCCTGATATGCTCTATTTGTAATAGCATCTTATAATCAAGGACATAGAGCGATGGCGATGATGTTGCTAATGACTTTACTACCTGAGATAGATTAATGTATTTTCTATATAAATATCTGCTCATAAATGGGAATAGTTTATTTTTATTTATTTATTTGAGACAGGGTTTCTCTGTATTGCCTTGGCTGTCCTGGAACTCACTCTGTAGACCAGGCTAGCCTCGAACTCAGAAATCCGCCTGCCTCTGCCTCCCAAGTGCTGGGATTAAAGGCATGCAGGAATAGTTTATTTTTATCAGCCAAAATATGTTACGAGTTATATATTTTTTGTTTTGCAGTGCCCAGACTAGAACTCCAGGGCATGTTTGTCACGTGCCTGGCAAGTGCTCTGCTACTATAGCACCTCCCTAGCTCAGTGTCTCTTTTTGTTTGTTGTTTGTTCCTTGATTTGGGAGTTGAGAGGGTTATGGACATGTTCATATCCCTTGCCCTCACCCCACCTGTTTGTTGTTTTGGCTTGGGTTGGGTTTTGTTTTTGTTTTTGTTTTTGTTTTTTTTGTTTTGTTTTGTTTTGTTTTTGAGTCACTGTAGCCTAGGCTAGCCTCTAAGTTGAGGCAGTCTGTGAGCCTGCAGTCTGGCCTGCAGCAGTTCTTCTGCCTTAGCCTCCCAAGTGTTGAAATTAAGGGCATAAGCAAGCTACTGTAACTCTTGGTCCCAGAATCAATCTCAATCAGTCTCTCCCTCTCTCTCCCTCTCTCTTTCTCTCTCTCTCTCTTTCTCTCTCTCTCTCTCTTCCTCTCTTCCCTCCTTGCCTCTCTCTCTCTCTTTCTCTCTTTCTCTCTCTCTTTCCCCCAGAATCTCTTTTTAAGATAGGTATCTTTAAATTTTATTTTATTTTTACTGGTGTTTTGCATGCAAGTGTGTATATTGCTTGTATGCAATGCCTTAGAAGGCCAGATGATGACATTGGATTTCCCTGGAACTGGAGTTGCAGATGATTATGATCAATCTTGTGAGTGTTGAGAATTGAACCTGCTGACCCATCTCTCCAGCCTTACTTTTAACGGCATCCTACATCTCCAGCCTTACTTTTAAAGATATTTCTCTCCCAACACCTTTGTTTGTTTTGTTTTTCCCAGACAGGGTTTCTCTGTGTATCCTGGCTGTCCTGGAACTCACTCTGTAGACCAGCTGGCCTTGAACTCAAATCCACCTGCCTCTGCCTCCCAAGTGCTGGTATTAAGGCATGTGCTACCACTGCCCGGCTTAAAGATTTTTCTTAATATTTTCTTTAAGATAGTCTAAAAATCTATTGACAAGTAACAGTTTTATCACTAAAAGTTCTTATAGAGGCAGGACATGTTGGTATATAGCTACACTCCCTAGATTAAGGAGCCTCAAGCCATAAGATCATAAATTAAAGACCAGCCTCTGGTGAGTTCAAACATTAAAATAAAAGATGTTCTTATCAGGAATGTAATATTCTGTTTTCAAAAACATCTCCTCACATCTCACTTTTTTTTTTTTAATTTTAAGATTGAATCTTGCAATGTAATTCAGGTTGTCTTTGAACTGTGTAATTTAGGATGGCCTTCAAGTTACAGCAATCCTCCTGCCTTAGCCTCAAAACTGCTGGGATAACACAGTTGTACCACTATGACCAGCTTATTATGTGTTCTTAATTCTTTAGATCGCTGACAGACATTCAGGACTTGTCCAGCATCACCTTTGATCAAGATGGCTGTTTAAAGGAAACTTCATGTGAAACACCTAAACTAAAACACGCACCTACCTCTGCCAGTACTCCGCTCAGCCCAGGTACTCATATACAGGGAAGAATGTTTTTAGAAGAAAAATTCACAGGCCTTTGCTATTTGCCGTGACTGGGCATAAGTCAGGATGACTGTTTTCTCCCAGAGCAAAGGTGTTTTTTAAAGAGAACTAAACAGTTATTCCGTGGCCTTCCAGGTAGAGGTATGGTGTTACAGTGTAGCAGGCCTGCCAGGGAGGGTTTTGGTATTACAGTGTGGCAGACCCTCCAGGTAGAGGTATGGTGTTACAGTGTAACAGACCCTCCCTGTTGGAGACAACCTACTACAAATGGAGGAAATTTGGGTTTCAGCACTAGGCTGCCTTCCCCTTAGAATAGTCGATTTCATTCTCAGTTAAATATCCATATCTCAATGAATTGTTTTTTGTTTGCTTTCTGTTAAATTTGGAGATCAAATATTGGACTTTGTAAAACCAAGCAAGTTCTTTACCACTGAACTAGACTCCAGCACTACCCTCTCTCATGATTTTACATAAAATACAAAATTGCCAAGACACGGTAGAGAGAAATTAGAAATTCATTCATTCTCATTCCCCTCCCCCCCCAGTAAAACTATAGCAAACCAGTTTTCTTTACCAATTCACATTTTTTAACTTTTCTTTGACAATTCAGGGAAACTAAGGCAATAGGTTATGACCCCGAGTTTCCATTGGAAGTGGTAGTGCTGGTGCTGTGGCCAGTGTTTGAAGGTTAGTGTTAGATTGCAGTAGTGCAAACATTCCATTGCACAAGAACCTCTGCAGTAACTGCAGAAACACTGAATTTTGAAAACACTACTTTCTGCCTAAACATACAGTCCTTGAATCCTGCTACCAGACATAACCAGCATCAAATATTTATATTTGTTTGTTCTTATTTCTAGTAAATTTGTGGTTTAATTTCCCTTTATTTCATTTTGATGACCAGGTTTACATGTATGTGTGTGATATGTATGTATGTATGTGTATACACACACACACACACACACATATACATACATACACACATATATGCCTTGAGAACCTAGAATACAAAGTTTTAGACTTGAGAAGCTGTCTCATATTCATGGTTGTTTCAGTTATTAACAATTTCGAAAATTCCTGGCATAGTTAACAGTTTTGTGGTTGTTTTGTTTACAGTGTAAAGAATTTAGACATTTATTTCCCTCTCTTCTCCTAGAGTCGATTTCTTCAGCTGCTAGTCACTATGAAGACTGCCTTGAGAACACCACATTTCATGTTAAAAGAGGATCTACATTTTGTTGGAATGGTCAAGAAGCTATGAGAACTTTGTCTGCCAAATTTACAACTGTCCGAGAGAGAGCTAAGAGCCTGGAATCTCTCCTCGCTTCTTCTAAAACCCTACCTGCCAAGCTGACTGACACTGTAAGTGCCCGAGTTTTGTTTTACAGTTTCATGAGGCCAGTCTAAAGCCCTCAGTGACCAAAAGGCTAAGATTTCTCCAGATTTGTTGAGAAATATGGAATACGCTAGATTCCTTCCAGGCATTCCTGGGCTTCCTCTCCAGAGACCTTATTGTGGGAGAGTTCCATTTTGCTTCTTGAGGCCTGCTGCTTCCTCGAGTGCTGGTCTCCCTGACACTGCAGCAAGAGCTTATTTCTATCACCTTCTCCTCATCCACATGCTCTTTCTTTTTTCTCACTCATATTGCAAATGTTTAGTTTGTAAAAGAAAACCACAAATTCCTGCTTAATAGTGCTTATTAAAAACCTTTCAGCTGGCTGGGAGGTGGTGGTGCACACCTTTAATTCCAGCACTTGGGAGGCAGAGGCAGGCTTATCTTTGTAAATTTGAGGTCAGCCTGGTCTACAGAGTGAGTTCCAGGACAGCCAGGGCTACACAGAGAAATCCTGTCTCAACAAACAAAAACCTCCCAAAACTTTTGGCTGACCCTCTCTACTAGTTTGATTTCTGTTGCTGAGATAAAAGATTGGCCAAGCAACTGCTGGGTTGATTTGGCCTGCAGGTTATAGTTCTTTATCCCGAGAAGCCAAGGTAGAATAACCCAAGGCAGTATAACCTGGTGGTAAGATCTGAAGCAGAAACCATGGAGAAACATTGTTGTCATGGTTACTGCTATTGCTGTAATAAATATAATGGCCAACGAATCTCATAAAAAGAAGCATTGAGCCAAGGACTTGTGTACAGTTGGGGAGTTAGTCCATGACCATCATGGCAGGAACATGGCAGGCAGGCATGATGCTGAAGCAGTACCTGAGAGCTCATATCTGACTCACAAGTTGTAGGCAGAGAGCACAAACAGCCTGGCATGGGCTTTTGGAACCTCAAAGCTCATCCTAAGTGATATACATTCTTCAATAAGGCCACACCTCCTAATCCTTCCTAAACAGTCTATCAGCTAGACACCAGAGATTCAAATATATGAGCCCATGATAGGCATTCTCATTTAAATCCCAATTGTTTTCTGGCTTTCTCCTTCTGGCTTATTCAACTACTTATATAGTTTGGGCCACCTGCCTAGGGATAGGACTGCCTGCCCAGAGTGGTCCAAGGATTCCTAGATCAATTAACAATTAAGAAAATGCCTCAGACATGCCTAGAGGCAAATCTGTTGTGGCAAATTTCCAACTAAGGTTCCCTTTTGCTAGGTATATCAAGGTGACTATTAAAGCTAACTGTGACACTCTCTAGAAGGTTATTTTCTTTAGTACTTAATGGAATATTGATTGTAAATGTTTTTTGGTATTTGGCTCACAAAAGTTCCACTTAGAAGTGAGGAAGTAAGTAGGAATGAACTGTTAACTGGGAAGAGTCTTAAGTGTCAGGTGCCATATCCAAGCCTAAATAAGAAAGACACAGCCCTATCTTAAAGTTACCAGTGCTGTCCGTAATGAGGAGGACAGGCCGAGTGTGATGACTGAGTGCTCAGCAGGCAGTTGGACAGCTTTGCAGGAGAGGCAACTTGTTGAATTTGGAACTTAATGCCCAAAATAAATGGCAATGAGTGAGCTACATGTGTCTTCTTACTCAGTGCAATACTAATTACCACATTTTGTGTCTTATTTTTATAGAAAAGGTTGTGTATGTTCAGTGGTGTTGGCTCTTCTAACATTTCTGTGGCATCTGTAACATCAACCCATGCTACCAAGAAGAAGAGTCTACCCAGAGGTACCTTGTTTAATATGAAAGAAGTTCCTAAGAGCAAGCCAGATAAGAAAGCTTAGGTTCATCAATCTTCACTGTGACATTTGGTTTAAACAAAATGTTATTTTCTCTGATTATAAAAGTAAAACATGCTGGGCTATGGTGGTGTATACCTTTAATCCCAGCACTTGGGAGGCAGAGACAGGCGGATTTCTGAGTTCAAGGCCAGCCTGGTCTACAGAGTGTATTCCAGAATAGCCAGGGCTATACAGAGAAACCCTGTCTCGAAAAAACTAAAAAAAGAAGAAAAAAAAAAAAGTAAAACATTCATTATAGAAAACTAGGTGAATAAGAAAACGTTTTAAAAACGAAATGATTAGATAATCACAGCACAGCTTGCTGTGTCATATAGTTGTGGTACACTGTGTTTCATAGTTTTAGGACTATATAACAAACATTTTACTAATATTTACTATATTTCACTATACTGTGCCATATAGCAGTTATAGACTGTTTCTCCATGACGTGCTCAGCATCCTCACCTGTTAGTTCTATATCATGAGTCCAATTAGTGGCAAATGAAAAGAATTTGAAAAAGATTGCTGTATTGAACATGTATAGCTGCTTTGTTTCATCTTTCTTCCATAACTAAATAGTATAATACATCAGTGATTTACATAGCATCTACATTATATTAGGTATTATTATAAGCCATCAAACACCCTGCCACTTTGTATAAGGAACTTGAGCACCTGTGGATTTTGGTATTGCCAGTCTAAGAGACTCTAGAAATACTTCCTTATAAACAGTAAAGGCTAATTGTATTTTGAGCATTTCCTTGTAATTAGAAATTATATATTATGTATGTACTTATATAATACATAATTAAACTGATAGCATATAGTAGCTACATAATACACTCTATATATTATTTAACCCTTCTCTTATTTGAAAATTTATATTGTTTTCCAAGGTTTATCCTTTGTACATATGCCTTCTTTGAATTTCTGGTCCTTTCCTTAGAATAGATTTCTCTTCTCTTCTCTTCTTTTCTTTTGTTTTCTTTTTTTTCCAAGACAAGTTTTTCTGTGTAGCCCTGGCTGTCCTGGAACTCATTCTGTAGACCAGGCTGGCCTTGAACTCAGAAATCTGCCTGCCTCTGCCTCCCAAGTGCTGGGATTAAAGGTGTGCACCACCACTGCCCAGCTAGATTTCTTAGAATACAGTTTTCAAATCATCTAAGAATGCTAAAACCTTCTAGAGCAAATTGCTTTTGTTGCAGTAATTTCAATGTGTAAGACCTTTGCTATAGTTCTTGGAGTTTCTCTCCAGGGAAAAGAAGTTCTGTATGTTATATTGAAGGGCTTATTAGATATAAATGAGCACTTGGGAAAAGGCCTAAAATATGGTTGCTTCCACATCTCCTGGCCTGATAGTCTACAGAGAACAGTCTCCTGCTCTGTGTTTTTTTTCATGTTGGCTGGTCCATAACCTCTGTGTCTCTAACATCCTGCTCCAGATTATCCTTAGCCTCTTAGTAAGAATCTATCTGAACCTTACCTGATTCAAGTGTTCTTTGGAAAGGGTGGCATATATGGGATGAAAGTGGAGAGTAGAGGCCATCATGTATTAAGGAATCCTCTACTAAGTTATGTTAGGTGCTCTCATACTCTTTAGTTTATTTCACCGTTGAGAAAGCCTAGAAAACTGCCATTCAGGTCTAGGAGGATGTTAAGTCATTTTCCCTTTGATCTCTTTTAAGAACTAGTGGAAGCCACCTCTCAACATCATCTTGATGAGCTTCCACCACCAGCTCAGGAGCTACTTGATGAAATTGGTAAGAAGTGTTCAGTACCCCTGTTTTGGACCCCTTGGCCCCTGTTGGTTATGGCTACACATTATGGTTTCTTTTTCTTAGGTATCCACACTGGTACAAAAAGAACTATGAAGTTGTGGTTCAGTGTACAAATTCAAGCAGGGCAGTGGATTCTAGCACTTGGGAAACATAGGCAGGTGGATTTAGGGCTGCATATAGAGAAACCCTGTCTCAAAAAGCAAAACAAAAAATTAAGTACAAATTCAGGAACGGACAGTTTTTGAATCAAGTAGTCCACAGTGTGGCTAGGATGATTGGCCCATTTATTTTGTCATTTGTTACTAAAGGGTTTATGGCAAAGACTCTAAAGTAAAGTAACAAAATTCAGATGTTTTATGGTGATGAACTAATTTTTGTGAGGTTTTTATTTTGTTTTCATTTTTTGAGATACGGTCTTGATATGTAGCTCAGGCTTGTCTAGAGTGTACTTCATAGCCAGGCCGGCCTTAAATCCTCAGTTTTTATGCCTCAGCCTCCAAGTGTCCCACCATGTCTAGATGATAAACTCCTTTGATTAAAGCAATTGTTAATATCCCTTTAAATCCAAACCAGATATTCCTTGGAAGTGTATAGCCCTTAGCTTTAGAGGGTCCATCTCCTCTGGTCTGTGATGATCCAATTCTTGGTGTAGGGCCTACATAGAATTTCTCAAGAAACCAGTTGGTTTTCAGGCTCTCTGAGGTCTTATGCTCACAAGGGATAAAGACTTAATGCCCTGACTCAAAGCATAGTTATCCTCTGGCTCCTTAGCATAACCTTCAATGCCTGTCCTTTAACCTAGTGAACTTCGTAATTATAGTATTATCACTGATCTTTTTTTTTTTCTGAAAAGACATCTAGGAGTCGTCAGAATCTATCCCCTGCTTTTTTGGAGTGTTTACATCCAGAGGTCTAGGCCCCTGACAGGAGCCTTAAAGGGAAAGGTCTTTTAGAATTCGGGGTATAGATGATCTGTATAGATGACTGTTGAGCTCAGGAGCTGTCAGGTAGCAATTTACTAACAGTAGTGTCTTAGGGTGTCTATTGCTGTGAAAAGACATGATGACCAAGGCAACTCTTATAAATAAAACATTTAATTGGGGTTGTCCTACAGTTTCAGAGTTCAGTCCACCATTATCATCATGGCAGGAAGCATGGCAGTGTGCAGGCAGACATGACATCTAGAAGGAACTGTGTGTTCTACATCTTGATCCAAAGGCAGCCAGAAGACACTTCTGCAGGCAGCTAGGAAGAGGCTCTCTTCTGCACTAGGCAGGGCTTGAGAGGACCTCAAAACCTACTCTGACACTGATACACTTCTTCCAACAAGGCTATACCTCCTAATAGTGCCACTTCCCATGGACCAGGCATATTCAAACCACTACAAGTAGGAAGGGAGCAGACCAGCACTGCCTAGACATAACTCTCCCTCCTCAAAATGAGTCTGGGGTGGCCCTAGCTGTCTCTGCTTTGCTCTGAAGAGCATTTTGAAAGAAATAAGCCTAGCAAATACAGAGCAGCCACTGAGTTGAGCATATGCTTTTCTTAGTCTAGTGAGCACTTTATAAGGAAGTGGAAATGATGGGTGTTCATGGTAACCAAACATGACATAGGCCAGTAGAGATGGAGACATCTGTGGATTGCTCTGCCACTGAGCGTGTAAAGTCAGGATTAGGGGGCTGGAGAGTTAGCTCAGCAGTTAAGGGCACTTGGTGCTCTTGCAGAGGACCTGGGTTTAGTTCTTTGCACCTATATAGTAGCTTAAAAGCATTTGTAACAGTTCAAGGGATCTGGAGCCCTCTCACAATCTCCATGGACACAAAGTATAAATGTGGAATATACATGCCTACACACACACACATACACACACACACACACACACACACAGACACACACACATAAAATTTGAAATCTTAAAATTTATTTTTAAAATCAAAGTTAGGAGCAAAAACTTTAGAGCTAAGATTTCCTGGACTCAGTCTCAATTCTCCTACTTAATTCTTTCCATTTATGAAAGTTTTTTAACCCTCTCTTCACTTCCCAGGCCCCTCCTCATCTCTGGTCTCAGTGCTGTTGCTCTTCATCTGAAAACCAGATGTTATAGGACTATTATTAGGATTGTGAACATGAATCCTGAACTGTTGTACATAAATATTTAATACCTGCCACATAGACCTCTGTGTTACCTATCATCATCCTCATCCTTGTTTTGTTTTGTTTTGTTTTGAAGACAGAGTTTCCATGTATAATTCTGGGTGGCCTGAAACTCACAGAGCTGTGCCTGCGTTTGCCTTCTAAGTGCTGGTGGTAAAGGTGTACACCATCACACCTAGCCTATTTTCTTTTTCTTTCTGTTTTTACATTTTTACACTTGTTTATTCGCTCTGTATGTGTGTGTATGTGTGTGTATGTACGTACATACATAAGTGCACATTCCATAGAGCTTGTGTGGAGATTAGGACTGTTTGATCGAATTCAGGTCATCATGTGTGGAGCCAAGTGCCTTAACGCATCAAACCATCTTGATGGCCCTTTGTTTGCTGGCCCTTGTCATTACTGTTTGAGACAAAGTTTCATGTAATACAGTCTAGTCTTAAACTCCATGTATGTAGCCAAGGCTGGCCTTTACAAATTTCTGGTTCCACCATCCATGTCCTGGGATTATAGGTGTGCACCACATACCTCCTAATGTTTTATTTTGTTTTGAGACAGGATCTCACTCTATAGTCCTGGCTATCCTAGAACTTCCTATGTAGTTCACACTAGCATCAAAATTAAAGAAGTTTTTCTGCTTCTGCCTCCTGAGTACTGAGATTGTAGGCATGTGCCACCACATCTACTATCAATTGTTTAAAAATCCTTTATCAAATATTATTTGTGGCTTTCTTAATTGAAGAATTCCTTTTGAACTCAGAGTGTACTAAAGTAATGACTTTGAAAATTTTCAGGAGTCAGAATCATATAAATATGACTGAGTTACGCTGCCAGAGTTTCAGATTTAATAGGTTTGGGTTTTACTAATAGTGCTGGTCTGAGGCCTGGCCTTTGAAAGCCACTGTCCTAGAAAATGGGGTGGTCTGGAAAGGTAGGATAAGCTGCCCTCTGCTTTTGTACTGTGACAGAGCAACTGAAGCAACAGCAGGTCTCATCCATGGTGTCTCATGAGAACACAGCACATGATCTGAATGTCACTGAAAATGGTAAGCTGATAACCCAGGACTTTCTGCATGTAGCACAGCTCTTAACAGTGTAGTGGTATATGTGGGAGAGTGTGACTTAGGTTGGGTACAACTCCATTTTAATTCATTTCTACCAGTTAATGTTGTCTGACAAGCTATTTTATTTCTGAACTTCATTTATCCTTTTCTGTGAAATGGGAACAATAGTTTCTATCTCATGATACATAATAGCTCTATGCACAGTACCTGGTACACTAAAATAATTAGCAAGCATTAGTCCTCTCCCTTTCATAGGTCTGCTGGCCAGGTGAAAGGAGAAAGTATTTGTAAAATGCTTGACACACATTCAAGGAATCAGACTTATCCCACACAGATTCCTTCTGTGAAGTTCTACCTTTGGAACGTCTAGGAAGCAAGAAAAGGAAGTGTGTCCTAAAGTACAGTTGTGGGGTTTATTTTTAGAGTTGTTTGCCTCCTCTTTTGTGTGGCCTTCTTTGCTTTGCTTTGTCTAGTTCTCTGAACTTGGCACTGGCTAGGTTTCCTGTAGCTTCACTTGGCACCAGAGATCTCCCAAGACCCCAGAAGCAGCTGCTGTGAATTCTGGTGTCCTTCGGACTGCCACCTGGCCCTCTGCTCTCCTGAGAAAGTGGGGCTGGTGCCTTGCAGAAGGACTGACGGCCTTGATTTTTACAGTGCCTTTCAAAGCATGCTTTTAAGCATTTTTCACTTTAATAAAGTTAACTCTCTCAATTACTTTAGATAAAAAGCATTTGGAAGAACAAGAAACCAACAGCAGTAAAGACAGCAGTTTTCTTTCCAGCAGAGAAATTCAGGATCTGGAAGATACAGAGAGGTAACAAAACAAAAACAAAAGCAAAAAAAATCTAGACTTTTGAAAGGATTTTAAAATTGTGTTTGTGTATATTAGTTTTTATTATATTAACAAATAAGAAGGAACAGAATAATTATTTTCTTTATTCTCTCTTCATTGCTATGGTTTTATTTTATATTAGCATGTATTAATTATGTAGAGTAAGTCTTATGATGGTGTTTTCATACATGTATACAATGTGCTTTTATCAAGTGTGCCTCCCACTGCCCTCTCTTGTCTCTACTTCGCTCTCCCTTGCTCACTACTTCCCATCTTCCCTCCTGTGGAAGGTGTGTGACCTAACGAGCGTCAGTAGGGTTTCTCAGAAGAGTGTGGATGAGGGGTTACTTATAGGAACACAAACACTTCACTAGTGGCTACACCACTGAAGAACGTGTGTCTCCTCTCCCAGCTATCATTAACTGTCTAGAGATCCACAGGGCAGGATTGGGGCTTGTGAGCCTCTTCCTCCTAGTTTATACTTTTATGATTAAAATACATATAACATTTAATCACTTTTCTTAAAGATTTATTTATTTTATGTATTTGAGTACACACTGCAGCTATACAGATAGTTGTGAGCCTTCATCTGGTTGTTGGGAATTGACTTTAGACTTCTGCTCACTCAGGTTGGCCCCACTCCCTCTGATAGACCCCACTCGCTCAGTACCTGCTGTAGCTGTCTTCAGACGCACCAGAAGAGGGTGTCAGATCTCATTACAGGTGGTCGTGAGCCACTGTGTAGTTGCTGGGATTTGAACTCAGGACTTTCGGAAGAACAATCAGTGCTCTTACCCACTGAGTCATCTCACCAGCCCCTTAATCACTTTTCTTAACAAATTTAAAGTGTACAGCTCAATGTTAATTATATAGTGACTATCCATGATGATTCACTTAAAAGTTTTTGAAATATTTTTGTCTTTCTTTCTTCTCTTTTTTCTTTTTTTTCTTTTCTTTTTTGAGACAGTTTCTCACTGTGTAGCTCTGACTGTCCTGGAACTCACTATTTAAATGTAATTTGACATGTGAGAGGAAAACATGGAGTGTTTTTCTTAATATAGTGATATCCAAGTTCTATCCACTTTTCTGCAAATGTCCTAATTTCATTCTTTTAAAAGTGTGTGTGTGTGTGTGTGTGCATGCGTGTGTGTGTGTATGAGTATACTCACAAACTACAGTGTTCATGGGAAGGTCAGAGAAAAACTTGGGGGTGTTGGTTCTCTCCTTCTACCCTGTGGGTTCTAAGGATTGAACTCTTAGTCAGGCTTGAGTGGAAGATGTTTCCCTGCTGAGCCATCTCACTGGGCCTTGTTCCTTTTCACAGAATGTATACTTAGCACTCCTTTTGTTTAAGACAGGGTCTGACACTGTTTTCTAGGCTATATTTGAACTTGTGCTTGTTGTGGTTAATTTCTTACCCCAATAAGCCTATTTAAAAAACACACACACAACTTAGTTATTGTAAGTGTCTTAGTTAGGGTTTTACTGCTGTGAAAAGACACTATGATCAAGGCAAGTCTTATAAAAGATAGCATTTAATTGGGTCTGCCTTACAGGATCAATCCAGTATCATTAAGGGGGGAGCATGGCAGCATCCAGGCAGGCATGATGCAGGAGGAACTGAGAGTTCTACATCTTCATCTGAAGGCTGAGAGTGGAAGACTACCTTCCAGGCAGCTAGGGCGAGGGTGTTATAGCACACACCCACAGTGACACACCTACTCCAACAGGGCCACGCCATCTAATAGTGCCACTCCCTGGGCCAAGCATATATAAACCATCACAATAAGTTATATGCTGCCGGGCAGTGGTGGTACATGGCTTTAATCCCAGCACTTGGGAGGCAGAGGCAGTTGAATTTCTGAGTTCGAGGCCATCCCGGTCTACAGAGTCCAGGACAGCCAGAGCTACACAGAGAAACCCTGTCTCGAAAAACCAAAAAAAAGAAAAAAAAAGTTATATGCCTAGTTTGGGCAGATCCATCACTGTACATGATCTACTCTTTGTTAGGGGTAACCTCCCCCCCTTTTTTTTTGAGACGGGGTTTCTCTGTGTAGCCTTGGCTCTCCTGGAACTCACTCTGTAGACCAGGCTGGCCTCAAACTCAGAAATCCACCTGTCTCTGCCTCCCAAGTGCTGGGATTAAAGGCGTGTGCCACCACCGCCCAGCGGGGGTAACCCCTCTTGAGGAATTAGAATTAACATCTAAATACAAACAGCACCAGGGTAACCCACAGCATGTGCCAGCCCTCCTGTCTAAGCTCTGGAGTGTTGAGGCTGCAGGCATGTTCCATCACACCCGGCTTCATGTTTTTTTCCTGCTTTATCTGGTGATGGAATTCTAGGCTGGTTTTGAGGCTTTGCTTTCAATTTTTAAAATATTTGTTACTTATTATTTTTTGTGTGTATGTATGTGTGCCAGTGTATGTGCATCTTTGTGTGTGTATACCAGTGTATGTGCATCACGTGCACTCAGGTGTCTGAAGAAGTCAGAAGAGAGAGTTACATAGGGGTTCTGAGAACTAAACTCAGGTCCTCTCTAAGGGCAGTAGTGCTCTTAACTCCTAAGCAATCTTTCCACTCCCTTGCCTTCAATTATTTTGATATATACCCAGAAATGATATTTTATCATGGTAAGTCTATGGTAAATCTATTTTTAATTTTTGTAAGTAATCACTGCACTGACTTCCATAGCAGCTGCACCATTCTGTGCTCTAATCTGCATTGTACAAGGGTTTCCACTCTCTCCTCACCTTTGCCACTTGTTATTTCTAATATTGGCCACGACTAGGAAGAGGTGGGTTTTACATCACACATACACACACACACACACACACACACACACACACACACACGAGTGCTCTATCTGACCATGTGTTTGTGTATCATATGCATGTCCAAGGCCTTCAGAGTTCAGAAAAAGGTACTGGATCTTCTGGATGGCTGTGAAGTGCTGTGTGGGTTGGGAGTCGGACCCAGGTCCTCTGAAAGAGCTGCAAATGTCCTTAACTGCTCAGCTGCCTGTAGTGATTTGAAGAAAATTGGCTTCCGTAGACACATATATTTGAATGCATAGTCAATAAGGAATGGCACTATTTAATAGGATTAGGAGGTATGGCCTTATTGGAGAAAGTATGTCAATTGGGGTGGGCTTTGAGGGTTCAGAAACCCAGGCCAGGCCCAGTGGCCCTTGTGGATCCAGATGTAGAACTCTCAGCCACTTCTCTTCTGCATCAAATATGCCTGCATGCCACCATGCTTCTTCCCACCATGATGATAATGGACTAAACCTCTGAAACTGTAATTAAGCCCCAGTTAAATGCTTTCTTTTATAAGAGTTGTCATGATCATGGTGTCTCTTTACAGCAATAAAACACTGAATAAAACACTCTTTTTGGTCTAGGTAGTGTTTTAATGCAATTTTAAAAAGAGGTTGAAGTTGGGACTGGAGAGGTGGCTCAGAAGGTAAGAGCACTGGCTATAGTACCAGAGAACCCTGGTTTCATTCCCAGCATCCACATGGCAGCTCACAATAGTCTGTAACTTAGTTCTAGGAGATTTGACACCCTCACACAGACATATAAGCAATATAAAAAATAAGAAGGAATAATTTTTAAAAAGTTGAAAAGATTGAAGTTAATACAAATGACTTCACAATGAACAAAATAAACTTTGAAAGAGATGAGACTTAGTCCTGTGGTGGCACATGCCCCCCTCCCCTCATCCTACAGGTCAGTCTTAGGCGTGTGGTGGTACATGCTCCCTCACTGCCGTGACTAAATGAATTGTCATTTAACAAGAGGTTCATGGGTGGCACATGGGTGCTGGTATAGTCACACCGCCACAGACTCCTGCCATTTCAGTCTTCTGCTCTATAACCTGTGACATGCTGGCCTTTGTTCTAGGTTTATTTTTTCTGTCTACCCTACACCTGTCTCCTGGTGGCAGGATGGCTGTTGTCCACACAGCAGGCAAATGTTAGAGGGTAGGACAAAGGAAGATAGCACTGGAGTCTGCCCCCTTTAACAGCTGCCCCCACTACAGCCTTTCCCAAAGTTTCCCAGACGACAGTTACTTATATTTCATTGGCTAGAATGTGAATCCAGTATTTCCCACTTGAAAAGCTAAGTCATTCTTTTTAAGGAAGGAACAGAAGAAGTCTAAAACAGAATCGCAGAAGTAGGAGACAAAGTCTTAAAAGCTGAGAAGAAAGTTTTTATTTTTAGAGGAGACAGAAATCAAGGGGTAAAAGGAAGGAGCCTTTTTGCCCCCCAAGTAAACATTTTGGAAACCTTTGAACATTTTTACTTATTAAATTCATGTATCATTATTTTCTGTGGTTTTGTGTGTGGTGTTTGGGAGCATACATATATACTGTGATCCGAGTGTGGAGGTCGGAGGAGAGCTTTGTGGCGTTTGCTTTCTCCCACCTTTAAATGGATTCTGGAGATTAGGCTTGTCAGACTTGTGCAGCAGGTACTTATCCATGGAGTCGTCTCACCAGCCCTGAGAAATCTTTAATCTCTGATGAGCATTGTAACTATTTCATCCATCTTCTCAAAACCACTTTCCGCAGTAAGCCATGTAGATTCAGGGAAAAGATGAGTTGCCCTAGGTCAAGTTGGTGCAGAATGTGCTGGCACATGTTGTATTTCGTGCAGGAAGACCAAAGTTGAAAGTCAGCCTGGGCTTCATAGAGACCCCATTTTAAGAACAAAAAAGCAAGTTACATTTGGCTATTCAGTAAAGTTCTTTGCACTTTGTCACCAAGTTAGTTACGTAGACTGGAGATGTGGCTCAGGTGGTAGAGTACTTTTCTAGAATGTATGAGGCTTTATGTTTCATCCTTAGCACCATATAAACTCTGCCTGGCACATACCTGTAATCCTAGTACTCAGAAGGTAGAAATGGGAAGATCAGAAGTTCAAAGTCACCCTGGGATGAGATTCTGTCTCAAAAAAGGTTACTGTTACTTCTTCTCCCCCTTTTGACATCTGTCTGTTTGTTTGTTTGTGGAGGGAGATGTCATATGTTTGTGGTGTGGCCAGATGTCAAAGAACAGCTTGGAGGAGTTGGTTCTCTCCTTCCACCATGTGACTCACAGGGATCTGCCTCAGGACATCAGGCAAACACCTTTACCCATTGAGCTATCTTACCTGAAGCTTACTAATTTAGCTAGCTAGCCACCTTGACCTGGGGATCCCCCTGTCTCTGCCTTCTTTTTGGGGGGATGGGGGTGGAGGGGTTTGAGACAGGGTTTCTCTGAATAGCCCTGGCTGTCCTGGAACTCACTCTGTAGACTAGGCTGGCCTTGAACTTAGAAATCCACCTGCCTCTGCCTCCCAAGTGCTGGGACTAAAGGCATGCACCACCACCGCCTGGCTGGCTGGCTTCTTTCTTTCCTTCCTTCCTTCTTTCCTTCCTTCCTTCCTTCCTTCCTTCCTTCCTTCCTTCCTTC
>NW_022196911.1:83371157-83372433 GCF_008632895.1 Mastomys coucha
TCTCCCTCTCCCTCTCTCTCTCTCTTTCTTTCTTTCTTTTTTTTTTCAGAGCTGAGGACTGAATCCAGGGCCTTGTGCTTGCTAGGCAAGCGCTCTACCACTGAGCTAAATCCTTGACCCCTGTCTCTACCTTCTAAATGCTGGGATTACACGTGGGGATGGCTTTCATGTAGGTTCTGGGAGTTCAGACCCTGATCCTCAATGCTTATTTGACAAGTGCTTTGTTTACTGAACCCCTCTCCTTAGCCATTGATCTTAATTTTTCTAAATAGTTGACAGTGCCACCCACAAGTTGGTGTTCCACAATTCCCAGGTGCTATGTGAGTGATGAGTCCTAGGCACTATTATAGAATGGAAGATAATTTTTTCAAATGGAAAGTACATTTTAGTACAAAACATCTTTTATCATCTAGCCTTAGAAGAAGTTCTTATTCAGAAAAACACATAGAAAGCATGTACAATTTAACATCATATAGAAAACCGGATTTAATGACCTATAATTGAGACAGAGCTGGCATTGGAAGGACTGATCTCATGGGTACCAGGGTTTTGTCAAGGAGCTAAAGGAAGCTTTTAGTGTATATATATATATATATGTTAGATACAAGTAGCCTCTGGCATCTAGATAACAGTCTCACACCTTATGCTCTTTCAGTTCTTGTGGGAGTGGCAGTTTTGAGGACTCTTTCCCTGTGCAGTGATGTGCTATCTAAGGGAAAATGACTCTTGCTATTATCTTTACTTGCCCCTGGACAGAGCTCATTCTTCTCTTGATGAGGACCTGGAAAGGTTGCTGCAGTCACCTGAGGAGAACATGGCCCTGCTGGACCCCACCAAAGGCTCTACAAGGTTGTCTTTCCCCACTGAGGAATCATTTTCTTATGTTTCATAGGAAAAAAAACATACAAGGTCATAGAAGGCTCCATAGGCTTCCAGTTTCTATCTTTTATTTTTCAGAAAGTAGTTAGGCTTTCAGCCTCTTGGAGAGGTATTTCTGGTGAAGGCTTTGTCCTGCTGTAGATGGGCCAGCCCTGATACTATTTGTCTGCACTCAGACCTACCTCTCTTCCTCCAATCATCTACTCTCCCAGGACACTGATTATCAGACTAGTATCAGAGCTCTTCATTGGATTTTAGCCCTGTCACCTTCAATGTTTTCATCAGTCATTTGAGTCAAATCAGGAAAGGTATCTGAATCAAATTTTCACATGACACAGTAGATTAGAAGTGGATGCTAATGTGATGGATGCTAGACTAAACATCCAAAATTACCTTG
>NW_022196911.1:83372443-83385027 GCF_008632895.1 Mastomys coucha
TAAAGGCATGCGCCACCACGCCCGGCTAAGCTACTTTAAAAGATAAAGACAAAGCCAGGCATGGCTGTCACATGATGTGTAGTTTCAGCTACTCAGAACTCTTGAAGACTGGGCCTGCCCAGAAGCTCCAAGTCAGCCAAGGAGCGAGCACAGGGCTACAGTATCTCAGACAAACAAAACCAACAGTTCAGATGATACTTAACAGTTGCTAAGTTTTAGATCCAAAAGTATACAAGGTGGGAAACCAAGCCTAACTAGATTATTTTTTTAGTTGGAAACTGCTAAATGTAATTATGTTGAGGGCAGGAAGGTTTTCTTTTCTTTTCTTTTCTTTTTTTTTTTTCTTTGGTTTTTGTTTTGTTTTGTTTTGGTTTGGTTTGGTTTTGGTTTTTTGAGGCAGGGTTTCTCTGGGTAGCTCTGGTTGTCCTGGAACTCACTCTGTAGACCAGGCTGGCCTCAAACTCAGAAATCTGCCTGCCTCTGCCTCCCAAGTGCTGGGAGTAAAAGTGAGGGCAGGAAGTCTTAATTCACATACCCAGCACTTAGTTTCTGAAATAGTTGACATAGCATTAATGCTAGATAAACAGAAATGAGCTGTTCAGATCAGAGAAGTTCACCACAAGTCACACATGTGCTATTGGAGGACTCCTAGGACACATTTCTAAATGGATGTCAGCAGTCAACAGAGAAGACACACAATAGTCCCCGGTCTGGAAACCAGGTCATGGGAGAGCAGCTCAGGAGCCAGGGAGACTGGGCCTGAGAAGAGCAGATGAGTGAAGAATTTGATCGCTTCCCTCACTACCTGAATACTGTGAAGTGAACAGCATCTGTTTACTGTCTTCTGCCCGAAGGGACAAACAGAGAGGGTAGACGAGATGTTGCAGAGTAACAGCTTCTTATTAGTGAAGCATGATTGTCTAATGGCCACATCGTTATAAAGAAGAAACAGCCTTTCCGTGTCAACAGGCGTAGCTGCTCAGGTGCACCTGATGACTGTGGTCTTGGGTGTTTGGACAGAAGTAGAAGATAAATGCAAAGGCCTTTGCCCACTCTCCAGCGTCTGATTATGTCAATGAAGGTTAAAAGAAGAAAAATCCCTTTTGCCACAGGTGACTTTATCTTCTCCCCGACTCTTTTGGGGAGTGACTGTTTCTTCTCTTAAGGAGAGTGTGGTTTAAACTGTGAGATGCTTACTTAGACTTCTCATATCACAGGGACCTTGAAGGAAATGAAGACAAGGTGATGAATAATGAAAGAGAATGCTGATAATAGAAGAAAAATGCTTTTTCATTTTTCCTTTGAGACTACCTATATAGTGTTAATGTTGAAAACAGAGTCTGATTACATAGGCTTTAGACCTAATTAGGTATGTAATTTCTGTGCCTTGGTTTTCTCATCACACTGTAGATGTAGCAGTAACTGCTTCATACATTTCAGGAAACAAGTAAGTTAACATACATTTAAACTAGACTTGTTCAGCATGGTAGTAACACATGCCTTTAATCCCAATACTCTGGAGACAGAGGCATGCAGGTCACTGTGAGTTCAAGGCCAGCCTGATTTACTTAATGAGTTCCAGGCCAGTTAGGGCTACATAGGGAAACCTGTCTCTAAGCAAATAAATAAATAATGAAAATAAAAGATATACAAGAACTAAAGGTAAATAAAGATACTTTAAACACTTGCCCCGTAGGAGCACCCCACTAGTACTAAGTACTCGATGCTTACTTCTGAACATAGTCTTGTCCCCCTGATGGTTATGTATGTGTTTTAATACCCCAAATCATTGTCATTAAAGGGAGAAAAAAAACAAAGATGAAGACATTGTTGAACAGAAGAGAAAAAAAGAAAGCATCAAGCCAGAGAGAAGGAAATCAGACAGCTTCTTAGGGACTTTGGAAGAAGGTATGGATGAATGATTATATGTAGTCTGTAGTCCTTGGGCTTTGGTGACTATCAAAGCTTCTAAGAAATGTTTCCCAGCCCGGCAGTGATGATACATGCCTTTAATCCCAGCACTTGGGAGGCAGAGACAGGCAGATTTCTGAGTTTGAGGCCAGCCTGCTCTACAGGGTGAGTTCCAGGACAGCCAGGGCTACACAGAGAAACCCTGTCTCGAAAAAACAAAAAAATAAAAAAATAAAAATAAATGTTTCCCAGATACTATACACAATCTTGCAACCTGGGATAATTTCCTTTTCCTTGAAGTTCAGCTCAGCATTTGTAATAATTGCAATCAACTTCATAACAAACAGTAACATCAGTTTTGCGGGTTTTTTCTTTTGTTTTTGTTTTTTCTTTCTTTTTTTTTTTGGCATTACCTTTCTTTTTTATTGGACATTTTATTTATTTACATTTCAAATGTTATCCCCTTTCCCAATTTCCCCTCTGCAAACCCCCTATCCCATTCCTCCTCCCTCTGCTTCTATGAGGGTGCTTCCCCATCCACCCACTCCCTCCTCATCACCCTTGTGTTCTGCTACACCCAGACATTGAGCCTTCACAGGACCAAGGGCCTCTCCTCCCATTGATGTTTGACTAGGCTATCCTCTGCTACATACACAGCTGGAGCCATGGGTCCCTCCATGTGTACTCTTTGGTTCGTGGTTTAGTCCCTGGGAGCTCTGTGGGGTCTGGTTGGTTGATATTGTTGTTCTTCCTATGGGGTTGCAAACCCCTTCAGCTCCTTCAGTCCTTTCCCTAGCTCATCCATTGGGGTTCCCGTGTTCAGTCCAATGGTTAGCTGCAAGCAACTACCTCTGTATTTGTCACACTCTGGCAGAGACTCTCAGGAGACAGGCTCTTGTCAGCAAGCACTTCTGGGATTCCACAATAGTGTCTGGGTTTGGTGACTGTATATAGGATGGGTCCCCAGGTTGGGCAGTCTCTGGATGGCCTTACCTTCAGTCTCAATCCACACTTTGTCCCCGTATTTTCTTTAGACAGGAGCAATTCTGGGTTAAAAATTTGGAGATGAGTGGGTGGCCCCATCCCCCAACTGGGGCCTTGCCTAATGTCTGGATATGGTCTCTACAAGTTCTCCCTCCCCTTTGTTGGGCATTTCAGCTAATCTCATCCCCATTGGGTCCTAGGAACCTTTCGTTTTCCTGGCATCTGGGACTTTCTGCTGGTTACCCCCAGTTCCCCACCCCCCATTGCTACATACCTCTGTTGAGACAGGGTTTCGAAACTCTAGCCCAGTTGGCCTCAATCTCAAAGCAGTCAGTCCTCTTACCTAGCAGGAGCTGTGATTGCAAGCATGGGCCAACATTCCTGGCTTTTGAGTTCTGTTTCTAAAATAAGCCATGGGCCAGCCTTAATCTGTACATTGTCTATAGAGCTGTTTTGCATTTAAATGTATTCAAAACAACTTTAAATTTAAGTTGAGCGTGGTGATGCATACCCCAGTACTCAGGAGGTAGAAGCAGGAGGATCACCCACATCAAGGCCAACCAGGGAGAACCTGTCTAAAAACAACAAAAAACCAAGGGCTTGGAGAGTGCTTTACGGGGCTTATCACCAAGCCTGAGGGCCATAGGTTTGATCCCCAGAACCCACAGAGGAAGGAGAGATTCAACTCCAGTAAGTTGTCCTCTAACCTCCTTCATATGTGCCCATGTGCACATACATACACAGAAATGTAAAATACAACTTCTTAAGCATTTTAAATTTAGCTTACATGGGTACTGAGGAAATCATATATTACAGAATTTAAATGGAGTTTACAAGTAATATAAAAGTTATAAATTAACCTTAACTTTAAAACTATCCTAGTAGAGTTCCAGGCTTCTATTGTATCTTTACAGATGATTCCCCCTTCTAAGTTTACTTTATTGGGGAGTTAGATGTTCACCCTGCGAGTCACCCAGTGTTCCTGACATCTTTTCCCTAGTCCCTTCTTGTCCTTTCCCTGACCTTGTTTATGCTTTATGTTTCAGGATGCTGACCCTAGTAGACTGTATCTCACTGACTTTCTGGGGTCCCTGGCAGAAGATTAGAGGGCAAAAAAATTGAATAGCAATTTTCCCCTACTTCCTTGAACACCTTGCATCTGGTATCCACGGTGTCCCTCACAAGTATCCTGCCTTTCCTTGCTCCAGTTCTTCCCACCAGGTCCCACTAACTGTCCTGCCATCCCATCCCACTCACTGTTAGCTGCTTTCCACTTAGGCTTCCCACAGCTGCAGCCAAAAGAAGCTCTGTCAGTCCTTGTTTGTTCCCTTAACTCTAATTATACATTTGTGTATGGCCACTTTGCTAAGGAGTCCTTATCTGTACCAGCTATGTGTACATTTTATTTCCTCCAGAACTCTGACTGGCAGAGGGCCAGGTGTGGACATTTAGCCAAGAGTGAATTCACTAGGACAATAACTCAGGGGATTGGGAAAGGTAATGCAAGGACTTTTGAATTGGTATCACTGGACTCATTGCTATGGCAGGGAGCTATAGGACGTTAGGAGAAGAAGCCCTTAGCTGTATTTTAGAAAACATTTTGCATTTTTAGAAAAGTCTGATCTAGAGTGGAACAAGTAAGTAAACAGCACCCTGAGCTGGAGAGCACCCCAGTGTGAATGCTGAAGTCTGACCGCCCTCAACCTAGAAAGTAACCAGGCTTTATTCTCTCTTTCTTCCTCTGTGTTCCATCAAGATGAACTAAAACCCTGTTTTTGGAAGCGACTGGGTTGGTCTGAACCTTCCAGGTAATGAGATAGTGTGTGTGTAGGTCAGAGTTTGTTCTTTATAGAGTGTGTAAGCAGACTTAAAATATTTACCAGTATCTAAATAAATATCTCTAACAGACTGAATTCATACCAAGCTGATCAGTTTAAAGTTATATATGTATAATTGATTAAAACAAGGTGAAGTTAATGCCAGCTTTGTTTAAATATAGCTGTTCAAGTTTTCATGCACAAGGAGTATAAAAGATGTTGATGTTATCAGTTGCTTTGTAGTCATTTTGCATTTCTAAGACACACTGTTGATACTATCTGCCTAGATTATACAGACTGAAATTCCTTTCCTGTGACTTCAGTTGAATAGGAAAAGTGTGTGTGTGTGTGTGTGTGTGTGTGTGTGTGTGTTTTCTAAATACAAGTGTGTGTGTGTGTGTGTGTGTTTTCTAAATACACACTGGGCTTAGGAAATGAGCTTAGTGTCAGAATGCCTGCCTGGTTTGTGTGAGCTCAGGGATGTGACCCTAAGCACTGCACAAGAATTTTTAAAAGTATATGTGAACTCAAAAAACTTCCCTTTTTTTTTGTCCCTTAAAATATATGCACACAGGATAATTGTGCTGGATCAGAGCGACTTGTCAGAGTGATCGGAACTGAAGCGTGCGAGCCTTGTGGCTGTGGCCTCCTTCTCTTCTCCGCTTCAGTTGTCTGACAGTAGTTCCAGTGAATACCTCACGCTTTGTTCTGCTGCTCCTATGGGCACAATAATGTGGCCCTATCATGGGTAGCATGCTTAATCATTTGTTTTAAATCAGGTTTCTGAAAAGTGCAAAGGAACCATGATGGCAAACATTTTAATTG
Source organism: Mastomys coucha (assembly GCF_008632895.1). Lineage (NCBI taxonomy): Eukaryota > Metazoa > Chordata > Mammalia > Rodentia > Muridae > Mastomys > Mastomys coucha. The sequence goes on from NW_022196911.1 coordinate 83,377,981, forward strand.
TGTTCAAAATGGCTTTTGTTTTTTATTGATGTAAATTTTTGAAACCATAACTCTGTTATATAATAAAGTATTTACTTTGAATGCTAGTTAAGTGCCAGTTGTGAAACATCTATTTCTGTGCATTAGTTTGGGGCTTGGGAAGATTGCTGAATTTCCCTTCCAGTTAGAACCAGCTTACTAGGAGACAGCAGGAACACCCTAATGTATTTTGAATTTTCTAAGATAAACAACATCATCTCCACACATTTTGGAGTGTGAATGGAACTGTGGCGAAACTAAAGCCAGTGCCTACTCTCATTTAGCCTTTCTGTTACTGTTAGCAGATGACTAGGATAAATAGACAGGCTTCCATGTGAAGTGTTCACATCTGATTAGCCTTTATTAGGAAGCATCACACTATTGTGCAGCACTAGCGTTTGATCTTGCCTTGGTAGGTAGTAGGTCTTTTTTTGTGAAAGGCTCCTGTTGCAGATGACCACATTCACACGTTGTAGATTGCAGAAAATCTCTTCGGCACAGATAAAATAGCAGGTACATTGTTTGGCTACCTTGCTATTGTAACTAGAGGAAAACCATCAGAAAACTAGTAAGTTACATGGCTATGTGGTAGCTCGTGAGTTCTAGCACATGGGGGGCTGAGCAGGATTGCTGTGCTTCTCAGTGTGAGACCCTTCCAAAAGGAAGCAAACAAGGGGCCTATGAGATGGCTCAGTGTGTAAGGCACTTGTCAAGCCTGACAGCCTGGGTTTGGTCACCAGGACCTGCATGGAAGATGGAGAGAACTGGTTCACAGAGGTGGTTCTCTGATCTTCCTCCATATACAAACAATGAGTAAATAAATATAATAAAAAATTGAAAAGCAAGCGACAAAACAATACCACTCCTAAGTTTACAAGTATTCTATGTAAGGAGCTGTGACTGTAGAGACGTACAGTACGGTCTTCCTCTCAAAAGCTTCCTCGAGTTGAAGAGACAAACACAAGAATGTGGAGACTAGTAGACTGCGTGAGAAATGGAGAAGTATAAGATCACACTAATGCTTGCTGATGAGAATTTTAATTTAGACTGGGTATGGTGGAACGTAGGTTTAATCACAGCTCTTGAAGGCAGAGGCAGGTGGATCTCTGTGAGTTTGAGGCCAGCCATAGCTATGTTTGTGTGTCTGTGTCTGTGTCTGTGTGTGTATGTTTACATGTGTGATGGTGCATGTGTGAAGGTCCAAGGTTGATGTCAGAAATCTTCTTTAACTGAGGTCTGCCTTATTCTTTGAAGCAGCATTTGTCTCTCACTTGAACCCAGAGCTCACTGTCATGGCTGCTCTAGCTAGGCAGCTTGCTCCTGGGACCCTATCTCTGTCTTCCGAGCCCTGGGATTATAAAGTGCGTTTATCTAGTGGTTTGAAGATCTGAACTCTAGTTCCCATGATCATGCAGCAAGGCTTTAATCACCGAGCCATCTCCCTATTCTCAAACATTCTCCTTTATACATCTCTTTCCATAAGCATTCACATGTTGATTTTCTTATGTTTAAAGATTATTGCCCGGATCTGGGCCCATACTCTCGGGAATCAAAGGCTGGAAAATTGCAAGTTGGTGGCCAGGGTGGACTACAGAGTGAGTTCAAGACCAGCCTGACTACAAAAAGTAACGTAGCAGGTTACAGAGATGGTTCTGCAGTTTTTTAAAAAAAACCTTGCTGCTCTTTCAGAGGTCTGCAGTTTAGTTTCCAGCACTCATACCAGGCAGCTTACCACAGTCTTTAAGACTAGCTCCAGGTGAGACACCTTTTTTCTGGCTGCCACAGGTACCCAAATGCATGTGGTGCACACATAACATGTAAATTTAAAAAAATAATAAGTCTTACCTAGCCATGATGGTGCTCACTCACTTTTAATCTCCAAATTTAGGAGGCAGAGGCAGGTGGACCTCTGTGAGTTCAAAGCCAGCCTCGTTTACAAAATGAGTTCTAAAACAGATCAGACTATATAGTGAGAGACCCTGTCTCCAAGAAACTCCTCAAACCAAAGAGCAATAGCAATAAATTTTAAAGCAGCAATCCAGCACGTGGCAGACAGTCCTCAGCACTAGAGAAAGCATGTCCCGCATTCCAGCCGCTGAACTACTCTTCTCCTACTGTGGTTCTTAAAACACAACTGGTGGGGGCTCCTCTGATGCTGCTAAGTAGATCTGGCTGCCCTAAGGCAAACTACATCAGCCCCCTACATCAGCCTTTGATATGTAAACCTTGCTTCCCACATTTAAGTTCATGGGTATTTTATTAAAAAGGTTAGAGTCTGATCGAGCAGTAGAGAGGAAGGCAGGACTTGAGGATGACGTGAAGGGTCTCAGGAGAGACCAGGGAGGAGGGGAAGAGGAGAAAGTTGCCTCGAGGCTGGATGATGGATCATGAGCAGGTGACCAGGAGAAGTGGACCGTGAGGATAACCGGGGCGAGAATCAGACAGCAGATAACAAGGGACATATGGCTGGGATGTAAGTTAGAACAGCTCAAAACCTGGACCATCTAGGCTTACAGCTTATAAATAAAAAGGATTTTGTGTCTTTTATAGAGGCTAACTAGAATACATAATTCATAGTACCCACTACCCTGGATATCTTTAGTGCCTTGCCTCCCCCTCTCTCCTCAGCACACTAGAATTTGGGTCCCACTTCTTCAGAAGTTACTCAGGTCACCAGTGTCTTTCATATTCCTAAATCACGCAGTCAACTTTTGCCTCATGATAAATTTTTTTTCCTCCACTTACTTCCTCAGTCTCATTGATGTTAGACACTGGTTTTTCTTCTACCTCTGAGTATTCTACCTCAGCCTCCACCTCTAGCTTTTCTCTGAATGTTCTTTCTAAATGACGGATGGCTTGAATGAGAATAGCCCCCAGAGGCTCATGTATTTGCATGCTTAGTCCCCAGTTGTCTGGAAGAATTCAGAGTTCTGGCCTTATTGCAGTAGGTGTGTTGCTGGGGTCAGGCTTCAAAAGCCCACTTCAGACCAGGTCCTCCCTGCCCCCATGAGATTTAAAACTCTCAGTCCCATGCCTGTCTGCGTCCTGCCATGATGATTGTGAACTAACTCTCTGAAACTGTAAGCAAGCTGCCAATTAAAAGCTTTCTTTTGTAAGAGTTGCCTTGGTCATGGTGTCTCTTCACAGCACAAAGCAGTGACCTAGTTTACTTCCATGGCTTTGGTCATTGGGCCTGCTCTAACAATCCTGTATTGTGAGGAATGAGCCTCTGATGTGAGCCCAAGCGCTTATCGTACACTCAGTGCCTCCTCGTGGATTTTTTTCAGGTAATTCATTGGTCCAGCCAATATTGAGCTCACCATGTTTGACTTGTTGCTTTTAGCTTCTCCTTCCACTCAGTATTAGTGTCGTGTTATCCTCTCAAATCAGAGATAAAGATACCATCCTTGACTCTCAGCTCCATTAGATTTACAATCGTAACTCATTACACTTAAAAAAAAATCAGTAGACTTGTTTGTTTCAAGCTGGGCATGGTGACACAGGATTACAGTCTCAGCACTTGGAGGCTGAGGCAGGAAGATTGCTGAGAGTTCGAGGCCATTCTTAGTACAGTGTGAGAAAACAAAACAACAAGAGAAAAACGACAACAGCAAAGAGCCCCTCCCTGCCAGACAAACGAAACTTTCACTTCCAAGATGTAGGTTTCGGATTCTCACCCCCCCTCCCCCCGTTTTGCTACCACTGCCTGTCCAGCAGCCTTCTCAAGGTGCTCCTTCCAGCTAGCATGCCTCCTTTAAGGCTGGCCTTGAACTTCTGGTTCTCCTGAGTCTACCTTTCAAGTGCTAGAATTACAGGTACTTGACACCATGCCTGCCTTCCAAATCTTTGTAGTAACTCCTACATGCCAGTCACTGCCCTAGGCCTTCAAGCAATGATGAGCAAACTGAGTCTGCTGCCCTGGAGTTTACCTAGCTACTCAGTGACCAAATGGTAATAATGATAAATGCTGTTTATGATAATAAGTTAAAATGATATAATTACATCTGGATGGTAAGAGGCAACTTAATGGAGATGGAGAGATGGCTCAGTGGTTAAGAGTACTCAGTGCTCTCCTGAAGGTTCTGAGTTCAATTTCCAGCACCCATTTGGCAGCTCACAACCATCTGATATTGTATTCTGATGTGCAGATGTACATGCAGACGAAGTATCTATATACATAAAATACATAAATTAATCTTTAAAAAATCAGGCAAGTTAACATTAAATAAAGTATTCAAGGGAAGCTGCTCTGAAGAGGTGACCTCCAACTCTGTCTGGAATGATGGGTGAGAGCCAGCCTTGTATCTGGAGGATAAGCATCCAGCACCAAGAACAGCAGGTACAGAGCTCCATGTGAAAGGCCAGTATGTATAAAATGTCAGTGTGGTATAGAGAAGCAGTATAAGTTATGGGGAAGCTATCAGGAAGTTGCAGTGAGGGATTGGAGCTATGGCTCACTGGATGTGCTTCCAGAGGGCCTGGCTTTGATTCCCAGCACCTGTATGCCAGTTCACAACTGTAACTCCAGTCCCGGGGATCTGAAGCCATCTTCTGGTGTGCATGGCACCAGTTGGACAAAAGGTGCACACACGTAAACATAGGCAAAGCACCGCATGCCTGAGAAGTACGATGAAGATGGAAGAGTGAGCAAGAGGAGTGTAGACCATGGCAAAATGTAGGAACTGTTAGAAAATTCTCCCTCTTCTCCAATATTTAACACCATGTGGTGTTCTTGTTTTGAGATGTATTTCTCATGTATTCCAGGCTAGCTTTACATTTATGTTGAGTATGACCTTGAACTTGTGAACCTTCCTTCCTCCACCTTCTGAGTACTATGACTATAGGCCTTTGTCAGCACTACAGTTTATTCTAGCTCAGGCTGGAATCTGTTTGACAAGTACCCAGGCAACTAATCTATATCCCCAACCACAGTGACCTTTTATTCATTTTTTTTGGTATATGTATAGAAGTTATATGCACATGTGTGCTCAGATATATGAGTGTTCATGTGTGGAGGCCAGAAGTCACCACTGTATCTTCCTCTGGTGCACCTCACATAGATTTTTTTTGAGATAGGCGCTCTTACTGATTCTGGAGCTCATTGACTGGTTAGAATGACTGGCTGTTGGACTCTAGAGATCTGCCTTTGCCTCCTCAAGCACTGGGGTTACAGGTGCATACCACACCTGCTTTTTATGAGTCTTCATGTGTGCACAGCAAGCGCTTCAATGAGTCATCATTCCACCTTCATAATGATCTTTTTACTCTATGGATCTTGCTTGGATCTGTGGCTATGGCTCTTAGAGAAAATGGAGTTCTCTTAACTCTTTAAATACATTGTGGCATGTGCTGCCCTTGTGTATCTAGCTGTGTTACTTAATGTCCTCAGAGAATCTTCTTGACATTTTTGAACCTTCTGTAAGAGTCTCTACCAGTATTCTGCCTGCCTTCTTCTAATCCATGCACAGACCAAATTATCACATCTCTGTCTCTGTCTCTGTCTCTTTCTCTCTGTCTCTCTCTCTTTCTCTCTGTCTCTCTCTCTCTCTCTCTGTCTCTCTCTCTCTCTCTCTCTCTCTCTCATACACACACACACACACACAAACAAATATACCCCACATTAGCCTATGCCTTTAAATCCAGCACTTGAGAGGCAGAGGCAGGTGGATCTCTGGATCTCAGGAGGACAGCCTGGTCTACATAGCAATTCTAGGGCTGCATAATAGAAAGACCCTGTCTCAAAAAAATATTGTGTGTGTGGGAGTGCTGGAGCATGCAGGTGCCTGTGTCACAACATACATGTTTTTTTTTAAAGATTTATTTATTTATTTATATGTATATGAGTACACTGTAGCTGTACATTTTTTTAAAAAGATTTATTTATTTATTTATTTATTTATTTATTTATTACACTATAGCTGTACTGATGGTTGTGAGCCATTATGTGGTTGCTAGGAATTTGAATTCAGGACCTCTGCTTGTTCAGGTCTAAAGATTTATTTATTATATGTAAGTACACTGTAGCTGTCTTCAGACACACCAGAAGAGACATCAGATCTCATTACAGATGGTTGTGAAGCCACCATGTGGTTGCTTTGAACTCAGGACCTTTGGAAGAGCAGTCAGTGCTCTTAACCACTGAGTCATCTCTCCAACCCCACAACATACATGTTAAGGTCAGAGGACGACTTCCAAGAGTTGGGTTACGGGGCTAGAACTCACGTTGTCAAGGCTTCCACGGCAAGCACTTTACCTGCCAAGTCCTTCTCTGGCTCCATACTTTCATTTCATACTGCACAACACACTTACAGACCAGTAAGCTCTTCCACTCCTGTTCTTATCAACTATAAGCTAAAGAAGGCCAGGTCATATTTGTGTTGTTCACTGAGGTAACCCAGATTTGTATTTCGGTCTATTCACCAGTGAAGACTGTTGGGACATGGGTTTAAGCCGATAAAATGTCTTTATCAGCTGGATAGCAACCACACTGAGTTGGTTCAGGATCCCAGTGTAGCACCGAGCCTTTTGTGGGGTGAGCTTTTAAGCACAAAAACACATGTTCTGGGTTGACATACTTTAGTTAACAAGAATAGTTAGTCAAAAGTAGAACTACAGAAGCTAAAAAGAAAGGTTAGAGACTTTCCTGGAACTATGGACTTTGATGGATTAGACTTTTGTTTTAGTTTGGCAGGTGGTGCTGTCTATGTGGTGAGTTTTACAGCCTGAATGGTATTTTCATCATGGAGTCAGTCATGCTAAGGTCTGGGGCCTGTTATCCTATTGGGTACTCAGCTAAGAGAGCAGTTGTAATATTCACAAACCACTGGAGGTTGGGTGGTAAAACTCTCCTTACAGAAGAGGAGCCTGACTGTACTAAAGAAACATTGAGACTTACAGAACCCAGACTGGTGAGGTGGCTAAGCAAGTAAAGCCAGATGAGCCTGACGACCTGAATCTAATACCTGGAATCCACAGCAAAAGGAGAACACCAACCTGGAACCTAAAAGTTGTCCTTTGACCAGACATTTT
>NW_022196911.1:83385616-83417980 GCF_008632895.1 Mastomys coucha
GGGGGGGGGGGGGTTAAAACAGATACTGATATTTAGGTCCTAACCCAGAGTTATCTGGTTATTTGCAGTTATATGAGAGCCTTTAAAAGCTCTCTAGGAGCAGGGAAGGCTGCTGTTCTGGGACTAGAGAGATGGCTCCAGCAGTTAGCAGCACTTAGTCATCTTTCACAAGACTCAGGTTTAGTTCCCATCACCCACATGGTGGTTTACAACCACCCCTAACCCAGTGCCAGGGGGTCAGATGCCTTCTTTGAGCTCTTTGGGTATGAGGCACATGGTAAACATATATACATAGCGAACAAAATACTCATAAAATAAATATACCAGAGAAATAAAAAAAAAATGGCTCTCCTAAGGAGGGCACAATAGAGTATACAGACATAATAGCATATATAAAGATGATATATATATATAGGGTGTTTATTGTAGCATTGTTCATAATACTGAACTATTGAAAATAACCCAAGTGTCCAATAATAAAAGACTTGTTTAAAAATTATGAAATAGTAATTGGGCCGTGGTGGTGCACACCTTAAATCCCAGCCCTTGGGAGGCAAAGGCAGGTGGATTTCTGAGTTTGAGGCCAGCCTGGTCTACAGAGTGAGTTCCAGGACAGCCAGGGCTACACAGAGAAACCCTGTCTCAAGAAACCAAGAAAAAAAAAAAACTTATGAAATAACCATAAGTGAATTCATTCAAAATCCTATTATAGATATAGATTGGCATGGAAACATACCTATGACATATGAAATAGTGATCGTAGTAATATTCTAGTAGGTGTAATTGGATTCTACTATAACTTTATAATATCCACATATGGGAAATACAGAAAATACTTGTTAACTAATAAATTAGGGAAGTTTGATCCTGTTATATAATTTCAAGTTTTTGTTTTTGTTTGTTTGCTTGTCTTTGTTTTTGTTTTTTTGGTTTTTTGAGACAGGGTTTCTCTGTATAGCCCTGGCTGTCCTGGAACTCACTCTGTAGACCAGGCTGGCCTCAAATCCAGAAATCTGCCTGCCTCTGCCTCCCAAGTTCTGGGATTAAAGGCATGCACCACCACTACCCAGCAATTTCAAGTTTTTGTAATTCTTTGCAAACTCCTTTAATTGGGGGGAATAGAGAGAGTTTAGAAATATTTAAAATTCAAGTCCTTGGAGAGATTAAAATGCCATTATAATTAACCATAAACCTAATTAATTTTATCATAACTCATTTGAAGAAAAACTAACAAGAGAATGGTCAGTGTAGTGCACAAAAATATGAAGGTAGGGCTGGAGAGATGGCTCAGTGGTTGAGAGTATAGCTGCTCTTCTAGAGGTCCTGAGCTCAATTCCCAGCAACCACATGGTGGCTAACAACCATCTGTAATGGGATCTGATGCCCTCTTTTAGACAGCTACAGTGTACTTACATATAATAAATAAATCTTTAAAAAAAAAGTCTAGCCTGAGCTACATGAGATGATGTTTCAAAAGAGAGAGGGGAGGGATGAAGAGAAAAGAGAAAGGATGAATATCTGAATCTAGCTGATTGCTAACAAGAAGATCATTAATGAGAAGGGACATTAATATTTATTGTGTGATTCTCATGTATGAGGCAGTAGTTTTCAGATTGAAACTAAGACTCTGGTTAAGTCATGCCCAGGGTGCTCAACCAGTTGTTGACCAAACTAATTCCAGATCCTTACTATGATACTATATGTTCCTGGAATAATGAGAGAATTTCTGACTTGAGTAACCTAGGTTTTGACCCTAGAGTCAACCAAACCATTCATGAAACTTGGAAAAAGCTGGAGCTCCATCATCATCATCATCATCATCAATCATCATCATCATCATCATCATCAATATCAATTCCTAAGTAGCAATTTCAAACAAGGTGGGAGTAAATCTGTACATCACAAAAGGTACCTTGTTCAAGCTGAGCTAGCACAGCCTGATTAACCTGTGAGGCTGACTTCATAACCCTCAGATAGTCAGGAGTCCCTGAGAACTCCTAGAATCCAGGACGAATAAGGAAATTCCCTCTGTACACAGAAATCCTGATTTTTCTTAAGAACTTTGCCAAAGGCTATTGTCAAGTCCAAAGACAGAGTTACTTTCCATCTGGGGAGTGATTCTCCATGAAGAATTGTCACTGTAAAACAAGATGTTTACTAGGAAGCCCCTTTTATGACATCATCAGACAGAGATTGTAAAGAGGACTTTGAGACACTCTTAGAACAGCTGCCACTTCCGAGGAGGACCGAGAACAACAGCTCTGAAAACAATGAGGGTAAACACTCATGCTTAATCGGGATCCTGAAAACAAGCCCGCTTATAAAACATGGCGTCTAACCAGAAGGCCACAGTCTATCAGGTATACAAGACAAATAAAAATGGGTCCAAGGTAGCCGTTTCTTCCCACAGAGGGGCTGAGGTCACTACCTCCACTCCTCAGCGGGGACATGGATATTATTCCTCAAGCCAGCGAACTGCTGCTGCTGTCTCCCTGAGTCCTCCTCCTCCTCCTCCTCCTTCCCAGAAAAGAGCCGAAGCTGCATCCACCACTCACCATTCAACATCAGACTACCTACGCTCTGTGTCCCCACAGCCAGGGCCTGGCCTCTCTGCAGTCTCCACTTCACGGGGAACTGAGACCCGAACAAGAACAGAGATGCCCCGCCATCACTGTACACTTCACTCTCCACATCATTCTCCTCATCACTCTCCTCATCGAAAGAACCAGTCAGTCCAGACGATGTCCTCCCATCTTGCAGGAGTGCATCGGAACATCAGTCCAGTCAGGGAAGAGTCAACACGAAGAACTGAGAACAGGCCAGGGCATGAGGTTGGCCATCATTCCTCTATGACCTCTGACACAAAATGCCGTCACTTGTCTTTTACTGGAGAAAAAGAGGAGGACCCACCCTCCAAGGTCCAGAACCCCCACGGGGTTAAAGTACCCCGTAGGACTTCAGCTCACCCGAAGGATGAAGCTATACAAACAGAGCCCAACCGAAGAACTACTGCTGAGGTCAGATCTTCAAGAAATGTCTCTGTCCAAGAGCATGGCATTCGCGTGGCTAGTAACCCTCAGATAGTCATTAGGAAGATCCCTCCCCAGGAATCAGAAGTTTGTCACAGCTCAATACTTTCAGAACCTAAGACCTCGCAAAAGAACATGAAAATGTCATCAGGCCTCAAACTCTCTGTCCTTAGAGATTTAGATGGGCCACCCCGAGCTCCTCCTCCTCGACCAGAGCGTTCTGTCTGTATTGAGACCAAGCCCTCCCCAAAGATTTTAGTATCTGAAACGGAGCCCACTATGAGGTCCCCAACCCGAGAACGTGAGGTCGGACGAAAGGTGACCATCTCCCCAGGAAAACAGTCGATGCAATCACCTCATCGTGTGACATGTCAAACAGTGTCTGAAGGCGCCTCTAAGTCTCCCCTCTATCCAGAGTTTTCTCCAAAGCCTTCCAACCAAGCCCCGTCAGCCTTTGAGTTGACCCCTCGGCCTTTGCCCCCTAGGTCCTTACCTAGGTATGGACCTGATTGCTCCTGGTGGGCCTTACTGAATCCTAAAGTTGAAATGCCCCCAGACCAGTCATCAATATTTGATTTTGAATCTAAGTCGCCTCCTCCCCTAGACCCTTTAGAGTCCTTTTATGAAATGGACCCAACCCCTTTCTGTGAGGACTTGATGTTCCAGAGAGACAAAGCAAGCCTACCGCCATCCCCGAAGGAATCTCTGTACCGAGTACCATTGACAGAAGTGCCAAAGACCCTGAAGTACACCAGCAAACAACCCATTCAAGGGTTCAGTGCTTTCTTCCTGGGTATGTGAAGAAGCAAGCAGTCCAGCCGCAGCCCACATTTAGTGAAATGGGATGTTGGTTGTGATGGGCACGAAAGCACCTGCTCTTCCTTCTGGGCCCTAAAGGCTGCCTTCCTGCTAGTGCCAAAGTTGGTTCTATCTTGGAGCTCAGTGCTCCATGCCTTGCCTGCCAGCTTCAGTGAGCCCCAAGCTGCTGGCATCAGAGCAGATGGTTAAATCGGGAGTTGAGCATTGACTCTGAACAGGCATTGCAACTTAACTCTTTCGTTAGGGGAGAGAATGGACTGCAGGGTCAGAAGTGAATTCCTCAGAGTGGAAATAAAGAACTGAGGCAGGGTGAGGGCTGGTAAGCCTGTTAAAAAACAAACAGGAGCCTCAGGTAAATACTGTGGTTTTTAAAGTAGAGTAGTTGGGGCCCACATGGGCTGGGTCACAGGCTTCCAGGAGGCAGAGAGCTTTAAAGTGCACAGAGGAGGTGGAAGAGGGACAGTGGGTGCAAGGTACCCAGTCTTAGGTGGAAGGAGAGTAAAAAGGGTTAAGGGCTAAAAAGACTTTCTGGTGGAGGCATGGAGGGAGGATGACGTTCCACACACAGGAAAAAGCAAGTTTCTGTTACTTTCAGATGTTTCCGAGGAAATGTACAACCGGATCCTCTGGTGGCTGAAAGGTCTGTGTTTTCCCTTCTGGGGAGGGGGGGGGGGCGCTTATGGAAGGCTTCGGGGGAGGGTGAGAAGACAGGTGATAGGGTGACCTCTGTGTTTGTCCTGAATGCTAAGACTGTCAGAAAATTAAATGCTAGTGTTTAGACCTAAATGAGCAGTAATTCTTTTTCACCTTAAATTCCGTTACTAGTCATCCATTTCAGAATGTGAACCTTTTTCATTTTCAACAGTATCCTTCTAATGAGAACTCACATCTGGGAAAGAGAACAATTCAAGCCCTGTGGTCTTACCTACTGTGGATTGGGGTTTTTGTTTGTTTTTGAGACAAGGTCTTGTTTTATAGCCTTGGCTAGCATTGACCTTGCTAGGTAGACCTGAATGACCTTGAATACATACAGATCTGTCTGCCTCCAGAGTGCTTGGACTAAAGATGTATGCCACCATCCATACCCAGCTTTTAAGATTTAATTTATTTGCCAGGCAGTGGTGGTACACACCTTTAATCTCAGCACTTGGGAGGCAGAGGCAGGTGGATTTTTGAGTTTGAGGCCAGCTTAGTCTACAGAGTGAGTTCCAGGACAGCCAGGGCCACCCAGAGAAACCCTGTCTAGAAAAAAAAATTTAATGTATTTGATGTGTTTGGTCTTTTGCTCATGTACCTCTGTGCCCAAGAAGGCCAGAAGAGGGTATCTGATCCCCTGGAACTAGATTTACAGACAGTTGTGAGCTGCCATGTGGTTGCTGGGAATTGAACCTGGATCCTCTGCAAGAGTACCCAGTGCTTAAACACTGAGCCATCCCTCCAACCCCCCAATCATGTGTTTTAAGGGTAAATCACCAAAACAAGACAACCTGCTTCGAAGTCACGCCCATTGTTGAATCCCCAGTGATTCCGGTTAAGGGTTCAGAACTCTCTTCAAGCCCTCCCTCACTTGTTGTCCTGGTAGGATCTCTAGGCCTACTCACAGCTCACTCCGCCCCCCATACCAGTAGGTCTTGCCTTTGTCTCTGGAATCATTAACACCTTCTTAGATCCTTTGCTCTGAATTGTGCTTGGGCTCAGACCTCCAAGAGTGTCTTGGTAGCATAGAGTTCTTGCTGTAAGAATTATGGCATAATAAGCCCTTGTCCTTTTTATTAATGGGACACAGGACAAGGCTGTGGATGATATTCCTGGGGAGGAAAGAGCCCTGTGCACACACTCCAACCCCAAGTCGTACTCCCATTTGGAGGGCCTGACCAGTGTGAGTAGCATTATGTGTAAAGCATCATGAACACTCAGCAAATGGTAGCTGCAGTTTTTTAGGGCTCTAGGAAGGGACTTGGTCTAGGCTAATCCTGTATCTTTAGTAACACACTGTTTTTCCCCCTCATGTTGACACTTCCTGAATTCCATTTGTTGCCCGCCTCCGGAAATGCCTGGCTTCTACTTTGTTTTGACAGATGAGGAGGTAAGAATCCTTGTGGGAGATGACTTCTAGTCCAGCATCTTAACCCCTTATCTAATTCCTACTCCTGCCCTCTAATGGGGCCGGTGTGGAAGGAGACAGAACTACATGTGGTTAGTAGGTTGTGCACTGCACAAAAGGGCACTGTGCAGGGGTATTTGTACAAAAATGTTCCATGAACTAAAGTTGCAGTTTTGAAGAGAAAGTGAAGATCTTTCACCCCATGCTCCAGGGGAAGACTAGGTAGCTATGGGTTGGATAATTCTCCATCTGGCTCTTCCCTCTCCTGCCTAGGGCACTTCAGAAAGGGGTCGCCTTTCTGGGTTACACACTATTTGAGTCCTCAGGTTGGAGAAACATAAAGTGGGCTCTGCTCTTGGCAGTCCTGTGTCCTAAATTTGGCAGTGTCCTGATTTTGCAGCCCGTTGACTGTTCCCTTAAACACTTGTGCTCTTCTTGGTCCACGTTTGATAAGATGGTCAAAGCTCTTCCACTCTTTTCTTTGACTACATTCCTCTCTTAACCCAAAGCCGAGCAAAATTCTCTAGTGAGTCCCATGCATGGCTGGCTGACCCGGGATGAACAGTTGACTTGAGATAGAAACAAGGGGGACAGCAAGAGCTCAGATAACAGAACAGCTGGGGCAGGGGGAGTGTCCAGGAATGCAGCTGCCACCCCCTCTGCCCCAGGCCCTAAGCTCAGCTGTAGGTGGGAGAAGGCACTCTTAGAGATTATTTCCAAGCAAAGCAGGAAGGTCCTTTTTTCTCTGCTTTCCTTCCATCCCATACTGCTCCTTCATTCCATAGACGGTTACTCAGATGTCTGACACTCTGCTAGGCACTAGTATATATACACGCGCGCGCGCACACACACACACACACACACACACACACACACTTTGCTTTGAGATACTGACTACACAAATGGGGAGATAAGACATGGACAGGGAGAAAAAAAACAATATATAAATAGATACTAGTCTGTGCTCAGATACCCAAACAAACAACAGGCTGAATGAATGAATGCTCTTGATGGGGCTTAGGCAATGGGGAGCCAGGAGGAGGGGAAGTAGAGGGGTAGCTACAGCTTCCTTTCGGAGGCCAGAGGGAGATATCTTAATAGATATCTTAATACAAGGCTATACCTTTGAAAGGGGTACTGTTTTCTTTGGTTCAAGATTTGATGCCTGTGTCTAAGCAAGCTTCTCTCCATCCTCCCCACCAGCACCCCCTTTTCTGTGCATCTTGTTTTAGTTTAGGAAGTCAAAAGTTCTGGCAGCAGAATGACTTCTTCCCAAAATAGCTCTTATCCTGTCTGGATAATTACAGCTCTTCAGCCCTGCTCAGTAGCAAAGCTGCTCCCCAAAGCTGGGAAGAGAGGTTCTCAGGCAGCTGGGCCGGTCTCCTTTGGTTCTCTAGAGGTAGGGTTTGCACAGAGTTGGGCAAAGTAGTCTCCATGAAAAACCAGTTCTCACAGCCTGTCCTTTCAGATTACATAACCCTCAGGCAGGCCCAGGATGGAGACTCTGTGGTCCTGGTATGCAAGGACCCTGATTTGGGAGGACTTGACCATAGTGACTGCTCCAGATTCCATTCCCAGCAGGAATTCTCTAGTGGCTCAACCCCAGTGGCTGGCCCATGGAAGGCAATATTTGTCTCTGAATACTCAACTGTGAAGCCTCCAGGTCCACAGCTATGGAGAATACTGAACTTCATAAGCCCCTCTGGGTCTGCAGCTGTGGATAACGCCAGATTCTGCCCATGACTCTGTTAATCTCCTGCATGACTCCTTAAGGTCCTTTTGTTTAGGAATGAGATTGTGAAATGCTTCTTACCCATGGATTGAGATGATAGGGGTTGGAATCTCTCCAGAGAAGATGGGGCTAAACCAAGGGGAGCATTCCTATCGGATGTGTACTAGGAGATCTCAAGAAGTAGGCCAGAGAAACTGACTTCTCCTTTGGTCCGGAAATAACGCATCTTTTGATAAGATGGGCTGCGATGCCTCTGATGGACAGGGGGTAACTTGCCTGGATACTGGACCTCCTGGCCTCTGGATGTGACTTCTCAGGCTCTCAGAGGATGAGGTGGTTTCCTTCTTGCCGCATCTATCAATTATGCAAGAAACCAATGCTGGAAATTAGGGCAGTTACCAGAGGAGGCCCTCTCAGTGGTATCCAAGACAGACTTGCAATGTCTTTAGGGTCACATGTCATTTGATCCCTGGAGGAGAGGGTTGTCAGATTCCTGTTGACTTCTGAACCCTGGGGGAGCTCTGCTCTGAGGCACCTTATTTACAAAGGAAAGCCCCTAGTCTCTTAGGAACCCAGGAGTGTCTGCATTCATGAAGGAGGCTCAGAATCCTACAATGCGAAGTATTTGAAAGGAATCCTGGGAACTCTCTTTCTCACTTCCCCAGTCCTCTTGCCTTGTATAGAGCAGTGGTTCTCAAGCTTCCTCATGCTGTGGCCCTTTAATACAGTTCTTCATGCTGTGGTGACCCCCAACCATAAGATTATGTTTGTCGTTATTTTTATAACCCTACTTTTGCTACTGTTACAGATTGGAATGTAACTGTCTGTGACTTCCGATGGTCTTAGGTGACCCCTTGCAACCCACGGGGTTAGGACAGCTGTTCTACCTGGTGGTTGAGAGGATAATTTCAGGAGCATAGAGCAGTATGGATGAAAATGAGGCAGGGTGCCTCCGAAACCCTTTCACAGCAGCTTGGCCCCACTACACAGCCTCTTACCCCGTCAGGTGGCACATTGGTCATTTGCACCTGTCCCAGGCAGCCACTTCTGGAGCAAGATGAACAGCTGGTAGCTTCTGGCCATGACTTGCTACTTTGGGGACAAGTTAGGTTGACCATTAGGGTCTATTACTGAAAGTCCTATTTCTCATGAACCCTTGTTAGTCCTGGACAACCCAGAAGTTGTGGAATGGTCTGTTTTAACACCAGCCTCTGGATATGGAGCTGAGGGGCAGATTTCCCAGCCTCACTGTAAGACCTGGGCCGCTGGCTCTTAACCCTATTGTAATAAGGGCAGGAAAATGTGATTCCTCCTTGGCTTTGATAGTGGAACTGAAGCAGCTAAACTTCCTTAGTTTTCTATTGTTAAAATAATCCCACAGAGGCACACACACCTTGGACTTCCTAGTATACGTTTTTCTTTTTTGTTTACCTAATTTATGTATTTTTGTCTGGAAGTATGTGGGTCAGTGTCCTACATTTGTACCCAGTACCCCGGGAAACCAGGAAAGGCATCAGATTACCGGAACTGGAGTCACATACAACTCTGAGCCATCATGTTGGTGCTGGGAATGGAACCTAGGTCTGAAAGATCAGCCAGTGCTCTTACTAATCAAGTTGTATCTCCAGACCTCCCCAATCCCATCAGTGGACCTTGAGAAGCTACCTGCTCTCCTGACTGGACTCCAATTCCAGTTCTTTGACTTATGAGTATTTTAGTGATGTCTGAGGTGATGGCTTTAGTAAGGAGAAAGACAGTGGGCTCAGGTGGAGCAGGAAGGTTGGCTTCAGGGGGCCGACTTGAGTGAAGAAGCAAGGAAGAAAACTCTTCATCCTGACAGCTGCTCAGCCAGAAGGCCGCTGTCCTGAGCAGTGGAGCCTGCCATGTCCCTTCACCCTCTGCTCAGCTGCCTTTGGTTCAGCTGCTGGGAGAGGGGCAGAAGGACAGCTGCTCCTCAAGGGTGGATAACGGCTTGGAGGAGGGGAACAGAATGTGAGTAATGTCTCTTAGTTCCTGAGAGAAGCCCCAGCACTCAGACTTGACTTGGAGGGACCAGTCTCTTCCTTGGTACAGCCACCATCGTCAAAAGTCACCTAAAAGTCTCTGTAGTGGCTGTTCGTGGGAATTTGTGTTGGTTGGTGTAAGACCAAGACCTGAAAAGCTGACCCCACAGGCGGCGGCAGCATATTCCCAAAGTCACTTTAGGGCATTACTCTGGCATTCTCGGCTCCCATTCTCTATACCCATCACACACGGGCACTCCTAATCCTCTGGAGGGAAAACATTTGAGGTAGCCACAGTTGGCAGCAGCTGGCTTGGTGTTGCTAATGTCCTCTTTGCAGATATAATAGCTACTGTTCATTTCAGTGGCTTTACCTTCTCATGTTACTGAATATTTCTAGCAACCTATGGCGTAGACATATTTTTTTTTCTCTGTTTCACGGATGAAGAAACTGAGAGTCTGAGCTTGTTTGTCAAAGCTGAAAACACCAAGAACTGTCTCATTCTACTGCCCCACAGTGCGGTACAGACACTCCTCTGTAGCCACATCTTCCTGTGAAGTAAGTTCTCAACATTTCAGAATGTCGGGAACAGTAAAGGGAAGGGTATTCCTGAGGGCAGCAGGTCACGCCTTCTCATGTGAGTGAAGAGGCTGACAGGAAGCCTGTGCTTGAGAGCCCACAGAGGGAAGGACACGTGCTGGGTCAGTGAAGTCTAGGCCCCGAAGGCTAGCCTATGCACTAACACCAGAACGGAAAATTAATTAGTGCACTGTTTTAGCTAGTGCGTATTGATTAGCCAGCTCCTGGGGGCAGGGCCCTGTTACCATCACATGACAGATTGTCTATTCCCAGGATAGAAGTCAGCAGAGGTTAAAATGGAAGACACATTCCAGCCCCCCCCCCAGGGGGTTTTGCTTAATTTGGTAGAGAACTGTATATACATACAGGTCACTTGAAAGGATGTGGACATCCAAGGACAAACAAAGTCTAGTGAAATGAGTCAGCAAGCCTTCTTGCACAGAAGCAGTTAGCCAGGGCGGGGGAATACTTTGACTCCGCATGACAAATACCTTGGTAAGTCAAGTTTCCATAGACTGCAGGGTACTGGCGTCCATGCCCTTAAAAGCTGAGGAGGTATTTAAAGAGAGGCTGGGAAGCCAGGAGAGTCAGACTGGTCAGGGAGTGATGACGTCAGAAGGCACGCCAAGCCCTTCCCACCTGGACCTCCTGGGATGGAAATTCCTGCTTTATGGAAATGGTTGGCCTCCAGCACCTTTGGAGCTTCAGAGCTGCTCTCTGTGTGTAGCCACATAATAGGTGCCACCCACATCTCAGTCCTGTTTGAGGAATGTGGGACTCGAGGTAGCAGCTGGGTGTGTGTGTGTGGGGGAAGGTAATGGGAGGGTGGGCTTAAGGGAGTTGTGTTGCTTGCTTCTGTACAGACTTACTTTGTTTTCCTTGAAAGACACACCCCTGCACCCAGCACTTTGGCTCCACCAGAGCTCTTGACTCTAGCATCAGTAAGTCATTCATTGGTGGCAGAAGGGGAGACGCTATTAGTTCTTGAACCACTCATTGGAAATGGCTACTGAGAGGCACCATTGTGACCTTTTGCCTATTATCATACAGAGTTGAAATACTGACTTCTGGTGTAAGCATTCCGTATCTTGGACTTGAACTTAGATCCTGGCTTGGCCCACACACGGTCTCCTTATGAAAAGGCACAGTAGAAGACTCTAGAGGACTGGATATCAGGCTGTGGCTCTGACTGCTGGCCTGAGTGATGTGATCCCCTGTCCCACACTCTCTGTTCCCCAGACGTTTGACTTTCCATGCTAGCAGTGCTCAGGGAATCGTACCCTAGTCAAGGGTACCAATGCTTACCTCTCTGGGTGATGAATTTCAAGGGAGACCCAGAGTGGATTGAGATGAAAGGGGTTAGGGCAAAGTGGGCCTTAGCACCTGACACTGGGAGGTGGGAAGGGTACTCGTATCATCTGGATCTGGGCTATGCTCTGACCCAGTATGGATCCTGCCCTGATCAATACAGAGAAAGAGCCAGAAATTGGGGGTGGGGGGTGGGAGAGGATCCAGTTTCCTTCAGTGAGGGAAGTAGAAGCCCAGGAAGATCAAGGGGCTTTTCAGCAGACATTGTTGCCATGGGATATATGCTAAGGCCTGGCTCTCACAGAGCCCTTTGAGTGCTACAGGGTTAGCCTACAGGTCTGTGGGAAAGGGATGGCTTAGCCTATCTTTAGCTGTTATTTCAGCCAGCTCGTTATAGTACCATAGTTAGAAGGGGACTGTGTGCCACTGACACCCATGCTTTTTGGCTTGGATCAGAGTTTTATGGTCTAAGGCTTCTCTTGGGGCTTTTCTCAAGGCAAGCTGGCTCCAACATGCCTCAAGACACGCAGGCCTCTGGACCCTGAGCAGCAAGTGGTACTGAAGAGCTGGGGGAGTCCAGCCACAGCTGGGGAGAAAGAAACCAGCCGAGCTGCCTTTTGAGATAGTTCTGGGTCCACACTCAGAATGGCTTAGGGCTTAGGATTTGACGGTAAAGGAAAACAAGACTTTGTGGTCAGGCCTGCTGTTCCCTTGTCTTACATGAATGTAGGCATATACACATGTGTACATGTGGAAACCAGGCCAGAGTTCAGCCTTGGGTGGTGTTCCTCAGGACAGCGTCCACCTTTGTTTTCAGACAAGCTCTCTCACTGGGTTCTGGGGCTTACCAGTTAGGTGACGCTGGCCAACCAGTGAGCTCCAGAAATCCACCAGTCTTTATGTTCCTCATGCTGGGATTATAGTAGGCCACCACACCCAGCTTTTTCTATGGATTCTGAAGATTAGGTTCAGGTCTTCCAGCTCACACTGATGTAGACTGAGCTACCTCAGCCCCGAGGATCTGTTTCCTTTGATGCTGATTTGTCCACACTCCCACCACATGACTAGAAAGACGATGATGTGCCTTACTGATGCTGCATTATTCAGGTGTATGCTGGTGGCCGGAGGCTGTAGGTAGCCCAAGGCTGACACTCAGATGGTTCAGCCACCGCAGGCTGCTGCTTCTGCAGACTTCCAACGCAGTGGATTTCCCCTTTTGTGTCTTTGCCTTTCTGGGTGCAGCTTGTGACCTCCTGTCTACCACAGACCTTCGTCTGGAACCTATGTATAGCTTCAGAGGGTCCCTCACTGAAGCCAAGCTTGCAGGCCCCTCACCACATGCCTCAGGGCCTCTTCATGGCTAAACTTGTGCCTTGTTCCCATCTGCCTCTGAGGCCTATAGAAGCATACAGCACACTTTCCGTCTACACTGCACCTATGTTTAGAAAGCCAGAAGGAACGCTTAGAAACTTAGGAACCTCCTAGTCTTATCCCTCTTAATTTTGAGGGTTGGAAACTGAGGTCTTGAGTTGGCTCAGTGAAGTGAGTTGCCTAAGGTCTCCCAGTTAGAAAGGTTTCTCCTCAGCTTGCTAGCTAGCACTTGTACTGAGAGAGCTATAGCTGTAGAACTCAGCTTTGCCTGAAGTATATTCAGGCAGAGGCCAGTCGGTCAACCTGCCCTTGGGGAAGGGTTTTTGGGGGTCAGGGAGGGACATGTTTCTGGAAACTTCCACAGGAGCCTGACCAGTTCAGACCCTACTTAACTCAGGAAATCCCTTCCCAACTCCCTGTTCCCAAGAAATTTACCTTTAGCTAGCCTCCACTCTGACTCTTCTGACCTTCTAATGCTCCCAGAGCTGCTAGGACTGTTTTTCATCTGCCTGTTGGATGAATGGCCTGCCTTGCTGGTTGTGCTCAACTGGCCTTTCCAGCGGCTCTCCTGACTCTGCTTTGCCCCAGGGCAAGGCTCCCCTTCCCTCTTAGAGCCATTCTGCCTCTTCCTTCCTGTCTACCAGCAGATGATCTCTGGATAATTTATGCAGCAAATCCTCTTTAATCTTTAATCTGGGGTCTTGAACAAAAGGAACCTGCCACTAACCTAGGTCTCTTTCACAGCTTGAGTGGAGGTGGGGAATGTCTGACATTTCCCTCATGGGAGGTGTAGTGTGGGTATGGGCAATGAGTAACTTGGATGTTCAGTCAGCTCACTCCCCTAAATCCTTGTTGAATCTCCCGGGGTAAGTAATGCTCACTCTCTCGCTCTCTCCTCTCTCCAACTCTTGCCACAACTCGCCCTCCCTGTGCAAAGGCAGTCTCTCTTCCAGGGATGCCAGGTGGGCTGGTTTATTTTTCCGTGGGAACTGACTAGAATTCCAGCGGTGCAACACTGCTTGGAGAGACTATTCTAGAAAAAGCAGTTGCCCGGTGCAGCCCTGGGTTTCAGTAGGAGCTCACGCAGGCACCCGTCGCGGCTGCAGAGGTACAGGCCCCGCCCCAGACCCGACTAGCCCCGCCCCACCCTGCCACCAGCGGACCGCACTCTTGCAAGGCTAGAGGGGGCCCCGCGGTGCAACGAGGTCGGCGCGCAGCTCGCACCACTGGTGGCTGCGGCGCTGTCCAGGAGGAGCTGGCCCGGCTCGGGCTGCAACCATGGTAAGGAGAGAGGACCAGCCGGAAACGCAGGGCCTGCCACTCCCGGGCTGCTCCGAGGGGACTCTCGGCGCTGCAGCCCTGGCTGGGCAGGGCGGGAGGTACTGTCCCCGGCTCCGGGTTCAGAGAAGGTACTGCTAGGGCTAGGCTCCGTGTCGCGGTTCTCAAGTTATTCCTTCTGAGCAGAACTGCTTTGAGTCGGCCGCGACCCCCAGGGTGCTGCCCAAGGTCTTGGAGGAAGGAATAGGTCAGTTTTTGTGGGAGGTGCTTGCTGGCGCCTCTGGTGCTGGAGAGGACGGCACTGATGAGGATGGTAGGGGGTCCCCCCCCACACACCCCCGGCCGTGCCGGAATCAGCTGTGTTACCTGGATAACCCTTCCTCACCTACCTGGGGCGCAGAGACCAGCACCAACTTCCTTTGGAAAACACAGAGGAAATCCGCAAACACTGCCAGCCTCACTAAAAGGGATGATGACAGAATGACCCACATCCCCTGGATCTTTCTCAGAGAGGAAGAGGCAAGTCCAGTCAGTGTCCTATTGTGCAGGGGTGTGATCAGCTCTAGCCCTTTGCCTCCCTGTCCAGAACCATGGGAAACATTCCTCCTGCTGCATCTACCCAGTCCCTGCAACTAGGTCCTTCTGCAGTGTGTGGGGGTTGGTGGTTGGGGGGGGGGGCATGGGAGGGGACTCATTTCTGCCACCTGCCTGTGAGAAGAAAAGCTGTAACCCCAGATAAAAGTTTTCACCCTTGGCTCTGAGGATGTCAGCTCCACTGCTGTTATCCTGCCAGAAACAGTGTTTGGGGGTCAGGGCTGCCAAGCCACACACCACCCTCTTCTTCCAAACCTTGCCTTCTGCCTGGGGAGACACAAGCTGTTTACGGCAGGAGGGGATTGGTGATCAGCCCACAGGGCAGGATGTTGGCTGTGAGCAGCTGCCAAAAGGGAACTCTCTGGGCCTTGTGGAATCAGAAGCCTTCAGGTCTAGAAAGGCCACCCTTTTGGGCTTTCGTCTTTCAAGCTGTGTCTAGGCAGAGGCCCAAGTTTTGGCCAGGAAGTGTTAGTGACCCTATGACCTACTCAAAAGGGGGTTCCTGGGAGAGGCCAAGTTGTGCTTGTTCTTATCCCAGTTCCCCAGCCTCCTGCCCACATGGGAGATGGACAGACTTGATTGCTCTAAGAAGCCTGGGGCGGCACTGATTATCCCCAGTGCTAAACCCAGCAGGAATCGGGGGAGGGGGCTTTTTCTGCCACACACTAAGTTCAGCTTGGCTTAGGCCACCCTGCTCTTTTCTAGCTAAAGATACCCCACACTACCAAAATGTCCATTTTCAGACCTCTACACTCACAACCAGCCAAATGCTTGGTGACTGGTTCACGTCAGGCCGCACTTCTGTGTTGTGTCTTGCCAGCAGAGGAGGTCAGTATCCTAGCTCCTTTGGAGCTGAGTATGGAGACCTCCAGCTGAAGAGCTCTAGGAAGCTTGAATTTCCACATGAAAAGAACGACAGGGCACTATTAATGACCAGTGTGTGACTTGAGACAAACTTGAGCTTCAAATCAGCTTGACATGTTTGTTACTTGGGAGTGCTTTCTCTCCTCAGTTGTCCTGGGAGAAAGGAAAGACAAGGACCTTAAAGCCCTAAACCTAAGACACTATTCAGTATTTCTGCCTCAGCTAGGAACATTGGCCTCCTGACTCCTACTGGATGCTCCATCTGTATACCTCCGCTAAGACCCCTCAATTGGTCTCTGGGATGCCAGCCTCCTTTGCTTTGAACCCATGCTCCTTAGAGACCAAGTGCTCTACTGATTTTGTGGAAGAGATAAGGTAGTGGGACATAGGTCTTTGTGAGTACAGAGGTCATGTATCTTTGGATGGCTGATGGCTGGGAGTCCATGGAGCAAAGACTCCTTTGTGGCTGTGTTTCCCTGCAGAGAAATCTAGCAGCAGTTTTCTGGACAATGGAGCAGCAGCAGCTTCTGGTTTGGAAAAAAACAATGGGATACTTGGGACGAAGTGTGGGGCCATTCCCATGGAAACTATATGCAAGGGGATTATTGGGCATTCCCACCCGTTTAAAGTTAAGGTAAAAGATGGAAGGGATTGGAATCTTCAGACCTAGGTTCCTTGGTTGGCCTTCGCTATGTGCTGATGGGCCAAGGAGTCACCTCAGGGATGGATCTATGTCCCAGTCCTCAAGCAGGCTTCAGGGTCCTTAGGGGTTAACAGGAGAAGCTAAGTGGATCAAGCCTGTGCGGCAGTCTTGTTGGGAGGTTGGTGCTGTGCCCACCAGGGTAGGAAGCAGGCAGGCAGCATGGGACAGCCAATCAGAGGAGGGAGCTGCAGAGGCTATAACTGACCCTGCTGCAGCTGAGCCGTCCTTGGAGGGTGGGGGCCCAGGGAAGAGGAGGGGAGGGGAGGGGAGGGGTGGAGAAGAACATTCCACAGAGACAAAGTAGGGTCAAAGAAAAAGGAGGAAGGAACAAACCAGGAAGCCAGATGACAACAGGAGCATCAAGACAAGCCTGTTTCTGTTCGAGTACCTTTGCCTGGAGATAAACTTAGCCCTAGAGCTTGCTTGACAGGGTTCTCAAGTGTGGGGCATGAACCATTCACTGGGATGGCAAGGGAACTCTGTTCCCAAGGACGGGACTGAAGCTGGGGTAAGGTGGTGCTCGGGGAGATGGGTCAACCTAAGTGGGGTTTCCATTTGGCTTTGACTGGCATAGGGGCTCAGAGCTGGAAAATGGTTTGGTCCCTGGCAAAGCTGGAGGAGGTGGATAGACAGATGGGCAAAGAACCTAGTGCCTTAAACTCGTTGTCTGGAGTCCTTTGGCCTTCCCCATGCTGGTGTACCATCAGGCCCGGCAGGGAAGATGGTGGTGCTGGGATCCTTGTAGCTCTGCTGGAAGACTCTGTGGGTTTGGGATTTCCATCAGTGCTTCCCAGTCTTTGGTGCCCCAGAGAGAACACAGTCTTTTCACAAATGCTTATCAAGACCCCCCAGATCAACTTCTGGGTCACCATGGGGTGGTCCAGGGAGAATTTCCAGAATTGCCCAGACTCATTAGCTGCCAGACAACAAGAGCCACTCCAACCTTTCTCTGCTGCTGTATAATTAATTTGGCCAAGCTGGGACACTCGAGAGTGAAAGGGGCAACAGTTAAACATTCTACCAGGCCAACAAGCATAAATGGGGCTGTATGGTTAATGCGTTGGCCCTCAGGTACAGTGGGCCCAGGGAGCCGTAGTCAGCCTTACCTTAGCGTAGCCTCTTGGGGGCACTAAGGTTCTAGTTTCCTCTCTCCTGTCCAAGCAGCCCCTGAAGACTGATGACCAGCAGGTGTAGGGACCTGAGTCATACAAGACTCTCCCTTCTAACCTCTCCTTCTGTGTCTCTTCTAGCATAAACCTGGCAGTGTGCATGTCTGTCCCTTTCACTTCTGGCCTTCGCAAAATGGTGCTATTCAGGAAGGCTGTGGCCATCTTACCTCTCTTGCTTTGGCTGAGACTTCACAGTGGTCTAGGGTAGCCCCGCCGGCTTGGCCAATCCCCAGAGGGTGACTCAGCCTCTGCAGCTGGCCCTTGTCCATTGTCTGGGGGTGGCACGTGGGTGTTGTGAGGCAGAGATGAGCCCAGCACTGCCAGGCACCCCACAAAGAATGCTGACCCCAAAAAGGAGAGGGGAACTCTTAGGAAGCTTATGGCTATGGAGGCGCTAAGGGTAAGACTAGAGGAAACCTCTTGACTTCCATGTCGAGGGTAGAACAGGCTTCTGCAGGGAAGCCAGCCCGGTCTCTTCTCTGCACCCCACATTCGTGGTTCTTAGATGAGACCATAACCTTTCCTGTACTGCTGAGTTCAGGGAGAAGGGGCATATAGGCAACTAAGGGGTCCCTCCCCAAGATGTCGCTGCCAGTGTCTGGTGCATGCTTAGAGAGGGAGGTCTAGCCATACTTCAGCCTTCCCAGGCCTTTTCGGTGTTTCCTTTATCCCCTCTCACCTGGCTGTGCCTGGTTGCCCTCCATATTTAGCATCCACAGGGCAGGAGGAAGGTGTTACTCTTCAAATCTGGGGTCTAGGCCAATGTTGGGCACAGCTCGTCAGCTAGAGTAAAAGTAGGGTCAGTGGGCCTAAAGCCCAGGCAGCACGCCTGGAAATAAGTACCTGTAGTAGAATATGCATATAGGTCCCCAGATCCCTGACCAGCTGTGACAGGCTCTGAACTGTCTGCTGACTTTTTATTTCCCTGGAGGACAAGCCCCCTCCCCACACCCTGCCCACCAGCATCCCCTCCTCTTCTGAGTCTGCACTCCTCTTGAGCGGCACACCGTCTTCTCCTCCTCCTCCTTTTACTCTCAGTCTGACTTCTTTGCTCTCCTCTGGGACTGATGCTGGCCCCTGACTAGGGCAGACAGACCTCCAACAGTGGCAGCCGCAGTCATGACCTGCTAGGAGAACAGGGCTTTGTAGGGCTGAAGTCTGAAGCCCTTTCCAGTCTCTTGGCTTGGGGAGGCTAGTGAGCAGGTGTGTGCGGGGCTAGATGTGAGCATGTCCTCTGGCTTTGCTGCTGTTCCTTTTAACCACACGTACTTTTCCTTCTTTCTTTTTCACCTTCTGTCTTTTGCCTCAATCTTCCCATCCTGCCCTCTTCTGCCATTCCCACCTCCTCTACCCCAACCCCCAGATCAAGCACTTCCTGGAGGACAGCAGTGATGATGCTGAACTGAGCAAGTTCGTGAAGGATTTCCCAGGAAGCGAACCCTATCACTCAGCGGAGTCCAAGACAAGGGCGGCTAGGCCCCAGATCTTGGAGCCAAGGCCCCAGAGCCCAGACCTCTGTGATGATGATGCGGAGTTTAGAGCCACCTTGTGGCCCCAGCCCTCTGACAGTCAGCAGTACTTCAGTGCCCCAGCCCCTCTCAGCCCTTCCTCCAGGCCCCGCAGTCCATGGGGCAAGCTTGATCCTTATGATTCCTCTGAGGTAGAGACTCCAGCCCTGCCTTTGCTACTCAGTGGGTGGGTGCTGAAAGATCCAGGGAGGAGGGGGGCAGGAAGAGAGCCTAGGGTAGGTGTGTGGGCATGTGCATTAAATGTGTCAAGAGGACCGTTCTGCATCAGCCCCGGCTCTGTGGTTTCTGCCTTGAAGGCACTGGAAACTCAAAGTAACAGTAGGGACTGAAGACCTGTCTAGAGGCCTCAGATGGGAGCTCAGACGATGAGGCCAAGACCTAGAAGAGGAAGAGGAAGACGAGTGACGGAGCTGCTTCTCACACTGATGCATTATGTCTCCTGTACACTAGGATGACAAGGAGTATGTGGGCTTTGCAACCCTCCCCAATCAAGTCCATAGGAAGTCTGTGAAGAAAGGCTTTGACTTCACACTCATGGTGGCAGGTAGGAAGGGTCGAGGCTGGGGTGGGCATGGGTATTTCCAGTGGATTTGATATGTGTGGCTCAAGAGTGCATGGGGAGGCAAAGAATGAACAACAGATGACTCTGTCCTGTTTTGCAAAGTCACGTAAGGCATGGCCCCAAATGCAGATTCAGGAGAAGAAGATGCTCTTGACTCACAGTTTTCTAGAACTTACCCCCTTCCCTGCTACCTTGGGCAGTCTCTGGGCTTCATTCACTCAAGAAAGCTGTATAAGTTTCCAGCTCTGAAATACTGTGCTCTGACTGATCTAGCTCGCATTGGCAAGGCAGTGGTTTTCCCAGATCTTGATCAGGTGCACCTTACCTTCTGAGTTGGTGCCCTCTGTCTTCTCTTCCATCAGGAGAATCTGGTCTGGGTAAATCCACTCTTGTCAACAGCCTCTTTCTCACGGACTTGTACCGGGATCGGAAACTGCTCGGTGCCGAAGGTAAGGGAAGGAGAAAGAAACTGAACTTCCCACAGGTGAAGGAGATGGGTCCCTCCTTGGCATGCTGGAAGCCCTGGGCTTCCTGGAGAGATATATGGCTTCTTTCCATAGACCTATCTGGCCTGGCAAGTTCACCAGCCAGCTCCCTAAAGATCTGGGTGCTGTGCTGGGCGTGGTGGCTCATGCCTTTAATTCCAGAACTCAGGAGGCAGAGGCAGGCAGAGATCACAATGAATTCTAGGCTAGTCTGGTCTACAGAGAGAATTCAAGGCCAGTCAAGGCTACCCTGTCTTGCAGAAGGTTGGGGTGGGGGGAGCTGATAAAAAGATTTAGGTGCCAAGGCAGGGCAGGGACCAGAATCCTGATTTTTGCATGAGTTTCTGACCCCTAAAGGATTCCAGGAATCCAAGAAAAAAGCCTGGAGCATAGAGGAGGCTGGGGCCAGAGCCAACAGCCACCGGCATTTCCTGTGTTGGGAAATGTGTTTTTTGCTGGTTCCCAGGGAACAGGCCCTCAGGCGCCCGGGGGTGAAAGGGAGGCTGTCTGGGCAGCAGAGCTAGCTGGGGTGGGCTTTTGGGGGTGGGGAGTGCTGAGCAAGACCATGCCCTTGTCCTTGCCTCAGTTTCCCTCTTTTCCAGAGCGGATCATGCAAACCGTGGAGATCACTAAGCATGCGGTGGATATAGAAGAGAAGGGAGTGAGGCTGCGGCTCACCATTGTGGACACTCCAGGGTTTGGGGATGCAGTCAACAACACAGAGTGGTATGTCTGACCAAGTAGAGCCCCAGCTGCCCTTGTCCCACCCACATACTGCATGCATCTACACAGGTCACACTCGGTCACAGACATAGTCAGATTTGCTAGGAGGAAGAGGCCAGTGAGTGACCTTATTGGACAGCTGGGTTCCTTTAGCTGGACAGCTGTCTCTTCTGTAGGAGTGAGAGAAAAAGGACTGGGATGAATGGTTTTGTTTACTTTTGAGACACTCTTACTATGCAGCCCCAGCTGGTCTGGAACTTACTATGTAGGCTGGGCAGACCTTGACCTCAGATATCTGCCTCCCAAGATCTTGAATTTTTTTTAAGATTAGGGTCTCTTGGTGTATAGCCTTAGACTCGATGTGTAACTCAAGCTAGCCTTGAACTCAGTGGTTCTCTTGAATTAGCTTCCCAAGTGTTGGGACTGCAAGCATGCGTTACTGTGCATATAGTTCTATGATGTGAGCACTCACCAGTGAACAGCCTGAAAAGAGCAATCGCCCCTGAGCACGTGTAGGTGCAATGTGAACACCACCATCCCTCCTTCCTTTCTTTTCCCCAGTTATTTAGATGCTGCAAACAGATCTTGTTTAAGGGGAGAAGAAGGGAGGCGTGAAGGAAAGAAAAGCAAAAGAGCAGAGGGGAAAAAAAAAACAGTAAGGGAACTCCAGGATGCCCCATGGTGCATCAGCAGCAGCCCTGTACTCTGGAGCTGCTGGCAGGACCAGTTCCAGGCCAGGCTCAACCATGAAGCCTGACTTATATGAGATTCTGTCTCAAAAAAAAAAAAAAAAAAAGTGGAGAAAGAGATAGGGGAGGGGTGGAGGGAAGAAGAAAAAGAAGAAACTCTAGGCGACTTTCAGACTACCTAACAAAAGAAAGGTGGTTTTGATAGATGCATCACACAAGCACATACCTTAGCTTTTTTTTTTCCCCATGAACTAGAGAAATGCTTAGGTAATGGTCACACATAAATGAGTAAGTGCAGGCAATGGACCAAAAAAGGCAGGAGAAAAGAGTGGTGTGTTTGATGAAGGAATTGGGCAGATAGTACTAAGAGCACAGATCTTGATTGACACTTAGCAACTGCATGGTCTTGAGCAAATGGTTGCAATCTCTTTCCTCATGGAACACAAGAACAAACAAAAAGCCCTCCAAACAACAACAACAATCCAGCTATTTCTACATCATCTGTTTGATCTGAAAATAACCCAGAGTGGCGCCTATGCATTTTAGCAATGGTAACTTCAGGGCCAGCAACAAGATTTGTGGGTCCCGTTCTTATAATTTTAAGAATTTCAATATGATAGCAGAAGAATATCAGGCCGAGCATGGTCTTACTGAGTACAGATTCCCGTGTGACTGCACAGGCTGTTATATCCATGGTGCTAGCCCTGAGTAACTGTCTTACTGACTAGCTGGACCCTCACAGGCCTTTCTAAACCCTCATCACCTGCTTTATCATCATGCCATGTGGCTGTCCTCACAGGTAACTGGCTTGATGTCAGCTTTGTGTAAGCCTTGACTGGGCAGCCATCTCTTATGTTCTTGCTCTATCTAGCATGTGCTAGTTTGTGGGTCATGGTCTTGTGGTTTCCATCAGTGTTTCGGATGGACTGGGGATGACCATGTTGTCAACATCTTTCCTGCGCTAGCAGTATGTCTCAGTGGACAGCTTGTCCAGAAATTCCAATCCCAGCTAGTACCTGCTTCCCACTGGAGAAGGTACCACTTTCAACCCGCTTACCTCCTTTTCCTTTTAATAAACAATTTCCATTTCAGTAAGAATTCCCTTTCGGTAATAATAGTTCCCAGATGATTTTACTTTAATGTTTATAGTGTACCTCCATAGATACTGAGTTAGTCAACCAGGAGAAATAAATGAATCACAAACATATGCAAAGGTGGACATTTTTAGGGATGCAGAACAAATATCTTCATCCCTGAGAGGCATACACCCTGGTGGTAGTGGGGGAGCAGAGGGAGAGTCATTTTGTAGCAAGTTGCACCAGTCAGGTAACGAATGGGTGGGTCAGGCCATGTGTAGTTACTGACACTGAGCTGGAAGTCACAAAGCCAGGGACTCAAGTGGCAGAGGACGTACTAGCTCAAGGATCTTGAGGAGATCTCTCAGAGGATTCTGGTCTAATTTGTGTATAAAATGAGACTGCTGAGCCCAAAGTGCCGATGTCACAGCAGTGAGGACTAAACTAGATAACAGAAGAGCAAAAGACCTGAAAATCCAAGGGTTTTTTTTTTTTTTTTTTTTTTTTTTTTTTTTTTTTTTTTTTTTTTTTTTTTGGTGGGGTGGGGGGAGTTGAGACAGGGTTTCTCTGTAGAGCTTTGGCTGTCCTGGAACTCACTCTGTAGACCAGGCTGGCCTTGAACTCAGAAATCCTCCTGCCTCTGCCTCCCAATTGCTGGTAATCCTGGCAAAAGTAAAGTTCTTAAAACATGCATACATACATACACACACACACACACACACACACACACAGGGAGGGGGGCATTGTTCATTGTTTAACTGTGGGGGACAGACTTGGGGAAACATTTCATTAGGTGATTTCATCATTGAATGAACATCATAGAGTCTATTAACACAGAGCCAGATGTTGTAGATCCCTTACTGGGACAAGAGACTAAACATAAGATAAATGAGGCTGCTGTTGGCCTAACAGCAGTTGTTTTACAATAAACATTTTTCATATGTAGAAAGCATATATTGCCGGGCAGTGGTGGCACACGTCTTTAATCCCAGCACTTGGGAGGCAGAGGCAGGCAGATTTCTGAGTTGGAGGCCAGCCTGGTTTAGGATAGCCAAGGCTACATAGAAAAATCCTGTCTCAAAAACAACAAAAAAAGCATATATTATAATACATTATAGTGAATGAAATGGCAGCTATTTGTCATCCCTATTAAGTGATACACATTTTTTTTGTGCTACAGTTAAAAATAATTTTTATAAATGTACCGTCAGGGTGCATGGTGTGTTTGTGCTGGGGCATGCATATGGAGATGAGAGAAAAACACCTGAAGCCAGTTTTCTCCTTTCATCTGTGTTCCTGGGGTTTCCCACACATCTTGTAGGGCAAGTATTCTTAGAAGTGAGGGCTCTCATCAGCTGTGTGCTGTTTTCCATGCCTGGTAGCACATGTGTGTCACTCATGGGTTTTAGGATGTTACAATGGTGATTGTCCGAGCTCAGTTATCTTGTGGGACTAATGAAATCTATGGATCTCATGGTTGATGGAAACATTGCTTCATGGTGGATGCCTGTGTAGTAATATACATATGGCTGTACAGTGGGAAGCATTGTACATTGCTATAGTCAGAGACACCATCATGGGACAACTGGGTCTTGGATAAGAAAGACAAGAGGGTCTGGAGGGACAGAGGCTCTGAGGCTGGACCGTGAACTCAGAATTTCCCTGGTTTCTAACTGGTGCTCAACTGCTGCCCCTTGGCTATCCTCCTGTGCCTGGTCACCCTCAGTCCCTTTTGCTCCTCAAACTAGTATTTATTAAATTACCTGTGTACCCCGTCTAATTTTCTCTCAAGATACTCCCATCCTACTCAGGTATTTCCCTGGAAAAGTAGTAAAGCAAAACATGGCTCAAGCCAGACTTTCCCAGGCAGCCCCCACTCCCACAGTGTCTCTACATGTCTGTCCTTGCCCTAGCTGGAAGCCTGTGGCTGAATACATCGACCAACAGTTTGAGCAGTATTTCCGAGATGAGAGTGGCCTGAATCGCAAGAACATACAAGACAACAGGGTGCACTGCTGCCTGTACTTCATCTCACCCTTTGGCCACGGGTATGGTCTGAGCCTGAGGCTCCTGGCACCACTGGGGTCTACTAAGGGAACAGGCCGAGAGCACCACGGGGCAGGGCCGCCACTAGAGGGTGGTCACTGATTCCTGTTCCCCAGGCTCCGGCCATTGGATGTTGAATTCATGAAGGCCCTGCATCAGCGGGTCAACATTGTGCCTATCTTGGCTAAGGCAGACACACTGACGCCTTCTGAAGTGGATCGAAAGAAATGCAAAGTGAGGGAGGCTAGTGGAGGGAGGGGGTCAGGTGGGCTTCTAGAAAGGATGGGGTACCCAGAACTGTGGACCCCTCATCTGTTTGCCAGATCCGGGAGGAGATTGATCACTTTGGAATCAAGATCTATCAGTTCCCAGATTGTGATTCTGATGAGGACGAGGACTTCAAATTACAGGACCAAGCCCTAAAGGTGGGGGTGCCCTAGGGTGGCCCTATCTTGTTTCTGCTGAGAAGAGGGGAGGAGAATTCTATACAAGGACAGACTGTTGGGGTGGAAGAGGACCCTGTCATCTTAGAGCAAAGCAGAAGACCCAAGTGGAAAGGTACAGGGGAGATCAAGAATGCTGACAGGCAACCATAACTTCTCTTAGGAAAGCATCCCATTTGCGGTGATTGGCAGCAACACTGTGGTAGAAGCCAGGGGGCGGAGAGTTCGAGGCCGGCTCTACCCTTGGGGCATCGTGGAAGGTAAAGCTCTGAGCTTGTGACCAGAGTACCCTTGCCCTTAGGGAGCTCTTCTTTACCTATGACCCTGGCTGACTCCTAGCCTTGCTATGCAGTGGAAAACCCAGGTCACTGCGACTTTGTCAAGTTGAGGACAATGCTGGTGCGTACCCACATGCAGGACCTAAAGGATGTGACCCGAGAGACACACTATGAGAACTACAGGGCACAGTGCATCCAGAGCATGACCCGGCTAGTAGTGAAGGAACGGAATCGCAAGTATGACCAGGAGCCAGGACAAAGCTGGCCAGGGGAATCCCAAGTCCTCCCCTTATTACTCTGCAGGCCCCAATCTTCACTCAAGTTGGTGCTGGGGTCCCCCCAACCTTACTACCCTCCTTTCCCCCTCCCTTCAGCAAACTGACAAGAGAGAGTGGTACTGACTTCCCTATCCCTGCTGTCCCACCAGGGACAGATCCAGAAACTGAGAAGCTAATCCGGGAGAAAGATGAAGAGGTGAGAGCGATGCACTTTGGCTGTTGGCCTGGGAAGTCCCCCACTTGATAGGTCTCATTTTCTCTTGGCTTGGGAATAGAAGGACCTAGCCTTATGCTCTGGTACATATGTGGGATGTTGAATGGTTCTGCCAAAGCTCCAGACTCCAGGGATTAGAATCTGGGGACACTTCTTCAATACAGTAAGGCTCTTCCTATCCAAACACCTTGTATTGATGTATGTGCCTATTTCAGCTGCGGCGGATGCAGGAGATGCTACACAAAATCCAAAGACAGATGAAGGAGACTCACTAATTGGCTTTTGGATCTGAATATTTAAATCTTTTCTTCCTGCCCATGCCAGCCTGTACTCCCTTGCATCAGCTCTGCTCAGGACCCCCGCTGCTCCTACCAGTTCGCCTTATATCCCTGCTGACTTCTCAGAGACTCAGAGGAAATAAACTAACCTATATGTCACTTCAGTTGTCTCTGTATTTTTACCACTTCCTGGAAACATAGCCCCGATGACTAGTTTGAAAGGCTGATGGAAAGGGGTATTGGTTTTCCGCTTTTGGTAGGAAACAGAAAGGGGAAAATTCCCCCTTAGAGTTCACTCTGCTTACAACACAGCTTGTCCTCTCCTTCTTACTGACCATTTCTACTCTACCTCCATTTTCTGAGCCTCAAGCCTCCACGTTTCCCATATACAATACCTTCATTTTGTAGCTGCTCTTGGGAAAAACAAGGCATTAACTACATGGCAACCTCTGACTTCCGGTTTTCCCCAGATTTGGGCGGGTAGATATGCAGATGTGCAGAATTAAGCTCTAAATTTCAGGAAGCTTTTGGTAAAATACTGAACAGATGCTGAAGGTCCTGTAATTAAAGTGCTGGGACATAAGGAAAAAAACAAGATGCTATAGTCCCAAGGAGCTCAATATCAAGAATCTGCTAGGTTAGACCCCGGTTCTAGATCCTGGAACTAAAACAGTGAACGCAGGAGAGACTTGTTTTCCTATGGCTTAGTAACTGTACTAAAAGTCCCAGTGCTTCATAAACTAAGTCGTGAGGACACTAGCCTAGTATCTCAGGGCCTAGAACCACTCCAGAACTCAGACTATCGGTCGAGAATCGGAAGCTTTTCCACTTCTGTTTGGTTAGTAGTGGCGCGGATCACGGAGACTTCCGTCCCGGTGGCACTTCAGTCTTGTCCCCCCTACCCCTCTTACAGACTAGGAAGCCGCAGCTAGCTAATAGGCAGCCAGACCCAGTTTTTCTCTCTTGGCTGAGAGACTCTGGACTGGCGGCAAGGCAGGTCGCGAAGGACGGCAAGGTCGGTCGATCGTCAACAATCGGAGGTCGTAAGGACCAGTCCAGACCCGCAAAGGGCACTGCCAGTCCGAGAGCTCCTTCCTCCTAGGCCTTCTAGGAGGGACTTTCAAGTTTTCCATTTTTATGGCTTCAGCAGTTCGCGAACCCAGCTCTTCTCTTTAGCAGACTTAAAAAAAAAAAGAAATTCCAGGAGGTTTTTTCTTTTCCATCGACCGGGGGATGAAACACGAGAGTGATGAACTAGAAGGTTGGGAAGGGACCTTCCCCTTTCCTAGCCGGCATGCTTCCCTTCCATTCTCGCATTACAGGAGCGAAACGGAAACCCGACTGGATTAAAACGCGGAGCTACCGCGAGGTCATCTGAGAACTACCTCTAGGGCGGGGTCGCCACCGGAAGTGACCGCTAACAGTCCCTGCAATGTCCCGCCCTCCAGTTGCGCTACCAGTAGGCGACGGGCCGCCATACTTCCTGTCCCCGGAGCCGTAGGCGGCAACCCGTCTTACTCCTCTCCCATTGGCCGCCAGAGGGACGCGCTGTGATTTCCTATTGGTCGCGTCTGCTCTCTGGCGCCAAGCCTCCTCCCTCCGGGTACCGTCTGGTCTCTGGGTGCCGGATAGGTTACAGGCTGAGAGGGCGTCTGCCCACTGGACCAGTGAGCAGTGTGGAGAGTGAGGGCGGCGGCTGCGTGGTAAGGCAGGGCGGGACTTCGCGTGGCTATTGGCCAGGGCGGGTAGAGGCTAGCGATACGATTGGTCGGGGAGAAGGGACCGTGGTGGGGTTCGAGCTGCGCGGCCTCAGCAGCTGCGGGAGACGGAAGTGGTGAGAGCGCGGCTTTGGAGGGTCGGGCGGACGCCGCCTGGGTGAGTCACTGTACCCCGTGCACTGCCAACCTGGGAACCACAACGACCAAGTCCTGCGCGGCCCTCGCCGGCGCTCTCGAGTCCCGCCCTCTGTCATTTGGGGCTCCGCCTCCGAGCCCTTAGCCCCGCCCCTCAAACCTGGGCACCTGGATCTCCTGCCTGCTTAGCCCGTCCTCCCCCACCCCCCACCCCAAGACCAGAGTCCCTAACTGTGAAAACCCTGGGCCTCCTGGGCCTGGTCCTCGTCGCTCCCTTCCTCTCTCTGTTTCTCAGGCTGCGTGCCAGTGAGCCGTGAGGCAGCACCTCCGGCTGGCCGCTTGCGGGCTCCCCCGTGAGGGAGGGAAGGTCGGTAGGATCACAATGGAGGCTTTAATCGCCGTAGCCTCCTGCGGGGCTCTGCTGCACACCCCTCGAGCATACCAAACATGAAGGAGTGTCAGTGAAACTCAGACCTGGCTCCTTAAGTGGGCCTAGGAGGCCTTAACTTTGAAATCCTTGTTAATTCGACCCATTTGACAGATGTTGACTCCCAGGTCGGACTGGCCTAATTCTGCTCCTGTTGTGTGGCCTCCTCCCTCTAACCTTCACCTACTTGGTCTCAAGTATGCTCAGCAGGACCGGACCAACCCTGCTGCTCTTTTATCACAGGTTGTGGTCCTCTACTTTCTTGTCCTCTGCTCTGGACTCTGCCCCCAGTAACAGGTCAGGTGGGTGCTACTCCTAGACTCAGAGACTGGCCGAACAGCCCTGTGGATTCATGCCCCTACCAGGGCCAAAAGTGAGTCCCAGTTGGGCAGTCTTTGTCTCTTCAGAGTTGGCATTTCTTCTCTTTTGTAAAGAGCAGGGTTTGGAGCGCTCTACTTCTCTGAGTGTGGGAATGAGAACTCTTGAGTTCTGCTGAGTAAGACTTAATCCCGGCTCAGGAACTTTGGTGGTGGAATTCTCACCGGGCAGGATCACTTGTTGCTGCTTCCATTGCCTGACTGGAGTAGTGACTTTTGGAGAGGCTGGATCCTCTGTGCTGGAGGAAGATGAGTTGCAGGGAAGTTCAGGGGTAGACCCGCGTGAGTTTTGTTGATTCTATGGTGATGTTAATGACTGGTGCACTTTCCTCTTGTGTTCTGTCTCCTTTAGTGAAGAGCTGGCAGCCAGGACCCTCGCCAAGGTAGAATGGTGAGTAGCTCCTTCCCCCTCACACCACCGTGTGTCTAATCCTCCAGTCTGTCTCCGTGAAGCTGCCCCACCTCTCTTGGCTCTAGTGCTTCTGGGTACTCTGTTCACTTCCTAAACAGGCTCATTTGCCCTGGTACTTTTTTTTTTTTTTTTGATGGGTGGTGGTGTTTTGAGACAAGTTCTTGCTGTTAAGTCTTGGTTAGCCTGGGACTAGAAATGTAGCCCATGCCAGCCTTGAACTTGTGGCAATCCTTCTTTCTGCCTTCATCTCCTAAGTGTCGGGATTGCAGGTGAATTCAGTGTGGGGCCTTGTACATGATAGGCAAGTACTCTACA
This sequence comes from Mastomys coucha, assembly GCF_008632895.1. Lineage (NCBI taxonomy): Eukaryota > Metazoa > Chordata > Mammalia > Rodentia > Muridae > Mastomys > Mastomys coucha. Next base: position 83,415,155 of record NW_022196911.1, read on the forward strand.
CTGAGCTATGTATCTAGCTTATGGTTTCTTAGGATTGAAAAAAAAAAAAATCAGGCACTATCTAGCACTGGGCTCAGCAGCTTTTAGCTTTTCTTAGTGTTAGACCGTTCCCTCTCTATACTAACAAACCGCTATATCTCCTCTTACTTGGATCCCTGGTTAAAACTATGCATATTCTGGTTTAAGAAAACAAGTCCTAGGCCGGGCGTGGTGGCGCACGTCTTTAATCCCAGCACTTGGGAGGCAGAGGCAGGCGGATTTCTGAGTTCGAGGCCAGCCTGGTCTACAGAGTGAGTTCCAGGACAGCCAGGACTACACAGAGAAACCCTGTCTCGAAAAACCAAAAAAAAAAAAAAAAAAAAAAAAAAAAAAAAAAAAAAAAGAAAACAAGTCCTTCTTATCTAGGATTCCTGAACTTCAGGGTGTGGTCGCACAGGCTTTTAATCACTTTGGTTGGGGACAGAGACAGGTGACTCTCAGTGAGGTCAGCCAAGTCTATGTAGTGAGTTCCAGAAAAGACTCCCATGTTTTTGTTGTTGTTGTTGTTGTTTTGTTTTTAAATCAGATCCCTGAACTTCTAGTGCGTCTCATGAATATATTGTTGGTGCTGTCCCAGGAGTGATTCCACCTAAATTGTAGACCTTTTCTAGCTCCCTGGTGTTGCTGTCTGTTAAGCCACTGCTGGTGACAGCTGACTGCATATCTACCTGGACAGCATTCTGAAGGTGTCTTGAATATCAGTGGGGATGGGTCATCTTGGTCCTGGTGGGAGAGCTAGGATCCAGCAGTAAGATGAGGAAGACAAGCCTGAAGCCCTTTCCAGACAAGACTTATCCTTTGTATCTCGTCAGTTCCTTTCAGGGGTCACAGGTTAATGACTTTAGTCAGTGGGTGGCTGTCTGTGATGTGGGCATTAGCCCAGGCTCTTTTCAGGGAGTCTACTACTGAACCTGCTCCCTTGGACTGATAGCTTATCCCCTGGTGGTGCACTGAGAACGCTGTGTGCTTCACAGTGAGTCTCCTTTCATCTTAGCACTACCACTTAGGAGAACAGCACAGTTTCTCTCTAAGCCTAGTCTCGCTCCAGTGAAACGGGCTCCAGCTTTATTCTTGGAGAGTTAGGGTAATGTTTGACACTGCTGGCCATTATTGTAAGTACTTAATTAAAAATCCATCCCAAGTCCTCAAAACAAAAGCCCTGGTTTGTGAAAGTTACCAGGTACAGGAAGTGTAAGAGTTCTAGTAAGCTTTCTGTTACTTTTGGAAACACTGAGTGGCTTATTCCTTGGCTCCCTACCCAACACCATTCATTGCTCTACTCCTGGGTTTTGAGCCTTGTTGTTATTGTTTTCTGTAGCTTCAGTGGCTCATAATCCCAGTTCTTCTCTTAGACTAAGAAGTTCTTCCAAAGGATTTCCTTTTCCGTGGATCAGTGGGTGTGAATCAAGGGAGAGATGGAACTAAGAGGGTTTGGGAGGATGGTGAAATAAAGAATTCCAAGGGTTCCCCTTACAGAAGTGTGGAATGTCCATTGAAATAACCCTAGACCAATATTCTTTTTAAGAGGACAAAAAAGCAGGGAGGCAGAGGAATAGAGCGTGCTGGGCCGTGCTGGGCCGTGGTTTCGGAAGGAAAGAAGGCAGGCTTGGGTTTGTAAAGAACATGGGGAGAGCTCCATCTTGGGATCTGCAGCAAGCATAGAGTGTGCTCTGGGTGTGGGAAATGTGTGACAAGCAGGGTGTAAGGTAGCACACCTGGAAAGATGGGGAATGAAAAGGTGTGGGCGGACTTGCTTCTCCTTTCTGAGCGGTCCTGGGGCGGTCCCTCGTCCCACTCTAGAATGTCCCTAGAGTTCCCAGGAGGGTGGTGGCGGCGGTGGTTGTGGTTGTCTCCATCGCCACCCAGGTTGCGGGAGGAGCGACAGCGGAGGGCGGGGTCCGGGAGCCTCTCTGCCTCCGCCTTCGCCTCCTCCTCCCCGGCGGCGTCCTGGACGCTCCCTGAGCTCCCCTCCCTTCTTAGCTCTTGCTGGAGGGCGGAGCCGGGCCCGCTCCATTGTGGAGAGGAGGGGAGAGGTGCGCGGGAGCAGAGCCTGGGTCCTGGCGCCAGGGCGCTCGCTTCTGGCCGCGGCTGCATCAGGCGGGCCCCGCAGCCGGGATGCAGCGGGCGCCCGGGGCTGGCGGGCAGCGCAGCGGCTCCGGGGACATGTGTGCTGGTCTAGACAGCCCGCGACCATGAGCCTGACCGCCCGCGTCTCCTGCTCCATGCTTAGCTGCTTCGTAAGTGCCAGGCCTGTCCTGCTAGTGCCTGGGGCGGGGGTGGGGGGAGCACCCAACGTACCCACAGCCCCGCCTAAAGACCCCGACACGACCTCAAACCTTAGGGACAGGGGAAACGGGTTAGCTCTTTTCTCTGACTTGCTTCAAGAAAGCGGGCACTGGGGATGAAAATTCGGTGATTCTTTCTGGCTCTGCAGCTACTGCCCTTGACTGCAGATTTCCAGGCCCCGCCCTGCAGGGGTACATCCCATTACCTCCTCTCCATCTTGGTCCCACCCGGCACATCCTTGCTTGGGGATGTAGGATGTGCCTAGTAGGGTGTGTGGGATGTTACGGGTTGAACAGAACGAGAAGCTTAGATGTTTGTGAGCTGTCGCTAGGTTTCCAGTCCCTCCCCCTCACATACTCCATCGTTCACCTGACATACCAGTCTTTTCTCCTTGACTGTCCCCCAGACAGTCGCTTTTCTCCATCTTCCCTGCCTCTGCAGGGTTCTGTATCTCTGAATCATCCCCAGTCTTCCCCTCCTCCCCCTGGCTAATGCTCCTTC
>NW_022196911.1:83417990-83430058 GCF_008632895.1 Mastomys coucha
TCCCCTGACTGTCCTTGGGTCTCCTGCTTCCTCCCTGAGCGTGGATTCCCTCTTTTCTTCTCCCTTGGTGTTTGGGAGCAGAGTGACTTCAGCTAGCTATGGGTATTCCTTAGGAATTCCCTTCAGATCAGGCGGGGCAGGTTGCTTGGCAGGTAGTGGGGGCTTGTCAGCATCGAGAGCCCAATGGGAACATCAGCTCAGCTCCAAAACAGGGCTTCCCTTTTGAAGGCATCCACAAAGGCCCTCTAGAGGCATGGAACTGAATCCCCCCAACCTCCACCTCTTTGTCTCCACCCACCGGGTTGATGCTTGAGTGGCTGGAGGGGCCTGCTTTCCTTTTTCTCTAGCCAGCTACCTCAGCTGGCTCCTGTGCCTCAGGTGCCTCTCCCAGCCCTGCTCCTGTCTTATTCTGGTTGGAGGCTTTCATAGTTCCCACCCTTCCTCACGGTTTTTGCAGTTCTGGTTCAAAGGAGAAGTCTCTAAATGGTACAGCTTCTCAGTTCCTCCTTGGCTTAGCTCACTTTTCCCTGAGTACCACTTTATTTCACCCTTCCTCCAGCCAGGCCAGGCCTCCTTTCCCTCCTCAAGGAGCCAGAACCTTTAAACAAAGGAAGGTGTCTGTAGGTTTGTTGGTAGAGGAGCAAAGTAAATGAGCCTCGGGAGCCAGGTGGGGTGGCAAACTCAAGGTTATGGCCTCCCTGCAGGGTGAGGAGGGCCCCCCCAGCCTGGAGTACATCCAAGCCAAGGATCTGTTCCCCCCCAAGGAACTGGTGAAGGAAGAGGAGAATCTTCAGGTAAGGAGGAACAGGAGGCTCATGGTGGGAGGGGTTTCCTGCCTAGTTTGTGTTCCAGACTTTTAAATCTTTAGAGGATCTACCAGAGCCCTGGCTTCTTCCTCCTGGGCCTCTGAAGGGGATGGGCTCCTGTATTTGTCAGTCTGTGCGTTATTGGAGCCTTTGGCCTTAGGGAAGGGGAGAGGCAGTTTTCCTGGACAGCAGATGACCAGTGTCCTGACCTGACTCTCCTGCATCATCTCCTTTTCCTTGAGCTGCTATAGAGCAGGACTGCAGAGAAAAGCAAGGGAGAGACTGGACTGTGGGCTGAGGGTTTCTCTGACCTTTACAGGTACCCTTCACAGTGCTGCAGGGTGAGGGAGTGGAATTCCTGGGCCGGGCAGCTGATGCCCTCATTGCCATCTCTAACTACCGGCTGCATATCAAGTTCAAAGACTCTGTCATCAACGTAAGCCCTCATCTTTTTTTTTTTTTTAAGTCCTCATCTTATTTTCCTCACACCAAAGTCAGAGTCCCCATCTATGTCAAAGTGGCATTGTTTCAGTGCTTTACCAGATTATGTCTTCAAAAATAGTTGGGATTTTCTTCCCATTGGCCTTGCTATTTCTTATCTCATTCCTCTATGTACAGATTTATCTGTCTCTCAAGACAGGGTTTCTCTGTAGCCTTGGCTGCTCTGGAACTTCCCCTGTAGACCAGGCTGGCCTCGAACTCAGAGATCTATCTGCCTCTACTTGCCTCTGTCTCCTCAGTGCTGGTGAGGCTCTACTTGCCTCACCACTGCCTACCTTCTTTTATCTTATGTTTGTTAGTGTCTATATAGCATGTACATGCCTAGGCCTAAGGAGACCAGATGACTAAACGGAGTTACAAGAGGTTGTAAACAACTCTGTGGGTGCTGGGAAGCAAACCTAGATCCTCTGCAAGAGCAGCGAGTGTTCTTAACCCTTGAGCCTCACTGGCGTTATCTATTAGAAGAGCATAGACTTTGGAGCTGGGCAGATGCAGCCCCTTTTCTTGTACTGTCACTCTGTGTCACCTTGGACAAGTGCCGGTGTCCTCCTTATAGAATAAAATCATCTGCCTTCAGGATTCTTAAGGTATCCACTGGTGACATGTAGGCAGCCCCTGGCAAGGCCCCCAGGCCCGAGCAGACCCTCAGCAGGCTGGCTTCCTTTCACTGGTGTAAACCCTTCCAGACTGGGGCACCTGGGCCTCACTTTGCTCTTCCACTGCAGGTGCCCCTCCGGATGATTGACAGTGTGGAAAGCCGTGATATGTTTCAGTTGCACATTGCCTGCAAGGACTCCAAAGTGGTGAGGTGAGCATAGCGGGCCTCGTTCCTGTTCTCTGACCCTTGTCTTGTGCAGACCTCTCTGCTGCTGCAAGGTACCCTTGGAGTAGGAGGATTGATTCCATTTTCTGTTCTCCGCTGGAGGAGAAGGTGACAACTCACTTCCCTGTTCTTAGTCAGAAGGTCAATTTGCTAACCCATTCTGTCTTGACTTGAAATAAAATGGGGATGGAGCCATTGTGAGGGCTGCTTAAGGTAATGAATACGAGCACTGGGTTAGTGTTAGGCACAGCGCCCTCACTTAAGTAATGTACGTTTATTAAGCAGTCTGTACCACATAGTTTAGGTACTGCACATACGTCCAAGAACTCAGACAAAAATTCCTGCCTTAAGGAGCTTATATTCCAGTGGGGAGGTGCTAACAGTAAGTGAAATACATTAAATGAGAAGTGTAAAATTAAAAGTAAAATCAAGAAAAGTTTTTGTAGCTTCTAGCTTTAAACAGCTGACTGGAGAAAGCCATGTAGATAAGGGTGATTCAGTCAGGATCTGAGGAGAGTGACTGAGCAGGTATCTGAGGGAAAGGTATGCCAAAGGGCAGGGTGAGTGCCAAGGTTCTGAAGTGGGTGTGACCTGTGCCTGCAGATCAGAAGAATCGCAAGGTGCTCAAGGTGCTCGCGTGGCTGGAATCCAGGTGCAGGGAGTGGGATATGAGGCCTGAGAGCAAGGGGGCGGGGGTTGTAGTGACTGGTGTTGGCGTTGACTTTGAGGGATCTGAGAAATCTCTGGAGGGTTTTGAATACAGATGTGATGTGATTAATGCTTTATGGGCCCACGCTGGCTGTTACCTTGGAACCAAGTAGAAGAAAATGGGGACAAAAGCTAAGGCTGAGACCGAGCAGCTGGTTAGGATGCTGCTGTAGTTAACTCAGGTCCAGATTCTGGGTGTAGACAAGGTTTGCTATAAAGTGGCTATGAGAGAGGAGGAACTGGGAGGACCGGGGACGGGGAGGGTTCAGGTTTAGAAGGACACTCAGGGGAGGCCTGCTGTGTGCTGAGGTCTCTGGCAGACTGGGATTATCCCTTTGCTTTTTCCTTCATGAAAACTAAAGTCAGCGTATTAAGGCACACTTGTGCTGCCCAGAGCCTCCTCATCCATACTCCAGGCACTTTGGGAGTCGAGAGAGGAGAGACCGTGGAGTAAGCTAGAAAGGCTTCAAGGAAGAGGTGGGACTGAAACTGTCTTTAAAACACCAGTAGGGTGTGGCTAAGGAGAGAAAACAAGGAGGTGAGAGTGCTGGGAGCAGGACTTGTGCCTCATAGGACTCATAGCACTGGCTGGTAGGGTGGCCATAAGAAGTGTTACAAGAGACAACTCTTAGGTGCCAGTGCCAGTGTCTCCTCCCCTCCCCCCAGAGCCACTTCCTTACCTCCTGCTTTGCAGCTTCCTTTCTTTCATAGCCTTTTTGAGTCTGTGTTTTTGACCCTTGACCCCATGGCCTGTCTACCCCTTGCCTTATCCAAGCCTGTGGCTTTTTGCCTGGCAGGTGCCACTTCTCCACTTTTAAGCAGTGCCAAGAGTGGCTCTCAAGGCTCAGCCGGGCCACAGCAAGACCTGCCAAGCCCGAGGATCTCTTTGCCTTTGCCTACCATGCCTGGTGCCTGGGGCTAACGGAGGAGGATCAGCATACCCACCTGTGTCAGCCAGGTGAGGCCAGTCTAATTTCTTGGGGAATCTGCCTGTTAGCCCATGGTTCTCATTCTCCTTTACCCCTGGATGTTGGTGCTGTGGGAAGCTGACAGGCTGGGGACTGTGTTGCAGGAGAGCACATCCGATGTCGACAGGAGGCAGAGCTTGCAAGGATGGGTTTTGACCTGCAGAATGTCTGGAGAGTCTCGCATATCAACAGCAATTACAAGTGAGGGTGCAGGGCTTGGGTGTAAAGCATAGTCCATACTCAGACTTTATGTTTAAGTGAAATGTAGCATGTCTAGCTTCTGGGTCCATGAGGGGTGGGGGTGGGGGGCTCGAATTGTCCCTGTTGTCTTAAAGCCATCTCCTAGGATCGATATTCCACATTGAGATCAGGACAGCCTCCCCCATCTTTTCTCAGGTTGTGCCCTAGTTACCCCCAGAAGCTGCTGGTTCCTGTGTGGATCACAGATAAAGAGCTGGAGAACGTGGCTTCTTTCCGCTCTTGGAAACGCATCCCTGTTGTGGTATACAGGTGAGGCAGTGTGGATGGGAAATAGGAGGCAGACAGTGGAGAGGGATGGCGCCTTGTAGGGAAGTGACTGGAATTATTCTAAAATAAGAACCTTGAGGGCCGGAGAGATGGTTCACTGCTTAAGAGTGCTTGCTGCTTTTGCAGAGGGTGTTCAGTTCCTGGCACCCACAGCAGGTCACAACCATCTGTAACGTCAGGAGATCTGACACTCCTTTCTGGCCTCCACGGGCACACATGTGGTATACATGTATATGTCTATGCAAAACACTAATAATAAAAAAAGAACCTTAGGCACAATCTCAGACTTTTACTCCCAAAGATAAAGCTTTAGTGAAACTGTTTTTTTTTTTTTTTTGGTCTGTTCTTGTGTGTGTGTGTAAAACACTGCATTTACTAAGAGGTTGGCAAGCTGGCCTAAAGACCAAATCAGGCCTATACTATTGTATGGAGAAAAGGTCTCACTAGGCCTTTCTATTAGCCATTTTCTTCTCTCTAGGGTGCTGGAGTTATAGGTGTGTGAGCATATTCTGTTAGAGCTGTTTATTAATACATGGCAGAGATTGGTTGAGACTTACAAAGCTAGAAATTTGGGCTGTTTTCTTTTAGGGGAAGGTTGGCCAATTTCTATATAAGAATGTAAGTAAATAAGCCAAGTTGGTGGTGTACACTTTCAGTCCCAGCACTCTGGAGGCAGAGGCAGGAGGATCTCTGTGAATTTGAGGCTAGCCTGGTCTACCAAGTGTGTTCCGGCCAGCCAGAGCTAAACAAATGCTACACAAACTGAGACAGGTAGTAACCATGAGGGTTAGTATGGTTTATACTCTGACTCAGGCTGGTCTCTTGGTGCATATTGGAACAGGTACTGTGCAGATCTGATGAGTCAAGGTCACAGAGCCATTTCAAAAAAAAGTGTGTGATAGCACTTTGTAAACTATAAAGTGCTCTAGAGATGTTAAGGCTTTGGGTTGCTATTTTTATGACCTGGATATGCTGGTAGCTCTTGTTGGCTCTGGAGACCTTGTTCTGGCCCCATGAGGTCTCTGCAGTAGGCTTCTGGAGGCTTGGAATACCAAGGGCCTTATGGTTTCTTCTGTCTTATCAGACACCTGCGCAACGGGGCTGCCATTGCCCGCTGTAGCCAGCCTGAGATCAGCTGGTGGGGCTGGCGCAATGCTGATGATGAATACCTTGTCACGTCCATTGCCAAAGCCTGCGCCTTAGACCCAGGGACAAGGACCAGTGGGGGCTCCCTCAGCACTGGGACTAATGATGCCAGTGAAGCATGCGACACGGATTTCGGTAAGGTGTGGGTGGTGCTGGTGCCCCCCAGTGATAGTCTCCTCCTATCCTCAGTGGCTCCCAGAAAGTCCCCAGTGAAACCACGGAAAAGATGACAAAACAGAGTGTGGGCTCTGGCCTTTTGGGAGGTAGAGGTCTGAGTGCTCCAAAGCTCCACTGCAGAGCGGATGGCTGGCTGGCCCTGAGACTTCTTCCTGCTCTGTATTTAGATTCTTCTCTGACTGCTTGCTCTGGGGGAGAGAGCACAGCAGCCCCGCAAAAACTGCTGATCCTGGATGCACGGTCCTACACAGCAGCGGTGGCTAACCGGGCCAAGGGTGGAGGCTGTGAATGTGAAGGTATTGTGATTACGTAGTGTCTGCAGTCACTCAGGGTTCTGGAGCAGCTTTAATCAGGAGGAGATTGAGGGTAGCTTGAGTATTTGAAAGAGCCAAATAACCCTGCTTGGCTCCAGGGTTCTGCCCCTTACAAGCCATGGTTATGAAGTATAAGTTCCCTCCTAAACTTTATTTTCTCATCTGTAAAATGAGGATGAGCCGTACCTTGAAAGGCTGTCAGAAGATTGTTGTCAGAGCAGCCACCGTTTGTTGAGCATTTCTATTGTTATCCCTCGTGCTGCTGCCGTGGACATTACAGTAACTGCTTGAGTAGTGGCTCTTGAGTATCCAGAGGTGAAAGGGTGATTTGGAGTCTGAGTTGCTGTCCTGGAGTGTTCTGTCCTGCCAGGGAAAAGCTCTCTTGTCCACTGGGGTTGTTCTTGTCCTAAGTGGCTGTTTCTGGGACATGTTTGTATGCTCCCCTTTCCTTTCCTGTCTGCAGAATACTATCCGAACTGTGAGGTTGTGTTTATGGGAATGGCCAACATCCATGCCATCCGGAATAGCTTCCAGTACCTCCGGGCTGTGTGTAGCCAGATGCCAGATCCCAGCAAGTAGGTGTTCTCTTTGATATTCCATGCCTTCCACTGCCGTACTACACATCCATAGAGGATTTGAAGGGGAGATGGGGAGACTGAGGACTTCGGTGTCTGAGCAAAGTTGGGTGTAGTGCACCACATCCAAGAACACTTCCACTTGTGACACTTTAGCATGATCATAGGCCATTAGATTCTTTTTTTCTAGATCATTGTCCTACCAAAGAGAATAGAGAACTGGGCTAAGTAAGCATGTGATGCTTCCCTTCCCAGTTCCTCTTTTGATTCTAAGAAGCTCTTACCTCTCCGTGTCTCATTTCCCTACCTTTTTGCCAAATATTTCTTGGTAGAAAGGTCATGAGTTCTTGGTTTCAGCTCTTACCAGGGCTTTTGTCGGATAGAGCTGGCTGGGGAGGCAGAGACATGTGGTAGCCCCAGAACCCTTAGTGATTCCATTTCTTTCTGTTCTTGCACAGCTGGTTGTCGGCCCTGGAGAGTACCAAATGGCTGCAGCACTTGTCAGTGATGCTAAAAGCTGCTGTGTTGGTAGCCAATACAGTAGATCGGGAAGGCCGGCCTGTACTGGTGCACTGCTCTGACGGCTGGGACCGTACGCCACAGATTGTAGCCTTGGCCAAAATACTACTGGATCCATATTACAGGACTCTGGAGGTACTAAGAAGGAATTAGTTGTAAAGAACAACAGAAATGAAGGAAGAGGGATGGCATCACTCTCTGGAAGTGTCTAGGGAATGTTTCAGTAGAGGACATGGTACCTCTGGAAAGCTGGACCCAAACCTTTTCAGAGCTGCCTTGTGTTTAGACTGATCTTTTTACAGGGCTTCCAAGTGTTGGTAGAGTCTGATTGGCTGGATTTTGGGCACAAGTTTGGAGATCGCTGTGGCCATCAGGAAAATGCAGAGGACCAAAATGAACAGTGTCCTGTGTTCCTCCAGTGGCTTGATTCTGTGCATCAGCTGCTTAAGCAGTTCCCCTGCCTGTTTGAGTTCAATGAAGCATTTCTGGTAAGTCCTAAAGCCTGTGGCCAGGGTTAGAGAGCAGTGTCCTGAAGCCTCAGGTTCATACCTGTCTGGCCTTCCTAGGTAAAACTGGTGCAGCACACATACTCCTGTCTCTACGGCACATTCCTGGCCAACAACCCCTGCGAGCGAGAGAAGCGCAACATCTATAAACGGACATGCTCCGTGTGGGCACTACTGCGAGCTGGCAACAAGAACTTTCATAACTTCCTCTATACACCTGGTTCCGACATGGTAAGGCCGAGCCCCTTGAGCCCTTTCCTGCTGGAAATCCTACAGGGCCAGGAGGCTGAGCCATTGAAAAGAATGTTTAGCTAAATGTTTGAGGAAAGAAATGAACCAAGGGCTCCTCTAAAATAATAACATCCAGCTGCCTCCCTAGGTCCTGCATCCTGTGTGTCATGTCCGGGCCCTGCACCTCTGGACAGCTGTTTATCTGCCTGCATCATCTCCGTGCACCCTTGGGGAGGAAAATATGGATCTTTACCTTTCCCCAGTGGCTCAGAGCCAGGAGTTTTCTGGTCGTTCTCTGGACAGGTGAGAAAAAAAAAACCTTGGTTCCCCCCTCTCCATAAGGAAAGAAATAATTGCTTCCAATTCTATTTCACCTCAAAGTTCTTTCCTTGTTTGTTTACACTTATTTATTGGTGTATGTGGTTGTGTGCGCTCACATGCACAGCATACATGGAGAGCTCAGGAAAACCTCCAGGAGTTGGTTCTCTCTTTCCACCCAGTGTGGGTTTTGGGGATTGAATTCTGATCCTTAAGCTTGGTGGCAAGCATCTTTTCCCACTGAGCTATCTCACTGGCCCTTGTTCTGTTTTAATGAGTTTTTTAGAAACAGCTTCTTGAGTCACTTACGGGAGGAGCTAGCCCCGGGGCTAGGCTGGAGCCCACTGTTTTCAAGGCTTCAGTAAGTTGTTCCACCTTCTTTGGTGCTGCTGTCACCTGATGTGACACACTTGAGCAAAGGAAGGGAGAATTGTAGAGAAAAGGCTATTCACAAGGTCTGTGGGATGCTGGGAATTTGTTCACACAGCATAGGGGAATCATTCTCAGGAGCCACCTTGGCTCTATCCAGCAGTAACCTCTAGAAGCAGTTCACTCTCAAAGAAGCCATTCCCAGCAGGGGATAGACTTTTCTCTGTCAGTAAAAGGCCAAATCTAAAGTAGGCCATCAAGTTCTCTTCTGGCTGAATATTTGGGGGAAGAGACTTGGTGACTTGAATTACACTAGTAATCCATGTTACTTTTTTTTTTTTTTTTTTTTTTAAATAAAGTCAAGCGTTATAAAAGAAAATAAAATCTTCTTCCTGGTTCTTTTCCTCATAGATGTATACTGTTTTCACTGGTAGGTGTGTATCCAGATGTTTATCTCTTTAGAAGCATCACGAGTTCCTCCAGCCCTCAGGTGCAGGTTCTCCTGCCTTTCTCAGTAAAGATGACACAGCCTCCTGCCTTTTATGGCACCTTTGTTTTGCTCTGCAAGTTCTCATTTTGTGTCAGGCTATTGTTGCTCCATGACAGCACATATAAAGATACTTTGTGTCTTTATTTCCTTCTTCATACTTATTATCTTTTGTAATGCCAGATCAGACTTTGTGTATGCAAGGCAAATGTGCCACACTCAGTACATGCCTAGCTCTTCGCCATGGTCTCTTATGGCTGCAGAGTAGTCACAGGTTGAGCATCATTTGGGTTCCTCTCTGCCTATTTTGATCATTTCAAGATCGTTGCAGGGAATATTTTAGTGAGCATCTGCATGTGAGTAAGTTATGGTAAAACATCCTTACTGTTTGTTATCCACGCCTGTGTAAGTGCACAGTCTCACTTGGGGCTGTAGAATGTGTGCTGTTTATTATATTGTGCTTGCGTTTCTGACAGAATCTTTAATTTCTGGAGACAAAAGTGCTCCGTTCAAAGGATGCGTATATTTTATTTGAGACAGTCTCACTATGTCACTGTTCATTGTGGCTGGCCTTAAACTCCTGAGCCTTCTGAATCAGTCTTCTAAATACTGCAATTACAGGCATGCTCCAAATTTCGTATAGTGCAAATTTTGATATTTAATTATTAGCTGAAGTTTTTGAAGTTGAAGTAAAATCCACTGATTGAATATTATAAAGTATAACAAGGAACTCATCATCTGGAAATTTTGATTTTAGGGTCTTTTGAGCCAAGGCCACTGTCATGGGATAGATTTCAGTAGTTTTCCTTTTCTTCAAACTATAAGGAATCTTTTAAAGGATCATTTGGGGCTGATTTATATAGAAAATCTTTTTGAAGGACCAGGATAGGAACCCTGGCTGTTTCTGTGTCCCAGATGGGGCTTTGGTTTGAGACAGGGCCTTCTGTAACCCACGCTACCCAGAACTCCTGCTGCTTTTGCTTTAGTCTTCCAAGTGCCAGGATTACAGCTTGTGCCACCACACTGGGCCCTAAGAAGCATTTGAGCAAATATTTAAGTGGATAAATAAATGCTTGGGATAAAAGGAATTATGAGTGCATTAAAGGTTTTATGGGAGAAAGGACCAAAGAAACAGATATATGAAAGATAGGGTTTTTTTTTGTTTTGTTTTGTTTTTTGTTTTTTTTTTTTTTTTTTTTTTGAGACGTGGTTTCTCTGTATAGCCCTGGTTGTCCTGGATAGCCTCTGTAGACCAGGCTGGCCTCAAACTTAGAAATCCGCCTGCTTCTGCCTCCCAAGTGCTGGGATTAAAGGCATGTGCCACCACCACTGCCTGGCAAAAGATAGTTTTTGAAGAAAACAAAACAAACAAAAATAACTCCAGACCTAGGAGAGGGTAAGAAGGACATCTTGTTGTTGTTGTTTTGAGACAGGGCCTCACTATGTAGTCCTGGCTGGCCTGGGACTCACAAGTCTACCTGCCTCTGCCTTGTCTTCTCAACTTTTCCTTGGCTACTGGTGGGAGGTATATTCTATTTGTTTTTGTCTTTTGTTTTGTTTTATTTTGTTTTTTGTTTTTGTTTTTGTTTTTTTCAAGACTGTGTTTCTCTGTGTAGTCCTGGCTGTCCTGGAACTCACTTTGTAGACCAGGCTGGCCTCGAACTCAGAAATCTGCCTGCCTCTGCCTCCCAAGTGCTGGGATTAAAGGCGTGTGCCACCACTGCCTGGCAAATATTCTGGATTTTAAACTTTAAGATGTGTGAGCCTGTCTTTGACTCTGAAGAGACTTTGGATCTTCTACATTCTGTACTTTTAGTCAGATTAAAGTCAAAGCACATCAAAAGGGAATAGGAAGAAACAGGTTATTGCAGACTGTAGACAGTATAGTACAGAGTTTGCTTTATATGTGTATGTGTGTGTGTGTGCATGTATGTATACGTACATATATATATGTTTAAGATTTATTTTTATTTTATGTGTGTGGATGTTTTGCCTACATGTATGTCTGTGTGTCATGTATGCGCTTGGTGCTAAGCGAGGCCAGAAGAAGTATCAAATCCGCTAGAATTGAAGTAACCTACCATGTAGGTGCTGGGACCCAAACTGAATTCTTTTGTAAGAGTAGCAAGTGTTCATAACCACTGAATCATTGCTACAAGTGAATTTTGATTCAGTTGTCAGTAGTAAGATAGCATAGGAAGTGATTATGAAGTAATGGAAATCTGGAGAATTTACCACTGGGCTGGGTAGAGGCATAGGGACTAGCCACCTCTGCTAGTGTGTAATTTATTTATAAAAAGTTCCTGGAAAAGAGGAATATATTCAGAAGTATAGTAGAGACATTTTCAGTGGACTCTGGGGTTGGTTGAAAGTTGGAGACTAAAAGTGCAGAATGCAGAAGATCCAACGTCTCTTCAGAGTCAAAGACAGGCTCACACGTCTTAATCCAGAATATTCATACCATCAGTAGCCAAGGAGAAGTTGAGAAGACAAGCCAGTTTGCAGAGAAAGAAGAGATACAGGGAGGATGGGATTGAAGTATCACTTGATAGCAGAGGAGAGGCATATTACAAGGCGGCCCAAATTGAGAAGGTTGGATCTAGAGGAGTCATCGATGGAAAGACTTTAAATGTTTCTGTAACAAATGGCATGACTTCCTTTAGTTATACCTTTTCCCAGACTAAAAGTATCATCCTCCTGTCTTTCCTCTTCTGTTAAAAGTTCAACAAATGGTTTTATACCCAGTTCAAGGTCAGTGCTTTCCCTGGCCATGTGGGCTGGCTTAGCCCACTTCTTCTAAAGTCCTCCAGCATTATTGTCTCTTCCATTCTTATTGGTTAAACTTTTGGTGCACATAGGAATCAGCTCTGAAGGCTGACACACTGTTACTGTTTGAATTGCAAAGGGTGCATAGGAGTCACACTCTTCTATAACGTTGAAAGTTTCTATAATAAAAAATAAAGCAAGAGAAGACAAAAGTCAGTTGTAACTTTTTAAAAGTATGCGGGGCTGGACTGGGGGTGTAGGTCAGTCAGTGCTGATCATATGCATGAGACTGGGTCTAATCACCAGCTCTGCCAAGAAAAAACCAG
>NW_022196911.1:83430068-83437823 GCF_008632895.1 Mastomys coucha
AGAAATCCACCTGCCTCTGCCTCCCAAGTGTTGGGATTAAAGGCGTGCGCCACCACCGCCTGGCTAGGCCTTCCTCTTAACCATCCTCAGTTAGTAGGTTTTGGATGGACCTTGGAAGCAAGGTGTGTTGTGTGCCAACTATTGAGCTCTGCTGACCTACTCAGTTGGCATCCTGCTAGTGCAAACCTGACATGGTCTTAAAGCTTATTCCTTTATTTTTTATACCACTGGCCTACTTCTGTGTTAGGTATTAGGTATTCAAATGAGACATAGGCTGGACTTCAGGGCACTTTGGTAGAGGGAGAGAAACAAGTAAATAGTAAGCTATTAGCACCATGCTTTGATAGGGATCATTTGTTCAATTTTTACTATGGCTTTAAGATGTAGGTACTTTTGACTTTTCTTCCACAAATGAGGAAAGCAAGGCTTAGAGATGTTGAGTTGGAAAGTTCCAAAGCTAAGATTTCTGCCCTGGCTATGAGCTAGATCTCTAGTTTCATGTAAAATGCCAAATGCAGAGGCTTGTGCCTTGTGCTTGTAATCCTGGCTCAGGGGAGGCAAAGACAGGAGATCCTTGATGCTTGCTGGCTAGCCAGTCTAGTCAAGTTGGCAAGCTTCAGGTTCAGTGAGAGATCTTGTTTCAGATAAGTTGGAAATTGACTGAGGAAAACTCCCAGTATCAACATATGCACACGTGTTCGCCTGCACACACAAAAAATTGATCATAAAAGTAAAAGCAAATATAAAAGTATTATATGTACTATAATAAACAGCAAAAGTGGGGGCTAGAGAGATGGCTCAGCAGTTAGTTCAATTCCCAGCCATGACATGGTGGCTCACAACCATCTGTAATGGGATCTGATGCTCTGTTCTGGTGTGTTAGAAGACAGCAACAGTGAACTCATATAAAATAAATAAATATTAAAAAAAAAAAAACAAAATAAATAACAAAAGTAAGTACTTAGAGTAAGCTATATTGTAACTTGGTGTGTGGAGGATTTTCTGTGAGAGCTGAGAAGAACCCAGTGAAGTGTCTTTTATTTCCTGGGCAATTTCTCTTAAGTTTTTATTGCTCTAAAGATTTTGTACTGCAGTAAAAATCAGTACTACTATTTGTGAAAATGCTTGCCACCCATGTGGTGAATAGTGCTTCTTAAGTTCTTTGAGTGATATCTATTAGACGTTTCCATGGGGTTCTAACAGTTGGAGGGATACATTGCTACTAAGACTGAAAAATGTATATTGAGAAGTCATGCTTTCTTGATGAGTTTGTGACTGATAAGTTTGTGTTAGCAGCCTAAATTCTGAAGCCTTCTGGCATCTCTATAAGGTATAACATTAACATCTGTAGAGTTGATAACAAAACACCTGAGAGGTTAAATAATACATTTTCTGGTAATCACTATGAAGTCCAATGTCTTTTAGCTCCAAATCCTGTAGTCTTTGACTGTGACAGAAAATGGTCTGAGATTCAGGTCTGGCACTGGCTATTGTAGTGAATTTAGAATCTTCAGTAGGCTTAGGGGTGTAGCTAGTGGTAGAGCCCCAAATTCAGTATCCAGCACAGATTTTACATAGGGAGGTGTATCAGCATAGCAGGCTCTTGAAACCATCAAAGTGTTTGAGGTGAGCCTGGAAGATTTTATAGGTTGACAACTTACAGGAACTGGGGGCAGATAAGCATTCTAGAAGACGAGCATGTCTTATGCTTTGTGCAGAGTAGACTCCCAGTGAACTTCAGTTATTTGTAATATTAGATATCTTGTCAACATCAATTTTGATGATGCTCTGATGACCTAAATGTGTACTTTGGAAGTTGCTCCCTTTTCCTGACCTGAAGGCTCTCTATTTGTCATTCCAGGTTACCTAAAACCAGATCTATGGATGATCTTCTCTCTGCTTGTGATACAAGCAGCCCCCTCACTCGTACTTCCAGTGACCCTAACCTGAATAACCACTGTCAGGAGGTCAGAGGCAGCCTGGAACCCTGGCACAGCAGTCCTGAAGGAGCAGAGACAGTTGTAGAATCTGGAGTCGGAAGCCCACAGCTGACTGTGGGAGACGTGGGCCTTCCTCCTCCTTTGCCCAGTAGCCAGAAAGACTACTTGAGCAATAAACCTTTCAAGGGTCACAAAAGTTGTTCTCTTAGTTATAAGTTGCTTAATACTTCTGTGTCCTGGGAAATGAAGAACAACACCTCTGAGATCAAAGTCCTAGAAGAAACTGAAGCACTGTCTCTGGACCCTCCAGCCCAAGAGGAGCAGGGTAGGACTTCTAATGGCTTAGGGAAGCCACCTGAACAGTTTCCAGAGAAGGAAGCTGTCAGCTTGCTCTCCAGTGTCTCCAGCAAGTGTGGTGAAGCCTATGATTTCCCTGAGCCTCCCCAGGATCCCATTCCAGGTACTCCCCAACAGCCTCATCTAGACTCCATGCAGGCAGTGCCCACAAGATGTACTCCAGATCACAGTCAGGGCAGCCTTTGCCACCCACCAAATGTGGCCAGCCAAACTCCTCCAGAGCCAAATACTGACCTTCTCAGCCAAGATCCCCCTGGGTCTACGGGAAGTATCTCCCACCAGGAACAACCTAGCTCTGTGCCGGATCTGATCTACAAGAAGGAAGATGCTGGCAAGAGAGGAAGTAAGAATGGGCAGTTGTTGGAAAATCCTCGCTTTGGGAAAATGCCATTGGAGTTGGCCCGAAAGCCAATTTCTCAGAGCCAGATCAGTGAGTTCTCATTTTTAGGGTCAAACTGGGACAGCTTCCAAGGGATGATGACTTCATTCCCAAGTGGAGAGACCACTCCTCGGCGACTGCTTGCTTATGGCTGTTGTAGCAAGAGGCCGAGCAATAAGCATATTCGAGCTGCAGGGCCCTGCTTTGGGGGCCAATGGGCTCAGAGAGAAGGGATGAAATCACCCGTCTGTTCTAGTCATTCCAATGGACACTGTACAGGCCCAGGAGGAAAGAACAACCGGATGTGGTTTTCCAGTCATCCAAAGCAAGTCTCCAGCACAAAGCCTTCTCTTCTGAGCTGCCCTTCTCCAGTGCCTCCTCTCTACTTGGATGATGATGGACTCCCCTTTCCCACGGATGTGATCCAACATAGGCTACGGCAGATCGAAGCAGGGTACAAGCAAGAGGTAGAACAGTTACGTCGGCAGGTTCGAGAGCTTCAGATGAGGCTAGACATTCGTCACTGCTGTGCCCCTCCAGCAGAACCTCCCATGGACTATGAGGATGACTTTGTAAGTATTCACCAACTCCCACCTGTCCATTAGCACTTGTTGGGTACTTTCTGTGTGCCACTGAGTTAGACAACCCCTCACGACGAAAGACGAGTAAACAGTGATTCTGAGTGTTAGGATCAGGCAGGCGAGGAAGGCTCTCCTGAGACGATAATGCATAAGCTGAGTGCTGAGGAATGTGTGATATTAGCCAGGTAGACAGTGGGAAGGAAATAGCATTTTCAGAAGCATGGAGGCCATAGGTGCTCCAGTGACATCACTTAACAAATGGGTGGGGTGTGTGGGCGCGAGTGTGTAGACACGACATACACATTTTGTGCTGGGATTGTAAGGAAGATAGGTAGTATAAATGAGAGGTAACCATGGAGAGTTCATGGAGGGTCAGCTTGAGTACCTTTTGATGAGTCAAGTGAGACTCAAGATTAGGTGGCTGGCTAGAACTTTTTATTTATTTATTCAAGACAGGTATGTCTTCCTCTATGTAGCGTTATCTGTCCTATAACTCTCCATGTAGACCAGGCTGGTCTGAATCTCTTGGAGATCTTCATGCCTCTGCTTCCTAAGTGTTGGGGTTAAAGGTGTGTGTCCCTGTTGCTGGCTTGGTTGGGATAATGTGGACCATCTAGGCGTAACTGTCCCAGCTGCTTTAGATTCTGGCATTGTAATCCTCGGGGAGCTTCTAGGAACCATCTTGCCCCTTGCTGTCGACATGGCTACTTCCCTTCCATCCTTTCAAATGCTCTCATTGCTCGCTGATAGGATAGACAGGACTAACAGCTTCATACACTTTAGATACTCAACCAACCTTTGTAAAGGCCAGCTGGTAAACATTTTTAGATTGTGTGGGCTTGACTGCCTATAAGACAACTATTGTGTGGCTGTTGTGACACTAAGGCAGCCATAGAGAATATATAAATGAGTGACTATGGCCATGTTCCAGTAAAACTTGATTTAGGAAAACAGGGTAGATTTGGCTTCTGGGCCATAGTTTGCCAACACTTATTTAGATGTAGCAAGAAATACAGTGAATAGCAAGTAATGGGGGGGAGTAATATGGGTGTCTTTGCCTCCACTGCAGACGTGTTTGAAGGAGTCAGATGGCAGTGACACTGAAGACTTTGGCTCTGAACACAGTGAAGACTGCCTTTCAGAAGCAAGCTGGGAACCCGTCGATAAGAAGGAGACCGAGGTATGGATGTGTAGGCAGGTGTGTAGTGGGTACTTCATATTTCTCAGAGATGAATGACATACTGTTGCCTGAACTCTTCCCCCAGATGAATACCATCCTTGTAGGCAAGTAGTGACCAATCATAACATCCATCCTTGCTGGGAGGTGGTGGTGGTGCACACCTTTAATCCCAGCACTTGGGAGGCAGAGGCAGGCAGAATTCTGAATTCAAGGCTAGCCTGGTCTACAGAGTGAGTTCCAGGACAGCCAAAGCTATATAGAAAAACCCTGGCTCGGGGGGAAAAAAAAAAAAAACCTTCCTTTGGGCTACTTTCTGGATTGCAATGTTGTTGTTCTCCTCTTTGGACATGGACCTAGACTTTTCCTTTGTGCCTTCTGGTAGGTGACTCGCTGGGTTCCAGACCACATGGCGTCACACTGCTATAACTGTGACTGTGAATTCTGGTTGGCCAAACGAAGACATCATTGCAGGTAAGAAGTTTTTTGTTTTGTTGCACCTCGTTGTTACTCATAGTGTAGGGTTCTTGTATAGAGCTAAATTAATTTGAAAATGGAGATATCTTAGTAGTAAGTGTTTTTGTTTACATCCAACACTTTTATTCATTTATGGATACCCTTTTAGACTATTCTCAAAACATGGATATTTCTGATGAGCTCCTCCCTCTCTGTCCTTTGGCAGAAATTGTGGGAACGTATTTTGTGCTGGATGCTGCCACCTTAAGCTGCCCATTCCTGATCAGCAACTCTATGACCCAGTTCTCGTCTGTAACTCATGTTACGAACACATCCAAGTATCTCGTGCCAGGGAACTCATGAGCCAACATCTGAAGAAACCCATTGCCACGGCTTCCAGTTGAATGCCAGAGGAGATGATCTGTCCATTTTTAGCAGGTTTGAAGGGAGGATCTGCTTCAGGTGTAGTTTGGAAGGTTCCATGGTATGGCTCATGAACACAGAGCTCAAAGATACCGTCTTGAGAAATCCTCCTTGGTACTTTGGTACCATGTGACCGGAGCAGAGGAATTTGAATTTGGCAGGAGATTTTTCTACCGAAGAGACCCTCACTTTGGGGTAAAGGTCCTGATCCAGACCAGAGTCTGGAAGTTTCACACTGAGTCGGTGACTCCAGCTTCTATCTCCTGGAGGTCCCAAGATGATGATTCTTAAATACTGCCTGGTGCACAGTGCCCAAACAGCAATAGAAAGACATACTTATAACCAAACTCCAAGTGTTAGTGAGACCCATCTCTCCTCTCCTTTGAAAAGAGCAGATCATAGTCTACGAGATAGGAATTCCCATCCTATTTGAGCTGAACTCTCTTCTGTACCTCTGTGCTCTGTGTCTGTGCATGAAGGCTCAGTCCTTAGAGGCACTCCCTCTAGCTGATTAGCACTGTCTTCTGTGGAGTTTGCTTCAGAGACTGGTTTGGCAAATTGAGATTTGGATGCAGTTTTCAGCTGGCTCCTTGGCTAGCATCAGTGAACATCCAGTTTCAGAGGGACAGTTCTGAGATTAAGACACTTGGAAACAGAACAACTCTGGTGATGCTTAGTCTTGTAAGGATCAGTTATTCTGAGCTGTGAACAGAGTTGTCACTATTACGCAGTGGCTGCTCCCGAGGTACGCACTGTGAAGAGTGAGAAGGGAAAAGCAAGATTATCCTTGTGAAACTCTGCTGACTGTGCCCTGCCCTTTGCACCTGACTTTTCCTAGTTGTCCTGGTGCTAACATGGGAGCTACACCTTGATCCTCTCCTGGCATGAAAATAAAGGATTTTGTTGTTCCACTGCCCACTTCCCCCATGTTGTCTTTCCCTTGGCCGCTGCCTCCTCTGGGTCACACTGCTTCTTATCCTGAACACTTGACACCTTGAGGGTAGAATATAGCATTTGGTTTTTACCTCCTAGCATATGCTACTTGGTATGTGAGGGTTTCAGTACAAATGCTGCTGTCTATTTCTGTGCACTTAACAATGGAACCCAAACAGAAGGAAGAAAGCCTTGATACCAAAATTGGGAGTGAGGATGTGTCCATTTGGACCAAACACTTTGTTTTGTTTTATTTAGATTTTGTTTTTCATCTTACTATGTACCAGTGGCACTTAACCAAAAGATACAGTAGTGTAGCCATGTGCTGCGGTTGGGACGGGTACAGTCTCCTCGGCCTATCGGACTTCCCAGCTTTCTTTTCCTCATGCCTTGTGATGCTCACTCTGTTGAAACTGCAGCCGGTGTCTTTCTCACCTGCCGCTGGCTGTCATGTTGCTTTCTAGAAAACGGTTTTTTCATTCCAGACTAGCCAGAACCTGCATTTAGAATAAGAATTCTCTCTCCCGATCTTTTCTTCATTTCCACAGTGAATCGTCTCTGCTCCTTTATACTTGCCGTGGATGTAACCTAAAAAGGTTTGGCATATTTAGGTCAGCCTAGCACATTTTTTTTTTCATTTTAATGGAGCTGATAAAGGAGATTTTTTTGTGTCTGGGAAATTCCTAAGATCAATGAAAGAGTGACAAGCTACTTGTCTCTGATACAAAAAATTACTTTAAGCATTTTTTCAATCATTAAATGTTACTGCCAGTCACAAGTGGCTTTTTAATTACCAGTTTTCATTGCACTTCACTCTGTTTTCAGGGTTATTGGGGACATTTGGGGAGACTGTATCTGTCTACTTTGTATGACTGTTTTGAGGGACTGTCCCATCAATGAACAGATTGCATGGCCTTGGAGAGAGACTCTGGGCTTCTGGCTCAGACGTGTGCATTCTTTCAGAGCTGTTGTGGGTGTAAGTGACATGATGTGGCCAAAAATCCAAATTGTGCAGTTGCGTTGTGATAAACATGCAATGTGCTGTAAAAACTCAATACAGTTCAAATAAAATCTCTATATTAGTGCTGCTTTGTTGGGTCTCTTTATTTCTTATTGGGATCAGGATTGAATCTAGCTTAATGGATAAAGCATTAGACCACTGGACTAGATTCCTAACCTTGTACACAAGAGAACTTGGGAGCTAAAGGCAGGAGGATTAAGGCAAGTTTGAGGTCCAGGCTGGGTTTTATAGCAAAACCAAAACAAACTAGAACTCATTGGCAGTCCCTCTTGTATTTTGAGTTTGCTGAGTACTCTTTCAAGTGAGAGTCATTTCTCTTTCTTATCTGGGAGATCATAGCTGGTCAGTAAGCACATACCTATTTTCTCTTTATTCCCTTCTGGCAGGTACCGCAGGTCTTATCTAATTTGAATTGAAGTTCTCTCTTTTTTTTTAAGGCGTAACTAAGCTACTATATACAGGATGAATGAATTCATGTGCTACGGTTA
>NW_022196911.1:83437833-83455333 GCF_008632895.1 Mastomys coucha
CTGAGCGCACTCTGCGTTCTGAATCCCCGCTGGCTGCCCCTCAGAGTCTGCAGAGGTAAACCGGCTGGCCGGCCGTCTGTCCATCCGCCGGCCAGAAAGCCGGCCGCTTTGTCCTCAGGAACCTCAGTTCCCTGGTGTGCTGCCCTCCGGGGACCAGACGGAGAGGGGCCGGTTCTGGAAGGCACGCGAAGGTACCCTTGAGTCGCAGTGTCCCCCGGCGTCCTCGAAGGCGTGCACCCCACCGAGGGGGAGGGCGGGCTCGCGCCCCGTCGGCCACCACGCGGCGGGAACTCGAGGCCCCATTGGCCACCCCGGAGGGCGTGCCGGGACTCGTGCGCCAACGGTCCGGGCCTCGGCGGCCGGGCGCTGGCAGGAGGGGGCAGGGCGCAGCGAAGGCCCGGGGGATCGAGAACGGTGGGAGAGCCAGGCTCGGCGGGGCGAGGCCCAGGGCCCGGGCGGGCGATGGAGGAGGCGCTGCTGTCCACCCCCATCAACCCCAACAACTTCCCCGCCAAGCTGTGGCGGCTGGTGAACAGCCCTCGGTACCGCTCCATCCGCTGGGACGGCCGAGGCGAGGGGCTGCTCATCGACCAGCCGCTCTTCGAGGCCGAGCTGCTCAGCCCGCCGGGCCCGGGGGCCGGGGGCGCGGGGGGAGCCGGGAGCGGCGTCGGGGGCGGCGGCAGCGGCGTCGGGGCGGCCGGGGCCGAGCCCGAGCTCTTCAAAACCACCAACTTCACCAGCTTCATCCGCCAGCTCAACCTCTACGGCTTCCGCAAGGTGGTGCTGGGTGGGCCGGGGGCGGCGGGGCCCGGGCCCGGGCCTGGGGCTGGCGGGCCGGCGGGCGACGGGCCACTCCACCACTTCCACAGCCCGCATTTCCGCCGCGACCAGCCTCAGCTGCTCGTTCACCTCAAGAGGCTTACCAGCGCCAACAAGGCCAAGCTGGCGGCCGGACTGGAGGTGCCCTGTCGCCCGCCCAACCGCTTCCAGCGGCTCCTCATCACGTCGGCCTCCGCCTCTGCCTCAGCTTCTACCTCCCCGCTGCAGCATCAGGACCCGCCGCCCCAGCCTGCTGGGCCCCGGCCAGAGCAGCACGGTGAGTGTGTGCCACCTGGATCCTCGCTCTCCACCAAGCACGTGGGCGGGCGGCAGGGAGCAAACACCGCGTCTCTGCAGACCCCCAAGACTAGGTCACATCATCCTCGCTAGCACTTGCATTTCCTCTGCCAAGAGTCCATAAGCATAAGTCCATAAGACCGGGAAGATGCCGGTCTGAGTTTAGCTGTGGGAAGGACACGGGCTTTACGCTGGCTTTTCAACTCTTCTCCAAGAGAGCGAGCCCCATAAGCTAACATACTACCAAACCTCTTGAACTGTTTACCTATACCTAGTCTCTCCATTGTATTTATCAAAGCATGGGGTAGGAGAGGCCTCCATTGTCTCGCAGTCAAAAGAACTGGCAGACACTCTACAGGTTGGGTGCGAAGGAACAAAGTCACCACCAAGAAAACTTAAGGCGTTATTTACCCAACCAAGGAAAAGAGGAACAGGTCCCTGGAGTGCATGTTTGTTCAGAGACGCTCCACCTTCCACCTATTGACACTAAATAGAGAGGTAGACACTGTTTATGTGTGATCTAAGGGGCAAGCTTTGATCCAGAGTAGAACCAACTCACTAATACTTGGAGTTTGATGACTTACTTGGGATGGTATGGTTGGACAAACATAAAGCAATATGGCTAAAAATGAAACAAAGACCAGATGTCAAGACTTAAGTTTAAAAGGATTTTAGAACGCAGACATTAATAGTTTATTGACTTTTCACAATTCCTGGTCATTCAGGGGAGAGGGAGGGAGACTGTAAATATTCAATGAAAAGTTAAGAAACCTATGGTCACAGTTATTTCATGGACTTGATTTGAAGGGCCTTTCTGCACTCTTACACAGGTGAGGGTGGCGGTGTTCCTTTGCTCTATATGGAGGTCACAATAGACAGCTGTACCAAGAAAGCAACAGGATGCAATAATCAGAATTTGGATTTTTTTTTTCACCTTCACATAGAAGACTAATAGAAACAATTTTCAGACTTTGAAGCATGGGAAAAATGTAAATGGACAAATACCACTCTGGTCAGTTTAATCTAGGCCCAGTACTGGGGCAATGCTGCATTTGGAATTTGGAAGATAGGACCTCGGTTTTCTGTCTGTGGAGCTTAGAAGATAAGGAACCAGGTTAAAGTTCCAGTAACATGTTGAGAAAATAACTGGCACAGGAATGTTCTAAAGGAATTCTAAAGGAATAGTGAGCTACCTCAGGGCAATAGTCCTCCATTTGGTTGGGGAATTGTGTGGAGAAAGACAGTGGAGACAATCCTACAGAATATGTTCAGCAGAAACTCTAGCTTGGGTGGTTTATTTTATTTTTAAAGCCTTATTTCTAGAGGGCATAAGGAGAAAGGACAGGCAAATAACAGTTTTCTTTAATCTTTCCCTCTTAACTGTTTTAAATCAGTTGTATTCTTTTTGTTGGTATTTAAAATTACATATATTTACTTACTTGTGTATATGTGTACACATGTGCTCTTGAGGTATGGCATATGTGTGGAGGTCAAAGGGCAACTTGTTATGAGTCTGTTCTACTGGGATCAAAGGAGTCATCAGGCTTGGTGGCAAGTACCTTTACCCGGTTATTTTATTTTTCCAGTTGTGTTCAGAAGGCCAGTGTCCAGCTTATTTAAGCAGTTTAAAGGTTATTTGTTGATAAAAATTCATACCTTTTCAGTGTATGTGCAGGATGTATGTTTTCAGGCATCTCCTATTCTCTCCCTGTTGTCCTGTGCAGGAGGGGTGTTAGGATTGCCTGTAGCAGAGACTTATGGCAGAAGGCAATTGTGTTTCTCATTCAGGTGTAAAGTGATTCTTCTGTTAAATTCAGAAACACTGTTGCAATTTGCTTGCTTTTATGTTCTAAGGTCTTTGGCTCTTCTACTTTCACCTGTTGTTTTGGGGGTGGGGTGTTTGCTTGTTTGCTTTCTGTTTTAATTTTTGGGCACAAGGTCTTGCCATGTAGTCCGGGTAAGTCTTTCTAACTCAGGCCCCCAAGGCTGGGATTATAGCCATGTGCCACCTTGCCTGGCTCCCACGCCTAATTCTTTTATTCTACTTCAACTTGCCTCAGTTATACGATTGCTGCTTCCTACTTTCCTAATCCCTCTTAATTGTAGAAGAGTTTGTTTTAGGACCCAGCCCTCTTTTATTTAGATCTTCTAAGTCAAGAATATACTTGATGAAAAGTGTGAACATTCTTTTTTTTTCTTCATTTTTTTTTCTTCGTTTGTTTAAAGTTTGGGAAGTAGATACTCTTGTATGAACACCACAGGCTGTCCATGAGCAATGTCCATGTCCATCTTTTTTTTTTAAGAATTGCTTTAGGGAAAGTTTTTTTTTTAATTATTTATTTTATATATATGAATACACATTGTAGTTTTACAGATAGTTGTGAGCCTTTGTGTGGTTGTTGGGAATTGAGTTTTAGGACCTCTGCTCGCTCCAATCAGCCTGCTCTCTCAGGCCCAAAGATTTATTTATTATTATAAATAAGTACACTGTAGCTGTCTTCAGATACACCAGAAGAGGGTGTCAGATCTCATTACAGGGGTTGTGAGCCACCATGTGGTTGCTGGGATTTGAACTCAGGACCTTTGGAAGAGCAGTCAATGCCCTTTACCTGCTGAGCCATCTCACCAGCCCAAAATTTGGGATTGTTGACAGATAATTAGTTTGGTTTCATTTCCATAAAAGGAACAGAATCATTAAAGACAAAAACCCATCATGCCCTACATTTCCAGAATTCCAAATTCAAACATTCCAAATATACCTTAAAAGTATTCTGAAGACGTGAATGTGGTGGTTTATAAAGTTGGTTAGAGTGAGTCCTATTACCTAGTGCTTAAAAGAACAAAAAAGAACTAATTATGTCTTAGTTCTTTAAGAAGCAAATTAATGACCTTTGCTCACACTCCCCCACACAATTGTTTTGGGCCTGTTTTTATTAATTCTTTGAATATTTTATAGAATGTATTTTCATCATATTCATCCCTCACTCCTCCCTCTTAACTCCTTCCAAATCCACACCCACCAATTTCCTCTTTTTTTATGTATATAAAAAAATTGAATCTAATTTATACTGCCCTGTACTTGTGGGTGTGGGCCATCCACTGGAGAGAGGCTGACACAATAGAGGCCATACCCTTAAAGAAAACTGACCCTCCTTTTCCCAGAAGCCATCAACTGTGGACAGCTCCTCAGGAGTGGCCTTCTAATCCTGGCAGTAGTCTTTGCTTTTCAGTGACTAAAACAGGTAATTACCCATCACTCAGTTGATTAAGGGAGGAGAAGAATTTATTTATTTATTTATTTATTTTGGTTTTTCGAGACAGGGTTTCTCTGTGTAGCTCTGGCTGTCCTGGAACTCACTTTGTAGACCAGGCTGGTCTCGAACTCAGAAATCCACCTGCCTCTGCCTCCCAAGTGCTGGGTAGAATTTATTTTTTAAATTCAGATCTAAACTACATTTTTGGAACCCAACTAGAGATTTAACAGCCTGTCCCTGAAAAGTTCAGAAGATTTAATGAGCCATTTGCAGCATGTAGTTTTGACATGTGAGGCATCCAAGGAGAAATCAAGTAGGGACAGGGTAGTTGGGATCCTCAGAGATAGCTGTCGTGAAGAGTACCAGTTTCTTTAGAACCAGACTGCTGGTGGTGAGTTCAAGGTATGTGATGTTAGAAACTGGTCGGCAAGCAACATCATAAAAGCTGTTCTTTGTGCTTCTGAATTAGTAATTTTTCTCTTCATTAATAGAGTCCTTGATCTCTCAGGCTCCAGAATTTGTATTGTTAGTATTCACGCATGTATTTGTTTATTCTTCATGGTAATGCTTTATTTGCTAAGGAAATTGATTGCCATAGAAATAGAATGGGAGACATGTAAAGTGTTGAGTGATTTATAATTTGAGTGGGTAGATATTCAGGTGATATCTTTCAGCATGTAGCTTGGCACTGAAGTCACACATAAATTAAGTTTGCCTCTGTTTACTAAAGATTAGCTTAATAAAGTAAATTAATAAGATTATCTTAATAAAACATGTTGAAAGGAAATTGTGAACCACACATGTAACCAATAGGTAATATTCTCCTTTTGAATAAATTAGTTTAGTTTTTTTATATTTAAGAATTGCACTCTTACTCCTGCTTCTCTCCCTTGCCTCTTTCCCCCTTTCCCCCTCCCCGTCCCCTTCCCCCTTCTCTCCATGTGGTCATGACCAGCCTCTCTTCTACTTCTCTACTCTCTCCTTCTCTCTGCCTTTCTCTCCCTCTACTACCCTCTTAAGTCCCCTCCCCATGCCCTGAATAAACTATTCTATGCTAAAAAAATAAAATAAAATAAATTGCAATCTATAAAGTAAATCTAGGCTATAATATTTATAGCTATCATTTTTAAATTATATACTTTTGTCCTTTTTTCCTATCTGGTTAGATTTTTAAAAAGCAAATACTTGTGTCAGAGTCTCTGAGACTTGATATCTAAAGGTTTAATCATTATTTCCTATGACACATGTGCAAGTCAGTGTTTGGTTCCTGGGAAGGTTCTCTATTAGAGACTAAAGGAAAATAAAAATACAGGGCTTTCAGTATAGCTCACTGGGTCAAGTGCTTACCCATTACCCAGCATATGCAAAACCCTTGGTTGATACCCAGACCTGCAAAGGAAGAACAACAAAACCAAAAACCTCATGTAAGGTGATTTCTTGATTGATTGAAAAGATGAAGAAAACTAGATGGGAGTTTTCAAGCCTGACTTTTGTACAAGAATTGTTTTTGAAGCTGAGTGTTGTGGCACATGCCTTTGATTCTTCACTCAGTTGGCTGAGGCAGGACAATTACTTCAGGTTAGAACCTGGGCTATATAGTGAGTAATCAGGTCAGGTCAGAGCAACATAGCAAGACTGTCTCTAAAAAATTAACTACATAAATAAATATAAAATAAATAAAGGGACCAGTGAAATGGTTCAGAGAATAAAGATGCTCGCTGAATTCCATCCCCAGAACCCACATGGTAGTGGGAAGAACTGACACCAGGAAAGCATCCTGACAGCTGTATACATGTTGTAGCAGGCACACTCTGACAATAGGGACGGATACTTAATCACTGAAATAAAGAGATGGAACAGTAATTGAAAGGGGGATGAAGGGTGTGATATCTCCTTGTGGCCATTTTATGAATTCTTATTTATTCTGAACATTGATGTATATAGTAGGGTGATACTTTCCTACTTATTAAAGTTTCCAAACGGCTTGAAAGGCTGCCTGGACAACTCCTAGTTTGGGTTAATTTACATCATACGGCCACTTTACCTTTGCTGGCAGTCCTGTTAAGAATTGAGAGTTGCTTATTCTTTTAGCACTGTATTCTGAATTCATTTTTGCTAAATTCAAAATTCTATTGTGTTAAAAAGATTTGATAGGTGAACAGTTGTTTTGACCTTTGATTTACTGTCTGATGATGTTTTGTGAAGTTTGTAAATATGTTCTTCCTCTTTTATTCAGGACCAGTGGCTGTAGGACAATTTCACCGGTCATTCCGGAGAGATAATTTGTCTCCTTATTCCTACGTATCAACTTCGTCCCACAACCACAGCGCTTTCCCTCTGAAAGGTTTAGATCGTACCCCGATTCCTCCTAGAACATGGCAGAACTCCCTTGGAATGCACCCTGGACAAGTGGAGACGTCTCCCACTTTTTCAGATAAAGGGGTTCCGTTTCCTGTACTGCAGAGATTTCCAACTGAGGTTACTTATACGCTGCAGCCCAGCGCCACATCTGTACACGTTCAACAAGGTCCTCAAACAATGGTCAGCTCCTCCCAAAAGTATAGTAACTACACACCCTCCGCGCAGTACTCCCAAGCCTACTATCCAGCAGGTAGGAGGCATTCAAGTTCACTGGCTTCTGTCAAAGGGAGTTTATATGGACATTTACATTTTTATCACATTTTAATCTTTGTGTGCTTAACAAACAGGAATATGCATTTAGAAATGTCAATGACTTCTTAACCAACCTATAACTATTAGGGGCTGGAGAGATGGCTCAGTGGTTAAAAGAATACACTGTTCTTGCAGAAGGTGGTAGCTCCCATGTCAGATGACTCACGACTGTCTGTAACCTGAGCTCCAGGGATCCACTGCCTCTGGCTTTGAAGAGCACCTGCACTCACACTTACACGCCTCGCCCTCTATGTATGCCTAACTGAAGTAAACCCTGCATATACAATACATAGAAAGTTTTATCTGTTCTTAAGGATTCTAAGAATCTGCTACTACATAAAAGTGTATCTTTTCAGTGAAATGAAAATTCTGTATCCTCCAAGTGTATTCTAGTTCTGAAGCTTAGCTCTGTGCCTGCCCTGGATCCTTACTCTTATTCCATCATCATTGCAATGTTATGTTCTTAAGATATGCTTTTTATTTCACAAATGAGATGACCTCAACCGAATCTTTTTAGCATTTCAGTAATGAAGTTTCATAAGAACACATACTCTTTGAAAATCAACTCCTTAGAGTGTGGAGAGTGCTGGAGGCCTGCACTGTTCCCCAGACAGCTAAGGTCTCAGGATACAGGCTAGAACCTGGCAGCCATAGCTGGGACTTGATCTGAGCACACTGCTAGATCCCGTCCAGTGGGTCCCACGGGTGTTTGCAAATGCCTTTTTGCAAGATGCTATGCTTTCCTTTGCATTATATCCTGTTTTGTAGGAACTCGGTAGCAGTGGCACATGTTTCCTCATGTGTGGTTCTAAGCTTGTCCAATGTTTTGACATCAAGACAAAGTTCACCCTCAATAGCCACACAATTGAGTTAAAAAATTATAAAAATTCTTGCCGGGCAGTGGTGGCACATACCTTTAATCCTAGCACTTGGGAGGCAGAGGCAGGCAGATTTCTGAGTTCGAGGCCAGCCTGGTCTACAGAGTGAGTTCCAGGACAGCCAGGGCTACACAGAGAAACCCTGTCTTGAAAAAAAAAATTACAAGAATTCTCATAATGTTTTAAGTAATTTTGTGTTGGGTGTCATTCATAACTATCCTTGGCTGTCTGTGGCCTAGGTTGGACAAGTCTGCATAGCAAGACAAGTGTCAAAGCTTTCAGAGAAGACCAGAAAGAGAAGGAAGGGACTTTTTTTTTTATGAATTAAGGACCTAGAAGAAGCATTAATTTCTGTCAGTTTGCAGATCTAGAGAGAAGCTCTGTAAGGTGTTTGCTAAGCCGTCCACCTAGGGAAGGTTTGATGAAGGAAGGAAAAAAATAGGAACTAGAAAAGGAATTAAATTCTCCTTTCCATTGAGGAGTTGTCAACATGGTGACTATTCTGTTTGCGGTATTACTGACTGCTACTATCTAAATGTGGGTTTGATTGTCACCCCTTACACTCCCCTATGCAAAGGCAGTGCTCTTTCTCACTGAGCATCTCAGTAGAATCCAGTTGTGGATGTTTGGGGTTCAGCTTCTCTCTCTAGTCGTGGAGCTGACGATAAGGAGAGTAAAGATGAGGTTATTACTTGGCCTATTAGTAATACTGAGCTGAGAAAACTTATCTGGTCTGAAGAGAACCCAGAGTACCATTTTGCCCATTAGAAAAATTTTAAACTTATAATCTTATATAGAAAATGATTGAGCTCTAATATTTTCCAGATTTGCAGCTACTTCTTTGAAGAAAAAAAAATCTTTGCAATCTTTAAAAGTAGAAGATGGCTAAATTCATGTTTATAAGCTATCTATCTTAAATATAGCAACAAATAGGTTTTTGTTACTGGTGAGTTTAATCCAATATTTTTTCTTTAAAAGATATTTATTTTTATTTACTTTTTAACAATAGTTATCTTTAACAACTAGATCATATCCTGATTTTAGTAATGTACTTACTTATAAACATGAATGTATTAGCTCTTACTTATCCACTGAATGTATAAATTTAATCTAGGATTTTAATAAACAAATTGGCATTGTTAGCTAAGTGATTTTAGCTGGATTATGTGTATGCATAATATATGTGTAGGTAGGTAGTATATTTTGATTTGGTTTTGTATTTTGTTTCTCTGTATAGCCCTGGCTGTCCTGGAACTCACTCTGTAAACCAGGCTGGCCTCAAACTCACAGAGATCTGCCTGCCTCTGCCTCCCAGTGCTGGGATTAAAGGCATGCCACCACCACTGCACGGCCAGATGGTATTCTTAGTTCGAAGTCAGCCTGGTCTACAGAGCAGGTTCCAGGACAGCCAAGGATACATAGAAAAACTCTTGTCTCGAAAAACGGAAGCCAAAACAAAACAACAGCAACAAAAAACTTTATTTTAGCTTGATTATGAACTTGTAAGTTAATACTTGTCTGCAAGAGGTCAAGGTAAGAATGTGGGCACAGACATTTTTAAAAGAACAAGAAGGAAGTGGGGCTTGTAGCTTAGTGATGGAACTTTGGCCTAGTACGCATGAGGCCCTGACTCTAACCCCAGCACTGAAGAACACAAAAAAGAAGCAAAGCAAGAGCTCCTGTTGTTGGGTAGTTTATGTCATGCTGTGTTGTTTGGGCTGTTTTGTCATTTAGGAATGATAATTTGAAATGACTCTAAAGTTTCTCAGAATACGAGCGGGAGAAGTCATGACTGGCTGAGAAGTGCTGTGGTGGCTTCTAACACGTGGCATGAAGTAATTGAAGGCACCGTGCACATTCTGAAGTACTGTATAACTAGAGCTGTATTGTTAAATATAAGCTATCTGCTCTGGAAAAGAGAATGCATAGAAAATACTGTGCAATCGCTGAATTTCTCCAGATAGGATACAAAATGCTAAGCAATCAGTATTTAGTAAGCACCTATTAACAGTATAATGAAGATCCTTCTCAAAGTCTACTGACAGTCAAGGCAGTCCCTACCACATTCACTTAGGTCATAACAGAAAGACTAACTGAAAATTATGATATTTCAGTTCCTTCAAAACAAACTCTTGTGATCTAAGATTCAAATAAAATTTTAATAGAAAACACTAAACTTCATCTAAAAATGAGTTGTGGGGAGCTGGAGAGATAGCTGGCTTGCTGGTTAGGAGCACTGGCTGCTCTTGCAGAAGACCTGGGTTCAGTTCCCACCTTCCACATGATGGCTCACAGTCATTTATAACTCCAATTCTAGGAGTTCTGCTAGCCTTTTCTAGTCTCTGTTGTCGAGGGGGAAAACGCTGGGTGCTTTTAACCTTAGCATTCAGAAGGCAGAGGCAGTCAGATCTCTGAGTTCAAGGCTGGCCTGGTCTATATAGTAAAGTCCAGGACATCAGGACTAAATATTTTAAGACTCTATTTCAAAATTAATTACTTAATTACTCAAATAATTAGGATAAACAACAACAACAAAACACTTGGATTTGGCCTCTTTTAATTTATGACTTTATGGCCCAAAAATTTAACTTTAATTTAATAAATGATTAATTTTTGTAGTTGAAATTTGAAATCCAGAAACTAAAAAAACAATGCCATCAGGCTGACTAACAAAATGATCATCTCCTTAAATCCCACCACTGGGAGGCAGAGGCAGAGGCAGGCAGATCTTTGAGTTTAAGGCTGGCCTGGTCTACAGAGTGAGTTCCAGGACAGCCAGGGCTACACAGAGAAACCCTGTCTCGAAAACAAAACAAAACACACACTGATCATTAGAGTAACTTTTATATCTGCCCTCCTTTGAAGCACTAGTTTTCCTTGCGTACCTTGTTCACATTTTTAAATTCATCATCCTTCGAAGACAAAATATTTTATGTGGTATTAGTTGATTCTCTACATATTGAATATACGGGGGCAGAGTATCTCCATGGTTTGGCTAGTATAGCTCGTCACAGTGCCCAGGGCACCTTCTGTCACTGCCTCATGATTGTCTGGCTGTTATATGAACACTAACGATCCACACCCTGGTCCTCACACTTGTGTTCACACTGCCTCACCCAATGAGCCTTCTCTTTCGGTCCCCAAAGTTACATTTTTAAAAAAATATTTATTTTAAGTAAATGAATACACTACAACTGTCTTCAGACACACCAGAAGAGGGCATCAGACCCCATTACAGATGGTTGTGAGCCACCATGTGGTTGCTGGGAATTGAACTCAGGACCTCTGGAAGAGTAGTCAGTGCTCTTAACTGCTGAACCATCTCTCCAGCACCCAAAGTTACATTTTTAAGATCAAAGTAGTAATTAACAAAACTGTCCTTGATCTCATTTTTAAACGAGTACTTTTGTAGCAATTGCTATGACCAGACACTGTTTTAAGGACTTTCCAAATACTAACTCATTTAATTCTCAGCCTTTCCTTATGGTAAGATAGGTTTTTATCATCTTATAGATGGGAAGCTGAGGTGCAATTAGTAAGTAGCAAACTGGAAGGAAGCCCAGCCTGCACGAATGCTGTTTCTCCTGTCTACCTACCTTAGAAAAGAAGGCCTCTCCCCAGCCGCCTGCACCCCACCGTGTGTGTGTGTGTGTGTGTGTGTGTGTGTGTGTGTGTCTGTATGTGTGTGTGTCTGTATGTGTGTCTGTGTGTGTGTCTGTGTCTGTGTGTGTGTGTGTCTGTATGTGTGTGTGTCTGTGTGTGTGTGTGTCTGTGTGTGTGTCTGTATGTGTGTGTGTCTGTATGTGTGTCTGTGTGTGTGTCTGTGTCTGTGTGTGTGTCTGTGTGTGTCTGTGTGTGTGTGGCTTCTTTTGTTGTTGTTTTTGTCTTGTTTTTCTTTTAAGGGAATCCTGGTATTTCTCTGTGCCAGAATTAGCTCTTCTCAGGTAGGGTAACCTCTTCATTATCTAATGAAGAGGTTGATGGAGGAGAGATCTGCCCTTATATTGCTGCTGGTGGCATTGGGACTGGCCCAAGTTAATAGTTTATTCTATCCCAATAAAGAAAGCCAAGTGGAGGCTCTGGCTAGTGCGGCTGCTTTAATGTGCAGTACCTTGTCCTCCTAGCAGAGTTCTTGATTATAATGGGCCCGTGGCAACATTCCATTGAGTAGAGTGAACTGGTTCAAGTCCCAGCTTTTCATTTAGTCGTCTAATATGGCCTTTAGTAAGTTATCATATTTCCTAATTTCTCATTCTATAAGGAAGCCATAATAGTTTGGGCCAGAAACTGAATAATATCTGTGAACAGGTTTTATAGAAATTGAAACACTATTTACATGTAAATGATAAAATATAGTATGAAAGAACACATTTGTAATGTCAGCACTTGAGATGTAGAGACGATAGGTTCAGGAGTTCTGGGCCAGCCTGGGCTACATGAGATCCTGTTTCAGAAAGTGCCCTCGCAAGCGCACACACACACATGCACACACACACGCACATGCACACAGGATAAGAGGAGCTGGGGAAATGGTTCAGTCAGTAGTGTTTGCTATACAAGCTTGAGGTCCTGCGTTTTGACACTCAATACTCACATAAAAGGCCAATCCAATAATGTATACCTGTGCTCCTAACACTGGGAAGCAGAGACAGGGGATCCCCAGAGCTCCAACTTCAGGAAGAGAGCCCCTCAAAACTGAGGAAGAGAGTAATTGAGGAAGATATTTGACACCAGCCTCTAGCTTCTACACACACACACACACACACACACACACACACACACACACACACACACGCACACGCATGCACACTAAAATATTTTCAAAAATCAGTCTTAAATGAGGCTAGTAACTAATAAAGGCTAAATTTATATAAATATATGCTTTGGGGCCTGGAAAAATGGCTCAGAGTTGGTCTATAACTGTCTCCTGTTCCAGGGGACAGTTGGACCCAGTGCTCTCTACTGTCTTCCATGGACTCCTGCATGCACACATACAAACCCACATAGAGATGTATACATAATTAAAGTACAATCTTGAAATTCAAGATACATAAAATTTTTGAATATTTTTATTTTAAAATATCTTATTATTTAAAATTGTTTTTTGATTTGTCTTTAGGCAAAAACGTTAGTTATCATTCTCACTTGTGGTTCTGGCTGGCCTGGGGCCCACAGAAGAGGCCTGCCTGTGTCTGCCTCCCACGTGCTGGGATTAAAGGCGCTCATTGTTTTTGTTTTGTTTTGTTTTTGAGTTTTCTGTCACAGCTATTGATTTTTATAAACTATTGATATATACAGATTCACAAAGAATGGAAACAGAAATGCCATCTTTTGCAAAGCTCTCATTGCTTTTTAAAGTGCTTTTTGAGGGGAGGTGGGGTTCTTGTTCAGTATTTGGGTAGAGCCTAGGTCTCTGCACATACTAGGTAAGTACTCTACCATTTATAATTTGCTTACATTCAAAAGTTTGGTTTTTAGGGTTTTAATCTTGCATGATATACAGAAACAAATATAGAATATGGAGTAATGTATTTCCGAGTGTTTTGTTACTGTGCTCAGGTATGACTTAGTGTTTATGGAAAAGAGGGATTTGCCTCCAGAAAGCGCTTTATCTCCCAGAAGAAATAGAGCAAAACCGTGCCATCTTTATAATAAAATGTA
Organism: Mastomys coucha; assembly: GCF_008632895.1. NCBI lineage: Eukaryota > Metazoa > Chordata > Mammalia > Rodentia > Muridae > Mastomys > Mastomys coucha. The sequence goes on from NW_022196911.1 coordinate 83,451,416, forward strand.
TATAATCCCCAGTCCAAAATCAGGACCTGAGCAGCCTGTCGTCCCTGTTTGTGAATTTGACTATTTTGTATTCCTCATATAAGTTGAATTATATACTATTTAATATGTAAATTTGTTATTGTAAATTGTACAGTTCATTGTCACTATATTCAAACTAGTCACTAAATCATCATTCCTAAAGCTATCACCATACAAGTGAGACTGTACGAGCTAAGCAATGGCTTTTCAGGCTTCCCTTTTCCAGTCCTTGGCAGTCACTAATTTTCTGTCTATGAATATTGAATACCTCAGGTAGAGTCATATAATGGTTACCCTTTTGTTACTGGCTGATTTAATTCATCGTAATATCTTTTTAAACAGATTTATTTATTTAATGTATATGAGTACACTGTAGCTGTCTTCAGACACACCAGAAGAGAACATCAGATCTTTTTACAGATAGTTGTGAGCCACCATGTGGGTGCTGGGAATTGAACTCAGGACCTCTGGAAGAGCAGCCAGTGCTCTTAACTGCTGAACCATCTCTCCAGCCCCATCATAATATCTTAAAAGGTTCATCCACTTTGTAATATGTGTCAAAATTTCCCTTTTAAAGATGAATAATAATTATACATACAAGCACTAACATTTATCTATTGAAAGATTCTAGGTTGCTTCCACTTTTAAACTATTGTTACTCTGAACATGGATATAAAAGTTTTGTTTTGTTTTATTTGAGAAAGAATGTTGCTGTGTATCCCAGGTTGGCTTCAAACTTGACATTTTCCCTTCTGAGTGTTGAGAGCCTACCCTTTCATCACTATACCCAACTTAAAAATGTTTTTTTTCAGGCCAGAGGGTACTGACACATGCCTTTAATCCCAGCACTCAGGAGGCAAAGGCAGGTGGATCTCATTGAGTTCAAGGCTGGTGTGGTCCTATAGAGTGAGTTTCAGGACAGCCCAGGCCCCATCAAGAAACCCTGCCTCAAAAACCAAAAACAATGCCGGATGGTGGTAGCGCACGCCTTTAACCCCAGTGCTTGGAATGCACAGGCAGGTGGATTTCTGAGTTGGAGGCCAGCCTGGTCTACATAGTAAGTTCCAGGACAGCCAGGACTAAACAGAGAAACCCTGTCTCGAAAAACCAAAAAAAAAAAAAATTCAGATTTCTCCTTTCACTTATTGGAGTATACAGATACACTTCAGCTTACGATGGAGTTATGCCAACATGTTCTATAACTTGATCGTAAGTTGAAGGTTTACTAAAATTCATTTAATACGCCTAACATTCAGAATTTTCATAGTTTAATAGTAGGGCATTGTAGGGTATTGGATGGTAGGAACTGGGGCTTACTGTTGGCACCCAGCATCTCAGGGGAATAAGCTGAGGAACGGATAAAGTTTCAACATAGAGTTTATACTGAGTGCATATCACTTTTACACCATTGTAAAGGTGAAAGATTATAAAGCACTGTATTCCCAGGCGACTTTTTTTTTCACCACAAATGAGGTATTTCAGCTTTATTTGCTATAGTAACTTGATCTTGAAATTAAGTATATTATTACATCTACTGTTTCTTTTGAGCAGTTCTGTGGGTGGGCATTTTATCACTATTAACACTGTGCTGTCCTGGAGTAGATTCAAGTCTGAAGCATTATGTTTGGATGATTTCCACAGAATAAAGCGCAGATGTGCTTGTATCACCTATAGAGAAGGCAATGGTGTTCAGTAATTCTGGATTTTTATTATTGAGACAAATTTAAACGTCTTCTACTCTTGTTTAGATATGACGTGGGTTCTAGTTTGTTATTTACACTTTTTCTTTTCCTTTTTAGTTTTTGCTTGTTTTGGTTTAGTTTGTTTCTCTTATTTTTGGTTGTTTGGGGTTTTTTGTTTTGTTTTTTTGTTGTTTTGTTTTGTTTTGAGACAGGGTTTCTCTGTACAGCCCTGGCTGTCCTGGAACTCTCTCTTTAAACCAGGCTGGCCTCGAACTCAGAAATCCGCCTGCCTCTGCCTCCCAAGTGCTGGGATTAAAGGTGTGCGCTATTACGCCCGGCTTATGCTTTCTCTTACACATGAAGCTGAATTCCTTAAGTAAGCACTGCCTTCAGGAAGACAAAGCAAGATCTTTATATAGAGGGAGTTTCTGAGGACACAAGTTAGTTTTAGAATGTTATTGCTTTCATAATGCACAGTACATACATTTTTCATATACTAAGCACAAACTTGGATTTTGGCACCTAGCTTTGCTTATACTGCTGACTAGCTAATTCCACACTCTGCTCTTTTCATTGACTGTATAAAGTAAGGCTGCATTGGTAAGCAGGAGTCTTTGAAGAGTATAACTTCACAGGCTCTCCTTGCGTTCCATTTCTTACCTCTTACTGGACACGACTAGCATTTATGGTTTGCTGTCTACTTACATACTAAAAGCAGTTAGCAACTCCATATTATAATGGCACTCTCTGGGGTATATTGTACTTTTATTCCTCTGACAAATTTATTTTAGAAAATAGTTTAAGAGCTATTCAAGAAATTTAAACAGTGGAGTCCTACTACTGAAATATCAGAGAAATACTGTAGTCTTTGCATTGGTTCATTTGTAGTGAAGCATTGCTTTTCAGTACAAGGAGGAAACAAAACCCTGCAGCTCTTGCCTAGGTCTTTGCTGCCACTAGAGGGCTAGGTCTTCCTTAGTAACAACCAGAGGAAGAACTGCTTTTCTCTAGTTCTAACACCCTTAAGATCCTCCACAGTTACTTGGATGCACCGTTTTCCAACATATTTATTCTCTCAAGTTCAATACAAAGTGAGCCCATGGTAGACCATCCAGCCTTGTTACTGTTGGCAAATTTCTTACTATCTTTGAGTTTTACGGTACTAACTTTTAAAACTAATGTTGTCATTTGATACCGATACATATGAAGCATCCACCATTGTGCCCGAAACATGGTAGGCATTCAACACACACCATCTTCTGTTTAGCCCAAAGGTGTGATGATGATATAACTGATGCTCATCCATTCTGCAGAGGCTCTCTGGAAAAGAGCTCAGCCTCTTAACACTGGATCTGTAAGGTTAACTGTTCCAGTGCAGAATTTGATCTGTTCATGGAGTCTTAACTATAAGGAAAAGCTTTGGAAATATATTTTTGAGTTTGTTTCCTAATGCTACACAACATTTTTCCATTAAAATACTGGATTGCTGCCATTAATATCCTAAGTTTTTTGTGCACAGTAGCTCATTATGGTCCTTGAAATAACCATACCAGGTAGGCCCCTGTTTTAATAGAATGCAAACATTGAGACCTGAAGTAATTAACTATGTTCAAATGTACAAAATACTGAATTATGGAGCCAGGCTACAAAATCAGGCAGACTGAAACTAGGATCCCCATTCCTAACCATTTATCTAAATGGCAAAAAATATTTTTGCATGTTTTTCAGTAGAAAACCTTCACATTGTTGAATGGTAGATTGGAGAGTATATTTACTTATTTTACTTTTAAAGCCCTTCCATCTCCAGATAGTTGCTAAAATGATTGAAATGATTATTTGGGAACTACAAATACAGTTTGCCATTTTTAATGAAATGAAATTACTTTCACTAAGAATAAACATTTGGTTAGAAAAATAATATGTTTAAGTACTAAAGAATCAATTACTCGCTGGGGATGTAGCATTGTTGCTAGAATACCTGCCTCCTATACATGGAGCCCTGGGCTTGATCCCCAGCACTGCATGAAGTAGGCGAAGTAGCTCATGCCTGTAATCCTAGCCCTTGTGAAGTGGAGACAAGAGGATCATAAATTCATGGTCACCTCCAGCTACTTGTGAGTTTTTGGTCAGCTTGGTTTACATGAGACTCTGTCTCAAAACAACAAAAAAAGGAATTATAAAGGTAGACGTAACCTTTTTTTTCTTTTTTTTTTCTTTT
>NW_022196911.1:83460333-83473058 GCF_008632895.1 Mastomys coucha
TGCTGAAGAGCAAGTTAGCCTTCTGGTTTTCTTTGTTTCTTTTTGTGATGTTGGTAACGGAACCGAAGACCTGAGTATGCTAAGCATTGCTCTATCATTGAGCTACATTCCTAGCTCCACTTTCAGGCTTTTGTTAGTAAGCTCAACTTTACTGTATTTAACATTCATGAACTTAAATGTTACTACTTTTCCTCCTTAATTTTATACTTGATTTTCTATCCAAACAGTACTATTTTCTCTTTTCCCAGAATCCTCCAATGCAATCTTCCTATCCAGTTGAATTTCTGCCTTCTAATTGGCCTTGCAGTGCTACTGATGAAAATAAAAAGACAGAAGTAAATCTAGAGGCTGTCTTTCAGATAGTAGATGAGTTGCACTCCTCCCCTAAGCTGGAGATGGTAAAGGTGGAGCCTGTTGAGACTCAGTGTCCGTCATCTCAGGCTAACAGAGGCCAGCATATCTTACCCAATGCAAACAGCAGCAACCCATCTTCCACCAGTCAGGCTAGCCAGCTGGAGCCACTCACTCCTGTAGGCTCAGATATTACGTCTTTTGTGGTTGGAACAGAACAAGCAATTACCTGCTCTCTACCACAGTCACCTGAGTACATCTATACCATCCACACAGCTCAACCTTTGGAAACTAGCACAGTGCAGGAGTCTGCAACCATCCAACAAACTCATGTCAAACTGAAGGAGCAGCTAAACCACAATCCATCTCCGTCTTCAGTAGTATTTGTGCAGGAAGGGCTACCATTCAGCACACAGCAGGTAAGAGCACAAACACGAGTACTAACTAAGCCCACAGCATACATTGTTTTTCGCTAAAGATGTTAGTGAAGAGTTTTTCTAGATGTTATTTGGGTTTATTTGAATTTAATGTTAGTTTACTGTGGATTCCAAAGGGATCATGTCCCAATGGTTAATCAAAAAACGAAAAAGAAAAACCCTCAGAAGTTACTTTCACCCTAGCCTTTCTCCAGCTGTGGTGCAGTCTGAAATGAACCTCTAGAGCAGCAAATTGATCAACTAGGGTCTAAATACTATTTTTAGGCTGGTGGCACATGCCTGTGTCCCAGCATTTAAGAGGTGGAAGCAGGAGGATTGCTGGGAGTCTAAGGACAGGCTGAGCTGTATATAGTGAGTTCAAGGCCAGCCTTGGAATTGAACCTGGGTCCTCTGCAAGAGCAGCAGTGCTTTTAACTGCTGAGCCATCTTTCTAGCTCCACTTTCTTACTTTTTTTTATATCATCACAAAATGCTATTAATGACTTTATTGGGTTCATATTTCTTACTAATCTTGGATTATTAATCAAACAAAAACTAATTAATGAAAAGTACACCCAAAGTAACTCCACCCTTGGGATTCTGAGGTGGGATGTGTGCCAACTGGATGATGGAGTTATAACTCAATCCAAGAAAGTAGAAACAATCTATAACAACTGTATACAGATCAGCATAGTCCTGTAGTCCATGTTGACCTGGAACTCACATTTTAGCCAGGGATAACTTGGACCCATGTATCCTCCTCCTCCCTCCCAGGTGATGGAATAATAGGCATATGTCATCATACCCAATTCATTTTGTTTATATAGTGTGTTGTTATATGTAGTTCTTTTAAAAATATGTGTATAATATTTAAATATAAAGATTTTCCTTTTATTTTCTCCTGCCTTTGGTGGAGGGTAGTGGTGGGAGGTAGTGGGAGGGGGTTAGTGGGAGGGGTGGTAGGGGATGATAGAATTAACAGGATTGAATACAGACCTTTGCTCATTCTGGTTAAGCTATTGCATTTGGGTATACTAAAAGAGATGCCCAGCTAATATAATTTCACTACCTAAGCAAGCATTGTACCACTGGTTATACCCTTACCCTAAATGCATTTTAGATTTCTATCAAGTCATTGTCCTTTTTGAGACCATTAAAATGTGTTATGATGATATAATTTCAGTAAAGATAGCCTCATTTTAAGCATTCCTATAGAAATAAAAGCTTTGGTATTTTCATAATTATATGTGGACTACTGGATTGCATGTCTTGAACTGCATATACACAGTTGTTTCTTTAATATACTTGACTATTGTAACTTTTTGAAAGCTGAATTTAACTCTTAGCTTTATTTTATAATGTAGTTATATTTTAAATAAACTTATAAAGAGCAACATGGCATAAGTTTGTTATCTTGACCAAGGACTTTAACATTCCAAAGAAAAATTTGGAACCAAAGAAACTCTAAATGAGGATAGATAGAGATTTTACAGAGAATGAAGCATATATGATTTTGATAATGTATTCAGTACAGAATACAAACTAAAAAAAAAAATAGTGTCCATTCCCCACTGACACCTGCCAGCCGGTTCATGCCTATCTGTGATATCCCAGTGTCAACTAGGAAGGGTGTCAGCTTAAACACCCTTCTACAGTGAAAGGATACGTAGCAGTTTTCACCAACTGTGTTTAACTGTCTTACTATATTGTAAGTCATTAAAAGCATACAACGTCATGGTATGCTCATCAGCAAATATTTTAGCTCCACATGCATTTCAAGGGCTTGAGAATCTGGAAAACCTATGTCTTACTCTTGAATATTCGGGTAAGTCAACACTATCAAGGGTAATAACCTTCATAAGCAGGAAAACATGTTTGTGGGATCCTGTCCTCTAATAGGATGGCTTTGATAATGTATATTAACTTTAGTAGGTATAAGAATAATAAGTGTGTTTAATATTTTAGGTGGATAGCAGTATAAAATGCCAGACCAATCCCCCGGAGAATATCTTGCCTTCAGAACAAATGGGATTCCTTATTTCAGAAATGGGGCCTGCTAACAAGTCTAGTAAAGACACAGGTTTATCCACTCCAGCTAGATACAGAGAGCGAAGAAGCAACTCACAAGGAAAGTCCCCTGGTAAGGATGAGATAGTCTTAAGCTCTAGAATTTATAGTTCTAAAATGCTAGAAACTGAACCTCGGTATATAATTCATATATGAATGGTATTTTTATGTATCTTTATTATTTATAATTGTGTTATGTCTCTCATGTTGTTTTATATAATTGTAGTTTAGGCTAGTATTCTTAGCTACCTTTGTAATGTATACAAAATAGCTGCTTTCCTAACAGTACATATAAGAACATGAGGTTTCTGGGGACCTGGGGAGATGGCTCAGCAAGGAAAAGTGCTTACTGCTCAAGTATGAGGGCCTGAGCTCCACTCTCCATTCAGTTTTAAAAGCTGGGCCTGTCCACACAGTGCTCTAACTCAGAGCCGATTGCTGGGGCTCACTGGCCACCAGCCTAGTTCCAGGTTCATGAAGAGCCCTGTCTCTTATTCAAGGGAATAAGGTGGAGAGTTGATAGAGAAGATACCTGAAGTCTTCCAGACCCAGTGTGAATGCATGTGCCCTTATACCTCCACATAGTCACAATAAACAAATGAAAGAATCCATACCTTCAAAATATTGAATATATTTAAAAAAGTAAAGAATTTAGACTAACTTAGATAAGATGAAGGGTAATTTAATAATCATCTTCAGATGCTAAAGATTTTATTAACAGATAACAGGGTACATATTTATTTGTGACACAAGAAGATTTAATGACACCAAAGATAATTGCCTTAAGCACATTATAAATATACTTTAAGGTATGAATTTGTATAAGTGGCATGTTTTTGTATGTGTGTGGCTATAGGAGTTTAGTTATATATTGGATACTAGAGCACTTGTAGATGGTTCTTTCATTTGAGATGGGACCATCCCAGGCTGCCCTCAAACTCAGGCAGTGATTCTTTTGGGTCACCCTTATTAATATGCAGGCACATACTACCATATCCAGCTTTGATTCCCTCCTGGAAGTGACTTGACTACATTTGTATTTTTTAATCTAAAAAATTTCTAATATTCAAATCAAGTCATTGTACTCTGCTCCAAACATTTTTTTCTTTTCTTTCTTTTAAGACAGGATCTTGCTATGTAGTCCCAACTTACCTGGAACTAATCATGTAGCCCAGGCTGGCTCTGACTTCATAATCCTCCTACCTCCCGAGTGCTGAGATGGTGGATATGTACCACCAGTCCTTGCTTACAATGGCTAATGTAATATTCTCAAATTAGCCAGATACAGGGGCTCACTCCTGTAATAGTAGCAATTACTATTGGGAGTTAAAGGTTGAAGCAAGAAGACTGCTACTATTATAGATGAAGCATTCTGCCTATGCTGCAGAGTGAGCCCAGCTCAACACATGACATGCAGTTAGGAATAGAACTTATTGGTAGAACACCTGCCTAGAACCAAACTATAGCACTGGAGAAAAACAAAACCTCAAGTTAAAGGCAATTCAGATGATTTCGATAAAGGCAAATCAATCAATCAATCAAATTAGTCACCTGTATTTTAAATACTAAGAACTTTTTTGAGAATTTATTCAAAAAAACATGAAGATAGTGTTCAGGGTCTGTCACAGTGGCATACACCATACTCCCAACACTTGGGAAGGGGAGGCATTGTGAGTTTGAGGCCAATCTGGGCCACAAATGAGACCCTGGCTCAAAACACTTTGAAAGAAGACAAAAGTAGTGCTCAGACTGAAGTTCTTCCTCCAAAATACCTTTTGACTAAAGCTGTCTTGCAAGTTTATATAGTCATGCTTGGCTGAGCTCAAACCAGCACCTTCTGGGACTATGCAGGTTAGTCCTCAGGGAGGAGGCTCTATGGTCAGATCTGGCTCAGATCCTCCAAGCCCTGTGTCCTCAGGGTCTGGTGTCTTCAGCAATAGGATAGGGCCTTACCTTCAACCTCTGGGCAGCAACCAAAGGCAACAGAAAGAGCCTGTGTTATTGTGGGAATCTAGTGAACTACCCTGACCAGCAACTTTAAAGGGGCTTCTCTGCCTGTCACTTCCTTCTTTCTTAACTCTACCAATTAATTCTCTGTTTCCCTAGACAGCTTTGCTTCTATGTCATCTATACGTAGATGATTTTATGTATCTATATAAAATCTGGCACTCACAAATGAGAGAGAACATGATATTTGTCTTTCTGAGACTGCCTCAATTAACTTCATTCCATCTGGGAGGAAGTATTGGAGACTGAACCTAGGGCACTATGCATGTCAGGTGTGTACACCACCCACAGCTGCCAACAATGCCCTAACTTTGCTCTTTTTTATGGATAAAAAATTCCATTATGAATATAAGTCACATTTTTCTTCATCAGTTTGACAGACACCCAATCTAGTTTTTGTTGCCTACTTCTCATTAGAATAGTCCAAAAGATTACTGTAGGGGCTGAACAGTCACATGCTTTGGAGAACAAGTTTACTAATTCTCTAGCATTTTAATCTTTTTTTAAATTGCCATATACACATTTGTACACAGTAATGGGTTTCATAATCCTGCATTCTTACCTTTAGTCATTCCTGTTGAGAGTTAAAGCAACCAGAGATCTCATTTAGATAGTTTTAATCCTGAACACAATGTTTGCTGTCTGACTTGTTTATCCTCTCCCTTGAGCCTAATGGCAGCCTGCATTGGGGTCATGTGAAAGAATGTATTAGCTTGGAAGATAACACCTGTAACTGGATTTGACTGCACTATTCTCTAAAGATTTTTTTTTAACTTTTCAAAACCTTATAATAATAAACATGTTCTTTACTGAGATTTTGTTTATGAATAAAGGGATTATAGAAGTAAGTGCTGATCTAATAAAAAGGTACTTGACAATAATTGGGTGCTCTTTCTAAGATTTTATTTTTAAATTTTAAAATTTATTTTATGTGGTTGGGTGCCTTGCCTGCATCTGCATCTGTATCTGTGTACCATTTCATGCCTGATGCTTGCAGAGGCCAGAAGATGTTCAATCTTACTGGAACTGGAGTTACAGATAGCCATGAGCCCATGTGGGTGCTGGGAATTGAACCCTCGTCTTCTGGAAGAGCAGCCAGTGCTCTTAAACATTAAGCCAGCTCTCCTTCCAAAGACTTTATTTTAAATTATGTGCTAAATTATGTGCATATTGTGGATGTCTTTGTTTGTGCACTAGTGCAGTGCCTATGGAGACCAGAAGAGGGCATTAGATTCCCTCAACCTGGAGTTACAGGTGGGTGTTAGCTACCTGACTTGGGTCCAGTCTTAACTGCTGAGTCATATCTGGCCTTTTGTGAAATCACTTTCTACTACTTCTCGAAATTGGAATGCTGAAGCAGTTGGATACATGATCAAAACGACTGAACCCTAGTCAATAGTTTGTCAACCACTGACAAAGAAATAGTCCCTTCCAGGCAATAGCTAGTTGATAGAACACTTACCTAACATGTATGAAGCCCTGTAGATTTGATCTCCAACACTGTAAACAAGACATGGTGTTGTGAGTTTATATTCCAGCTCTCTAGAAGTAGGTAGAAACAGGAGGATCAGGAGTTCAGCTAAAGAAAACTCAGCTTGGGTTAAATGAGACCCTGTTGCAATAAGAAAAAGAAGAAAGGAGATGCTCCCTTGTCTCTCCTTGCATATCGATTGCTTTTATCCTATTCTCATCTCTACTTTAAGGATTTGATAAATGCAAGCAATAACTCACCACAGTGTAAATCCTGTGAGCCTTTTCCTCTGTGGTTGCGTGATCATTTGCTTTGTGGTTTATTTTCTAGGACATTACTAGTAGTGTTTTTATCAAAGTTTTGGTGTGGTTAGATTTTCTATTGCTGACAGTTGTAGTTCATTATAAAAAGAACTCAGGGCAGGAACTCAGGCAGAGATCATAGAGGAAGGCTGCTCACTGGCTTGCCCCTCCTGGCTTGTTTAACCTGTTTTCTTATATCATGGAAACCATCTGCCCCGAAGTAGCACCACCCACAATGGCCTGGGCCCTCTGACCTCAATCATTAATTTTAAAAATGCCCTGCAGTCTTGCCTTCAAACAATCTGATAAGGCACTTTCTCAATTAATTAGCGTTCCTCTTCCCAGATCACTCTAACTAGTGTCAAGTTGAAAGAAAACTAACCAGGATGAATGAGTAGCATTCATAACATTGTAGCCTGCTGTATTCTAACTGCTTACTTAGTAGCTAGTGTTGCCACTTTGCTATGTGTGGTTTGTTTTGAGTGCTGGCTATTTAATTCAAAGTATAAATACCCAATACTTATGTTCTTTTCAGTAAACTATACCTCCATTTACATATTTTAATTTGGATTGTATCAATACCCCACAAATTCCAAATTAGGACATAATTATATAATAATATAATATAATATTATATTATATTATAATTATTCCAAATTCCAGATTAGGACATAAATTAGACTATAGTAATTATATAAATAATAAGAATTATAACACGTAAAACAGAAACAAAGGCTTGAGTCCTAGCTCAGTAGTAGAGCCTTTGGCTAGCATGCATGAGACTTTGGGTTTAATCCTCAACATCCCCAAAACAGACATAAAGTAGGGACTTGGTAACTTTTCCCTGAGCCCAGCCCGAGTGTAGGCTGCCTGGAGCTGCTGTGGCGGTGACTTGTTTCTGCTAGCTCACATAAGCCAAAAGAGGGCATCGGATTCCCCTGAACTGGAATTACAGCCACCATTTGGGTGCTGGGAATCAAACCCTAAGTCCCCTGGAAGAACAGTCCGTGCTTTTAGCCACTGAGCCATCTCTCCAGCTTCTTTATAGCATTTAATAGAGAGTTTGGGATTATTCAATTGTAAATGACTAAGATGCACTTGGACTTAAGAATGATACCCCTGCCAGGCAGTGGAGGCGCACGCCTTTAATCCCAGCACTTGGGAGGCAGAGGCAGGCAGATTTCTGAGTTCAAGGCCAGCCTGGTCTACAGAGTGAGTTCCCGGACAGCCAGGGCTACACAGAGAAACCCCGTCTCGAAAAATCAAAATAAAATAAAATAAAATAAAATAAATAAAATTAAATTAAAAAATAAAAAATAAAAATAATAAATAAACAGGGGTTAGAAAGATAGCTCAGTGGTTAAGAGCACTTCCAAAGGATTTGAGTTCAGTTCCCAGTATCCATACAGGTCAGGACACAACTGCCAATAACTCCAAAGCTCTAGGGAGCCTGATGTCCTCTGACCTCCAAGGGTACCTCCACATACATTGCATACACTCACACAAATGCACACATAATTCATACATACATACAAATAAACTTTTTTGGTTTGTTTTTTAGTTTTTTGTTTTGGTTTTTCTGAAACAGTGTTTCTCTATGTAACCCTGGCTGCCCTGGAACTTATTCTTGTAGACCAGGCTGGCCTTGAACTGAGAGATCAACCTGTCTCTGCCTCCTAGTGCTGGGATTAAAGGAGTATACCACCACCATCCAGCCAATCAAATCCTTTTTTTTTTTTTTTAGATAAAATTGCATTTTTATTGAAAGTGCACTTTTTTTGTTGTTTTGTTCATTACATTCCAATCACAGTCCCTCTCTCTCTTCTCCTCCTAGTCCCTCCCTTACAAATCCCTCCTTCCATTACCTTCTCCCTTTCTCCTCAGAGAAGGGGAAGCCCCCTTGGGTACCACCCCACCCTGGGACATCTGGTCCCATCAGGACTAAGCACCTCCTCTCCCACTGAGTCCCAACCAGGTAGGGGAAGAGGATCCAATGGTAGGGAACAGAGTCAGAGACAGCACCTGCTCCAATTGTTGGGAGACCCACATGAAGACCCACTGCACATCTGCTACTAATATCTAGGGGCCTAGGTCAGGTTTCTGTATCCTCTTTGGTCGGTGGTTCAATCTCTGTGTGCCGCCATAGCCCTAAGTTAGTTGACTTTGTAGGTAGGTCTTCTTGTGGTGTCCTTGACCCCTTAGGCTCCCTCAATCCCGTCTCCTACTCTTCAGTAAGATTCCTAGAGTTCCACCTGATGTTTGACGATGGGTCTCTGCATCTGTTCCCATCTGCTGTGGGATGAAGCCACTCAGGAGACTGTTTTGCTAGATTCTTGTCTGTAAGCATGGCAGAGTATCATTTATTGGTGTAAGAGGCTGGGTCTCTCCCTTGGGATAGGTCTCAAGTTGGTCCAGTTATTGGTTGGCTGTTCCCTCAGTTTCTGCTCCAATTTTATCCCTGCGCATCTTGTAGGCAGGACAATTTTTGGATCGAAGGTTTTGTGGGTGAGTTGATGCCTCTTCTCCTCCCACTAGAAGTGGTTGGAGAAAATGGCCATTTCAATCTCTATACCCACTGCTGGTAAAATTCTCAGGTAGGGTCACCCCCATAGACTCCTGAAAACAAATCTTTTTTTTTAAAACCCAATACTTATAAGCTTGGTGGTACAGTTCTATAATCTCAGCTGTTTTGAGGCTAAAACAGAAGAAACAAAAGTTCAAGGTTTACTTGTACAATAAAAAGGTCAAGGGCATCTTAGATAACCTTGTGAGACTTTATTGCAAAATATAAAAATAAAAACAAAAACAAGGCCTAGAGAGATTGTGTAAAGCCCTAGATGTAATCCCAAGTACTTTAAAAAATATCCCCTAAATAAAATCAATAATTAAATCTTAGATAGTAAACTGAGTTTTATGGTTTAGATATTATTCAAGTTTATCCTTTACCAAAAAAATTCCTTTTCAATATTTCTGAGACTCTCTAGGTCCCATAGTGGCCTTTTGCCCTGTGTGTCTGTTTAATCTCAGACTTGTCCTTATTTTGCCTTCCGGAGCCAACCCTGCAGCCCATTGGATATCAGATGCAGGACTGGACTCCCTTTCCTGGATGTCTCTCCTCTCAGGCTTTCATCCTGGGACTTTGAATCCATAGCTTACAGTCTGCAAGCTGGGAGAGATAGAAAGGATTATCTTTGAAACTGCAAAGAATTTGGAATGGAATGATAACCCTCTCCTATTCATTTATTTTTATTTTTTGATATATTTTTGAAACAGAGTAAGCCTGGCTATCTTGGAAATCACTGTGTAGACCACAGAGACCCTCCTTCCTCTGCTTCCTGAGTATAGGGGTGAAACCCATGTGCCACCACACCTGGCCTTCTTATTTGCCTTCTGTCTTTCTTTCTGTCTGTCTGTCTCTCCCTCCCTTCTTCCATCCCCTCCTCCCTTCCTGCCTCCCTCCTTTCTTTCTCTTTCTCTCTCTCTCTCTCTCTCTCTCTCTCTCTCTCTCTCTCTCTCTCTCTTTCTCTCTCTCCCTCTCTCTGTCTGTCTGTCTGTGCATACACACGTGGAAGGGTAAGTACATTAATGCAGACACCTGCTGAGGCCAGAGGCATAGAATGCCCAAGAGAGCTGGAGTCACAGGCAGTTGTGAGCTTTCCAATGTGGGTGCTGAAAATTGAAGTCAGGTCCTCTAGAAAAGTAATCCACACTCTGACCATCCTGCCAGCCACCTGATTGCTGGACTTCATTGCACTGTCATTGCAATGTCTGCCTTCATCTCCCTTTTAAAGGGGCTTAGGCCACTTTATTATTTGTCGTCTTATTTATCATTAGTCATTATATCTTTCTGCCATGTTACATTCTCTTTGCAGTCTCATCAAATGTCTTTTTCTCCTCTTTTCCCTTGCCAAAATCCTATTATCCTTGGACAGAGGCAATGAGATATTGCTTGTTTTTTTCTGGTCTCCTTGAAGTGTCATTTCCCCTAACCTAAACAACCACCAAGCTGCCCCCTCACAAAGAGAGTCACTCCCTAATAGGACCTGTGGTACCTACCAGCTATTAAAATATTTTCCTCCCTTCCAGTGCATATTGTGGTTAAAAGTGTAAATGATAAGTAATTAGCTCATTAGTTATCTTTCTTAACTCTTCCTGTTGGTTTTTTCTAAGAATCATATCCCTTGCTTAATGGAGGTGACAGATGTCTTAATTAACCCTGATTTCCTACAGTGGAAAGTATGAACTGAGAACAGTAGCATCCTTATGACACCTAATCATACTTTATTTTATCAGGAGAGGGGGGCAAATGACTTATAATTGAGTTAGGACCTCTCTGCTGAAAAGTTAGATTTTATAATTAAAGTGTAAGCAAAAGTATAATTTATGAAGTTGCAGATTTTTCCTTCCCTGACAGAATTAGCCTATTAGTTTGCCCATTTAAACATGAATACAGAGCTCAGTGTGGTTACACGTGTGTAATCCCAGAATCTACAAGTTCAAGGACATTGTCAGGTAAGCATTGGGTTCAAGACCAGTCTATTTAAATAAAACAAACATAATAATAACACACTAAATAACTGGCCTAGCACGATGATTAATTATTCAAAATAGTATGTGATAGCAATGGCATTTTAACAATAATTTTTTTGTTTGTTTTGAGACAGGGTTTCTCTGTGTAATAGTCCTGGCTGTTCTGGACTTGATTTGTAGACTAGTCTGGCCTTGAACTCACAGAGATCCACCTGCCTCTACCTCCCAAGTGTTGGGATTAAAGGTGTGTACCACTATGCCCGGCCTATTATAGTAGCTGTCTTTTTTTTTTAATTAATTTATTTTATTTATATGAGTACACTGTAGCTGCCTTCAGACACACCAAAAGAGGACATCAGATCCCATTACAGATGGTTGTGAGTTACCATATGGTGGCTAGGAATTGAACTTAGGACCTCTGGAAGAGCAGTCTGAGCCATCTCTCTGGCCCCTATAGTAGTTGTCTTGGTTGCTTTTCTACTACTGTGATGAAGCATTACGTCTAAAAGGAACCCAGGGAGAAAAGGATTCATTCAGCTTACACTTCTATCACTATTCATCACCAAAGGAAGTCAGGACAGGAACTCAAGTAGGGCAGGAACCTGGAGGCAGGAGCTGATGCAGACCATGGAGAAGGGCTGTTTACTGGCTTGCTCATCATGGCTTACTTAGCCTGCTTTCTTATAGCAGCCAGACCTACCAGCCCAGGAGTGGATGGCATCACCCACAATGGGCTGCGTCTTCTCCCATTAATCATTAAGAAAAGGCTCTACAGGATTGCCTGTCTACAGTCTTACTTTATAAAGGCATTTTCTCAGTTAATGCCTCCTCTCAGATGACTTTAGCGTGTGCCAAGGTGACAAAGAACTAGCCAGGGCAGTAATTATCAATCTGTTAATTACCACTAATTAGGTTTTTGTTTATTTTAAACTATACTTTATTTTATATATAAATCAATATTTTATTTTTAGAAATATGGTCTCATGTATTCTAATCTGGCCTCAGGCTTGGAAGACACTATGTAGTGAAGGATGACCTTGAATTTCTGATCCTACTGCCTCTCCCTCCAAGGATTAGGATTACAAGTATGTACTACCAGCTGGGCAGTGGTGGCACACGTCTTTAATCCCAGCACTTGGGAGGCAGAGGCAGGTGGATTTCTGAGTTCCAAGCCAGCCTGGTCTACAGAGTGAGTTCCAGGACAGCCAGGACTACACAGAGAAATCCTGTCTCAAAAAAGCAAAACAAAACAAAACAAAAACAAAACAAGTATCCACCACCATGTCCAGTTTATGCAGTGCTGGGATGGAATTGAAGGCTTTGTGAATGCTAGGCATGCACTCTGCCACTGTGCCACCACATCTAATAAAATGAAGACTTAAGTGTCAACCTCTCTTCAGTGTACCCTTCCAAGCTCCTTGCAGATGTCCTGTCTTCTGCCTTTCCTGTGTTAGAGTGAAAGAAAGGCCAGTCCTTGCATCTGTGTACAGACTCCTGTCCCTTTTGTGTACTCACAGACAGTGCCTCTCATGCTCTTTGGTAATCATACTTTACCCTTTATCAGCAAACATGCATGGAGGT
>NW_022196911.1:83473068-83507643 GCF_008632895.1 Mastomys coucha
TTTTAGCCAGGTGTGGCACAAACTTGTCCTTAGCTACCCTAGAGGCAGGAGGAGAAGTTGAGATAAGTTTTGTATTTATCTGCTTGATTGAGACTTTCCTTTTCCAATTTCTGATGGCTGTCACGCTGCCAAATGCAATAGACTGTCCTCAACCCCCATCTTCCTGGACTTGGACATTTGGACAGATTGCTCCAACCTAATGAAATACTTTTGTCTAGCTTATGAAGTCACTCTGCCCTAGAAGTTTTCTTTCAAACTACTAGCTACTTTTTATATTTAAGTCAGAGGTAATGCCAACCATTATTGCTTCTATCCTCTTTATAGCGGTGGTTCCTAAATTTGAGTCTGAAGTTTCAATCTTCTCTGAACTTCAGACTTATATTTCCTATGGTCTAGTCTAAAGCTTTCGTTTTACTTGTTTATTATTTATGTGTGTGTGCTTGTGCCTGCATGTATTTTTGTACACTGTGTATACTGAGAGTGAAGGTACCCACAGAGGCCAGAGCCAGTGTCAGATCCCCTAGAACTGGAGTTTCAGGCAGTTGGTAGCTGCCTGATGTTGGTGCAGGGACCCAAACCTTATCAAAAGCAATGTGTGTTCTTAACTACTGAGCCATCTCGCCAGCTCCCCTATTCAATGTCTTTGGATATGTCTAATTTGTGTCCCAAGCTTAACAAACTCTATCCTCTCTCCAATTTTATATATGTATAAATAACACCATATAGTTTTCTAGTCATACAGAAAACTTGAAGTCTGCTGTATGCTTTCTCTCTTATACATCAAGACCATTAGCAAATGCTGACCAGTCAAATGTGGATTCACATACAGAATCTGGCCATTTCTCACCACCTTCATGAGTGGTTTCTTCAGCCCATGAACTCTATATTCTCTTGTTTAGGTGATTTCAATGGCTTCTTCACAGATCTTCCTGCTCCTCTGTTATAACAATCAATGATCCTTGTGGTGGTTTGAATAAGAATGGCCCCCAAAGACACATGTGTTTAAATGCTTGGCCTACAGGGAATGGCACTATTGGGAGGTATGGCCTTGTTGGAAGAAGTGTGTCCCTATGGCAATGGGCTTTGAGGTCTTATATGCTCAGGCTACACCCAGTGTGGACACAGTCTCCTTCCACTGCCTGAGAATCAAGATGTAGAACTCTTGGCTTCTTCAGCAACCACGACTGCCTGCACGCCACACTGCTGTGCTTCCCACCATGGTGATAATGGACTGGACTTCTGAAACTGTAGGCCAGCCCCAATTAAATGTTTTCTTTTATAAGAATTGCTGTGATTATGGTGTCTCTTCACAGCAATAAAACCCAAACTAAGTCAATGCTCTTAAAACATCAATCAGAGTAAGGGCTAGGGCTCAGTGTAGAGCACTTGCTTAGCATGTGCAGGGGCACTGCATTCAATGCCAAGTGCTAGCTAGCAAAAGATTTTAAATCCTGTTCCTGTTCAAGTTCCTCTAGTAGTTTTCCATCACATTTTAAATAGTCTTAAAAGCCTCCTTAATATTTGCTACAAGATGTTGAATGGCTTGGCTTCTGGCAGCCGTTGTGTCTTCATCTCCTACTCCATGTGTCCCAGCCACAGCAGCTTCTTTTCTAGTCTTCGGCCATAACAAGCATATCCTTGTTCTCTCTGAGTGGAATGTTCTTTGTATGGATTGTCACATAGTATATTCATGTCATTTAGTTATCTGCACAGAAAAATCTCCTGACTATATCTTGCCCTTCTTCATTTATTCTTTGGTTTTCTTTTTTTGGTTCTTATCTCTACTTGGCATTTTCTATTATTTTCTCTACTTCTAGAAAGTTAATTCATTAAAGAAAGGTCTTTTTTTTTTAATATCCTCAGACTCTAGAACACTATTTGTGGCATACCATGTTTGCTGAGTGAATAAATGATCTGTTTTTCTCCATCTTCTAGAGTGCATGCATTATATCCTATGGCAGTATATATATTTTTAAATTTTAACTACATATTATTAGAAATATATTCATATTCTTTTGCTCTCATCACCACCATCCATCTTGCAAACCAAGGCTTTCTGCATTAGTCCTGTCAACACCATTCTACTTTCATTTGTAAAATATTTTTTTACCTTTCTAGTTTTGTGTGTGTGTGTGCAGAATGGGGTGTGGGCACAAGTGCTATAGTTTTTGCATGGTGGTCAGAACCAAACTGTAGGAGCTCGTTCTCTCTTCACCATGTGAGTTCTAGAATAGGACTGAGATTTTCAAGTGTAAATAAATAAATTAATTTTTAAAAAAGAGATTGTCAAGCTTGACAAAACCCTTATCCAAAGAACTACCTTGCCAGCCCCACCCTTCTGCTCTCTGTGTCTGTGTCTGCTTTTTCTCTGGTTCTGTATTATTTTTATGAGTATTTTTTAAATTACATTTTAATTTATTTAGTGTGTGTATATGTGTGTGTATGTGTACATATATATGAATGTGGCAGTGGTTAGGGAGGTGCCACAGTTCATACGGAAGACAGGACAACTTGTAGGACCTAGTTCCCTCATTTTACCTCAAGGATCCCAGGGCTTGACCTCAGGTCATCAGTCCTGATGTCAGATTCCTTTAATGGCTGAGTAGTATCACGGGTCCTGTATCCAGGATTTAATCCAGGGCCTTGTGCATGCCAATAAGTAAGTGCTATACCACTGAGTCATTCATACCTCTAGCCCTGAATTTCTGTCTTTTAAGAGTAGTATTCAGTCATGAAAAGGTAAGGTTTAAATATTTGAGGAGCTATATCACTCTTGGATTCTTTTAATAAATGCTTGGTACTGTGCTAGGTGCAGTAAGGACACAAAAGAACTAGCCCCTACAGTTTTCTGTGTTGGAAATAAGAGCATGTGTTTTGTGCTGGGCTGGAGCCCAGAGATTGGAGCCCTCCTACCATTAAGGGAAAAGGAGAGAAGAAAGGAAAGAAAGGCAGGTATGCACCTAGCTGTGATACTAGAAGTAGAGGCTATTGCCTGTTAGTGGGTTTGAGGCCAGCCTGGGCTACAGAACCCCTTGCCTCAAAATAAAGCAAGAGGCCTAGAGAGATGGCTCAGCAGTTAGGAGCGTGGCTGCTTTTACAGAGGACCTGAGTTTGGTCTCAGCAGTGAAGTCTGATAGCTCACAGCCACCTCCAACTCTAGTTCCAGGGGTCCATACCTTCTTCTGAATCCACAGGCACTATGTTCATGTGCACATGCCCACACAGAGTCACATTACTAAGCAGAGGGGCGGGGAGGGAGGATTGTATATCTTGTTGAGGCTTAGCACACTTATACAAATACGTCTTATTTCTGTGTCACTGAATATTGAGATATGGTTAGGTGGGAATGTTGTATTTTCCAGTTAATTCCTGTCTTTCTCTTTTTGGGAGTAGAGGTCTGGAGTAATAGGAAAAGCTGTCTTTTAAAGTTAAAAATAACAAATGAGCTGGTTAAAGCAAACAGTTGAGTGGCTTGTAGTTATTCATGTGATGTCTGCCCTCTCCTGCCATTGCTCTCAGAGAACACTGTTTATTAAGAAGGTTTTTGTTTGTTTGTTTGGGGTTTTGTTTTTAACATCACTGTCTTTTTTTTTCTTGCTCTACTAATCTATCTTTGGCATCTATGAATTTTCCTAGTCAGAAAAGTTTGTGTAAATGCAGTCATAGCAAGGGTCCTTTTGTGTGTGGTTTGTCACATCTAGCATAATGCTTGTGAAATTTCACCTTTACACCCTGAGCTACTCACCACTGCCACCACTTTCTTCTTTCTCTTTCTCTTTCTCTTTTTCTTGTTTTGTTTTTATTTTTTTTTCAAGACAGGGTTTCTTTATATATCTTTGGCTATTCTAGAACTACCTCTGTAGTCTAGACTGGCCTCAAACTCAGAAACTCAGAGATCCCCCCACCCCTGCCTGCTGAGTGCTGGGATTAGAGACCTGCACCACTGCCTGGCCTCACATTGGGACGGGGTGGGGTTGGGTATATGTTTGGGCTGTCTTCAAATTCACTATGTAGTTCAGGCAGGCCTCGAATTTAAGGCTGTTCTGCCTTGCCCTACTGAGCAGCAGCCTAACAGGCAAGCCTCACCATGACTGAAGCTTCTGACCTTTGCACAGCCTTAGTTACTTATGTCCAGAAAAGTACTCAGTAAATACCAAGGCCCTCACTGTGTGTGGGGTGTGGGCTCAAACTATTATTGTAGTGTGTTCCATAGTTAAAATATTAGCAGTAAGGACCAAGTATAGAAGTCCTAAATCTTACTTATATTCAGTAACCACTAAGAATATTTCCTACCAGTAAGCTCCCAACTCTAAAACTATACTGTTTATGGTTAAAATATGAGAATTTGAGGACACTTCAAAAAACAGTATAGTCTCAAATTCTAAAACATATTTATGGTTCTTAATATCCCATTCAACAGGGTCATGCTGTCACCTAGAACTTCTCAGTGTCCTTCTGTAATGAAATTATTTTAAAATTTGGGGGCTACAGAGATGGGCTCAGTGGTTAAGAGCCTTGGTTGCTCTTAAGAGAACCTGAGTTTAATTCCTAGCACCTACATGCTGATTCACAACTATCTATAACTGCAGTTGCAGGGGATCCAACACCCTTCCAGAACTCTGTGGGTACCATGTGGTATACAGACATACATGCAAGCAAAACACCCATACAGATGAAATAAAAATAAAATAAAATTTTTAAATTTTTAAAAAATATTTAAAATTTTTGTTGCTACATGTAAATAAGGACAGTTTCTCATACTTCAAGTTTTGTTTTGTTTTGTTTTGTTTTAAATAAAAGTCTTCATATTGACTAAGCATCAAAATTACAGTTTTTGTGTGCATGTCCTGATAAGATGTATAGTTTTGCATATAGGAAACTGAATGTTTAAGATCAAAGTTCAGTTCATTCCTAAAGACTTCTCAAGCTGGGCATGTTAGTTCACATCCGTACTCTCATAACTTGGGAGGCTAAGGCATAGATATTGCCATGAGTTCAAGGTCAGCCCTGGGTACAGTAGAAGACCCTGTTTTGGAAAAGCAAGCAAGCAAGCACACAAAAGAACTTCCCATTTTGTAGGTACTGGATCTTGGATGATAGTTCACATAAAGGGAAGGTGCTCCCAAATAGAAACTACATTGCCAAGCAGGTGAGTGCAGTGGTCTCGTCCCTTAAAGCCTGTCTACCACTGATTCCCTAATGTTTATCTTTGATTAATATGCAAGGTTCATTTCTGAGTAGTCACACACACACACACACACACACACACTTTTGGATTGTTTTTAGTTTTTGTTTCTTGAGACAAAGTTTCTATGTGTAGTTCTGGCTGTCCTGAAGCTCACTGTGTAGACTAGGAAAGCTTTGAACTCAAAGATCCACCTGCCTCTGCCTCCAGTTTTTGGATCAAAGGTGCACACAACCATGCCTGGTTACTAAAAAAGGTTTGTTGCTCCTCAGTCCATCTCTCACAAGATCTACCATTCCTCTAGTCTAGTCTCTCTTTTTGTCATTACTAAGATTTTCTAATTGTCTCAGTTAGGGTTCACTGATAAAGGGCAACATTCAATTGGGCGCAGTTTAGTCTGTTATTATCATGGTAGGAAACATAGTGCCATGCAGGCAGACATGGTGCTAGAAAGATAGTTCTGAGATAGGGTGAGAGCTCTGCACCCAGATCTGAAGGCAGCGGGAAGAGACTGAGACACATTTCTTCCAACAATGCCACACCTTCTCCAACAAGGTTATACCCTCTAACAGTGCCACTCCCTATGAGTCTTTTGAGAGCCATTTTTTTAAAGATTTTTTATTTTTTTTATGTGTATGAGTACACTGTAGCTATACAGATGGCCATGAGCCATCATGTGTGTGGCTGCTGGGAACTGGACTCAGGACCTCTGCTGGCCCGCTCGCTCTGGCCCACTCGGTCCAGCGTAATTCACTGTAGCTGTCTGCAGATACACCAGAAGAGGGCGTCAGATCTCATTACGGGTGGTTGTGAGCCACCATGTGGTTGCTGGGATCCGAACTCAGGACCTTCAGAAGAGCAGTCAGTGCTCTTACCCGCTGAGCCATCTCATCAGCCCCTTGGGAGCCATCATACTAGTTTATTTTCAAAATAGGGTTACAAATAGATCTGTTCATATCTCAAAAATCAATCTGTCTGCCTCTTTGTGTGTGTTTTAAGTCAGGATTGTGTAGCTCTGGCTAGCCTAGACTACTCTGTATAAATTAAGCTTGCCTGTGTCAGTCTCTTGCCTCTTCCTCCCAGGTTCTAAGATTCCAGCCTGTGCCACCACCCCCAGCCATATCTCAAAACTCTTATTTTAATAATGTCCGTTACCATATGCTTTGTTCTCATCTGGCTGTGGAGCTGAGGTGTTTAGAAAATGGTCATAATTGTTACTCCTACATCTTTTGGTCAGTTTTCAAAAATCCTGAAGCTTAAGTTGCACTCCATACCAATTACATGAGAATGTCTGGAGGAGGGAGCCCCAGGCACTGGCTTTTTGAAGATTGCCAAATGATTCTAGTGTGTAACAAGGTGGAAACCACTGGCTTTTCTTACTAGCCATGTAATAGCTTAGCCACCCCACCTCTCCGTTATCTACTTACTTGTCAGAGTTAAACAGATAACTTACAATGATGTGTTTATCTACTTAAAAATGTTCATACCTTACATAAATGTTCTGCAATTATCACTGAAAAAAAGAAAAGTTCTGAGCTTGTACTGAGCTGACAATTTGACTACTTTTCACTCTTGGTAAGCTAACTGCTTTACCTCTTGATCCCTGTGAGGGTATGCAGGATTAGATTTTTACATTCAGCAAGTATAAATTCTCATTTATAAAAGGTATTGTGTGCAAATTTGGGGGGAAATTGCTTGGTGTCATTTACTGGAAGCTATGCTGTAATTTAAAACAAAACCTATATTTGAAATATTAAAAGGCTTAAGCTTCTGAGAGACTTTTGGGCAGTGGAGTAGACCATCACCATTTTTCTTATCCCTCTGTTGGACTATGCACTTGAGTAGTACAATTGTGGGACTGTTTTTAAGGAGAGGAAGGACATTTACCTCATACCCTGTGAGGGTATGCAGGAGCGGGGTGTGTGTGTGTAATTTTGTTTGAATGAGTATATTTTAATTCCTTTTTACATCTTTTCTTTTAAATTTTTGTTTGTGTGGTTTGAGACAGGATCTCAATGTAGCCTTGGCTACATGAGCCTCTCTAAGTAGCTAAGGCTGACTTTGAATTCCCAACCCTCCTACGTCCACCTCCCAAGTGCTAAGATTGCAGGCATGTGCCATCACATCTGGCTACCCCCTTTAAATAGATAATAAAAGGCAATACTTTAAACTTTATTGATCTGTTTGGATTCATACCTAGCTCCTTGGGTGTGTGTGTGTGTGTGTGTTTTCTTTCTTTCTTTCTTTTTTTTCTGAGACAGGGTTTCTCTATGTAGCCCTGGCTGTCCTGGAACTCACTCTGTAGACCAGGCTGATCTCGAATTCAGAAATCCGCCTGCCTCTGCCTCCCAAGTACTGGGATTAAAGGTGTGCGCCACCACTGCCCGGCTCCTTGGGTATGTTTTAAAGAGTGAAAAAAATGTCTTAAAATTGTGAATCTGGTGAAAAAAACCATAATTTATAATCACACATTATTTATAGACAACTTATTCTTGTCTGAAGACTTGTCTGTAGAAGTCTGTAGCCTGAGGGGCTGAGAGTGAGTAAACCATCCTTTCTTTCTAGATCTTCATCTGCTGGTGGACGTGGCCTGCAAGCAGGAGCACTTTCCAAAGGAGGAGGAGTTAAAAGAGTGAGGAGGAGCTGGAGGACAGCCGTGACATTGTGCGCTAGCCACAGCTGGAGGGGACAGGCGCCGCATGCGACATACTGTTGGGAGTTTTTCAGTTCTGTTAAGGAAAAAAAAAAGCATTTTTTTTTGTTTTGTTAATTGAGATTTTGTTAAATTGAAAATTGGGAGTTTGGTATTTACTACAGCTGTTCAGTTCAGATTGCTCACCTTGACAAACTGCTAAACATCTAGCGGCCTGTGTTTTCTTTTTTTTTTTCTTTTTTTCTTTCTTTTTTTTTTTTTTTTAATGCTGCCCAGATTCCTTTCAAATGAAAAGTCCTGGCCTTCAAGAAGCATCTAAAAACTACTGTGTTGATGGTACTGGAGCAATGTGTGTGCGGAGTTGTGGTGCCATTTTGAACTGTAGTCAGCGCAGTGTCGCCTGTCTGAAGTCACAGTGTGATCCTTTAGGGAAGAGGGTATGATAAGCCAAGACACGCGAGGTCACCAATAGCCCGAGTCCAAGCGGGTCAGGGAGCCCAGGGAGGACGTGCTGGAAAACGCTTATTTTCTAAGCCATTAACCAAGAACGTCTCTTGTTTCTGATCCCACGTCCTGTTTCAAGAGCAAGGCATCCGGACTCGGCCCATCCATCATACTAACAACCTCTGATTCTTTAATATTAATGGGAGTGTTTTCCCATGTTCATGTCTTTCTTTAATTTGAATGATAAATTATCATAAATAGTAAGAAAGTTTTGTTAATATCACTTACATAAATGTCTTCTAAAGAAAATATTTAATTTGTTTAATTATATTTATAAATGCTGATAGATGTAAAAGTTTTAAAGCTTTGTATTTTTATTAACATTACAGAATAGAAGGATTAAAGGATACATGTGTAATTTTATTTTTGAAGGGTAAATGTACAATATGTAAACAAAAACATTGAGAGGTTTAACACAGTGTTTTCTTATTTTAGATTTTTACATTCAGCAAGTATAAATTCTCATTTATAAAAGGTATTGTGTACAAATTTGGGGGGAAATTGCTTGGTGTCATTTACTGGAAGCTATGCTGTAATTTAAAACAAAACCTATATTTGAAATATTAAAAGGCTTAAGCTTCTGAGAGACTTTTGGGCAGTGGAGTAGACCATCACCATTTTTCTTATCCCTCTGTTGGACTATGCACTTGAGTAGTACAATTGTGGGACTGTTTTTAAGGAGAGGAAGGACATTTTGGATGTCCAGTTTCTGTAGTCGATCCATGTCCACCCAATGGCAGCAAGAACTTTTGTGATTTAAAGGATTTTAAGGACTACAACTTTCTTGCTGGATTCCCCTCACCCCTGTTTTCCTAATAAGCACTGCAGAAATAAAAGGAAAGTCTATGAATTTATAGTTAATGAAACAAGCAGCACTTCATAATGGCATTACCACTGTGTTAGCCGTTGTGGGTTCACAACTCACTTCTTGCTTTGCACTATGCCTTCCCAATGGCATTAGACCTAGAAGTGTTCCAGAGATCTAGCTGCTCTGGACAGTGAGCTCTGTATTAGTCCACAGCGACTCGGTTTAGTTTTGAAACTAGGTTTTTAAAAGTGACTCTCTGACCATCTAATTAGATTAGTTGTGCTCTTCCTTCCTGGGCACCTAATCATCTTTACTGGGGAGGCTTGAAAGATGTACAGATACACTATCGAGACGTCTACATCTATGTGTGCCAAATGTCTTGGCAAAGTATATGAGAAGAAGACCCGGCTTCTAATGAAGGACCTTTGCCTTTTCTCTGTTACATTGAAGAGCTGATAAGCTGTGGAGGTGATATTTCTTCCCCTCAGGATGCCTTTCTTAGCCTTATGGATATTGAAAGAGGTAATATCTTTTGAGGAACATGTGTCAAGCAGGAACCTTGGCACACAGACGTGGTTTCAGTGTTTTAAGGCTTGATCAGCTTTCCAAACTTTTTTTTATATATGAACACACCAGATAAAGGAGCTGGCTCTCCTGCTCTACTCACATGCCTGGAACCCATCTCCAAAAGCCGTCATCAGTGACTTGTGCAAATAACAAGCAGTCAAGTGAAATGTGCACGTGAACTAGCCAGTAGGGCCTGACACACACTAAGTTCCTGTCTAGCACCTCCGCATTTCAGCACCTTAAGCGCCGATCAGTTTCAATCAGTCAACAATAAAATGAGTGTTCCAACTAGACTCTTGTCTTGTCTTGGTTGTTTTACTGTTTTATTGGTAACCAATAGAAAATTTAGTCATTATGAGCATTAATGCTGGGTAAAGTTAAAAAACTCAATGTAGTCTGTTTTTCAAGGAATCTGATTCCTCTCTCTCTTTCTCTCTGCAGTGCTGGAGATGAACTCAGATCCTGGCATGCATGTTAGGTAAACACTGTGTGTGTTTCCTTCTTGTTGAGACAAGGTCTTGCTATATAGACCAGGCTAGCCTTAAACTTGCAGTTATCCTCCTGCCTCTGTATCTAGAGTTCTGCATTTCAGGTGTGTGGTACCATACACAGTCTGATTTCTTTCTTTCTTCATCTTGTTTTTTTGTTTGTTTGTTTTTTTGTTTTTGTTTTTTTAAACATTGCCCTGTAGCTGGAGATGTAGTTCAATTGATAGTGTACATAAAGCACCACGTAAACTAGATGTATGGTGCCCGCCTGCACTCCCAACACAGGTAAACTAGAAAGTCAAGGTTATTCTTGACTACGTATAGAGATAGAAGCCAGCCTGGGATCTAGGAGACCAAGACACTATCCCAACAAAACAGTTGTCCAGACCTTTAAAAGTATTCTTTTAAAATAATGATTAAAAATTAAATGTTTCAGGCTGGTGAGATGGCTCAGTGGGGAAGAGCACCAACTGCTCTTCAGAAGGTCATGAGTTCAAATCCCAGCAACCACATGGTGGCTCACAACCACCCGTAATGAGATCTGACGCCCTCTTCTGGTGTGTCTGAAGACAGCTACAGTGTACTTACATATAATAAATAAATAAATCTTTTAAAAAAAATTAAATGTTTCTAAGAATAAGGACAGTTCTTATACATACTTTA
Source organism: Mastomys coucha (assembly GCF_008632895.1). NCBI lineage: Eukaryota > Metazoa > Chordata > Mammalia > Rodentia > Muridae > Mastomys > Mastomys coucha. Next base: position 83,483,937 of record NW_022196911.1, read on the forward strand.
TAGAGTCCTGGGTTTTAGAAAAGAGTAGTCTTTAGTAACTTAAGTCAATCCAGACAGGAAAGTGGATTGCTAAGGATGCTCTGTTTGATGCGCAGGATGAGACTGGGGCTGAGGATGCAGCTGAGACCTAGAGCACTGGCCCCACCTGTACAGGCCCTGCATTTAAACGTCAGCACCACCACACAATACCATCTCTAACATTTTCAGGAAAGAGCTATGGCATATCAGAACTAATTTGAATAATAATTCACCTTGTCATTTTGGTGATGTAAGTAAACTATGATTTATCAATGCACTAAAGTGCAGAGTTGTTTGGCTTGATCCTAAGTTCATGATAAATTTATTTCATAATTTCCAGATTTCAGAATTTCCTCGAGAAATAACAACCAAGTTTATAAGTTTATATTTTTAGTTTTCAACTAAGCTTGTATATTGACTATTAGTTAATTACTCTGTGAGTTTCAAGAAGGAAAAGGTGCAGTCTACTTAGAATTTATTTTGTTGTTTCTCTTTACCCTGAAGATATTTAACTTGTATTAGTGTTCTATAATTATACACAGCTTTTATCACTTTGACATGCAATTATATAACATGCAAAAATAAAAAGGTAGACAATAGATTTTTAAAAGAATTATCTCCTGCAGGATCAGCTCTCATCCTCTGGGGCAGGAGCTGCAATGCTCTATAGAGTCATGTCCTTAATGTCCAACAAGAAAGGGCATGGGACTAAATCATTTATTTTAGGGGTTGCACAGATGGCTCAACAGTTAAGAGCATACTACTCTGGCAAAAGACCTGATTTCAGTTCCCAGAAACCACACTGGGTGGCTTACAATTGTCTATAATTCCAGCTTTAAGGAAAGCTGACACTCTCTATCCTCCTAGGACACTTGGACAAACATGTAGAGATGTATACATAAAGTTTAAAATGTATCTTTCTAAAAATGCATTTACTTTTTAAGTTTAGTTGGGCCAAAAGCACTGGTGAGTGTGAACATGTCACACTCCATTGCCATGGTTAAGAGCAAAACATTTGTGCTAATGAGATAGCTCAGTAGGCCAAGCACCATACGGTCCTGATGGCCCCAGAACAACTCATATAAAGGTGGAGGGAGAGGACCAGCTCCACACCTTCTGTACCCCTACCCCACCTCTCTCATACACACACACACACACACACACACACACACACACACAATTATACATTTAAAAATTTAAACAAATTTACTTCAGAGCTAGACATGATAGACTATGCTTGTAATCCTACCTAGAAAGTTTAAGCAGGATGGATATTGGCTAGCCTGGGCTAAAAATGAGAACATCCCTTTTCAAAGAAGAACATTTAGAATTTCTCTCCCCCAGGTTAGTTACTAACTATAAAACTCTGAGACCATCTTAAACCTATGTAGAAAAATATCAGTGGGTAACTTAATGCTTTTAGAGATATTATATTACTTAATCCTTATAGCAAGCCTACTATTGCAATTATCCACAAGGCTTTTTTTTTTTTTTTTTTGACAGGGGGTCCTGATATATCTGACTGACCTGGAACTCACTCTACAGGCCAAGCTGGCCTCCAATTAACAACAGTCCTCCTCATTCAGTTTTGTGACTAATATTACAGTTGTGAGCAATTATGCTCGGCTGATTATCCACATTTACACATGCCCAAACAGGTTCATCTATATATGAAATTAAAACACAGAACTTTATCATAATCATTTAAAAGATATACATTTCAATAGAGTTGAATGTTCACATTGTTGCTCATGAACAGAATTTTGAAAAATTCTACTAGTTCAACAATGGAATGCCTGACCATGGGCTGGAGAGCTGGCACAGGTTAAGAGCACTGACCGTTCTTCCAGAGTTTGAGTCTCAGCCCTCAGATGGTGGCTTACAAACATCTGTAACTCCAGCTCCACAGGGTCCCACACCCTCTTCTGGCCTCTCACACACATGGAATACAAACTTACATGCAAACAAAACATCCACACATATCAAAATTTTAAAAAGAAATTTCAGATATAATTTTGTAAATTTAAATATTACAGTATTCAAATATCACATATGAAGATTTATAAAGAGTTATATTGCATGAATGTAGTAATTAGCTAATTTAATCTTTTTACCTATACTGTTTTTATTAGGCACATTTAACTTTTAAAAAAAGATTTATCTTATGTGTATGGATGTTTTGTCTGCAGTGCCTGTGGAGGCCAGAGAAGGATGTTGGATTCACTGGAACTGGAGTTGTAGATGGTTGTGAGCCACCGTGTAGATGCTGGGAACTAGACCTCAGCTCAATGGAAGAGCAGGCAGCCAGTGCTCTTAACCACTAAGCCATTGCTCCAGCTCCAAGCATAGGTTTAACTCTTGGCTTCTATATGCAGACTCTCTTACAGTCTTGCACTGGAAGAATAGGTTTGACCCAAAGAATAAGAGGGAAATAACAGATTCCAGACTTGTGACAGCAACCTGATTTGAGAGATCCATACAGGTGCAGTTTAGGCAGAACTACTGAACTTAACTTAGTAAGAACTGAAGAAAAGCTATGCAGAAGTCCTTCCATAGTGACAGACATAAGCAACAAGTACTCAGCGTAAGATCTCTCAATTCTGGCTTTGTGTCATTTGCAGACACTAAAACATGAAACGAATAGAGATCTATTTGAATTTGTAATTGCAAGACTTTGCGCCATTCTTTTGTCTTTTGGATGCCTTTGTTTTCTGTTTCGTTCCTCATACCACTGTCAGTGCGCTATTGCTTACAGAATCGGCTTAGACACGTTTGGGTGGCCCTGATTTATCTGCTGTAGGGAAGGGTAAGGACTAGTTGAGCTGCGTGCAGTTGGGCTGTGGCTCACTAGGGGGAGTAAAAGAGCAAGAGACTGAAAGAGACCAGGAGACGACTTTTGCTGTTTGTGAGCCTGTGCACCAAGAGGAGGAGGGGCTGGCTTGCGTGTGGCGGCTCCACCCTCACTTTGTCAGCAGGTAGAGTGCGTGATTGCAGTCCCAGGGGAAGGAGTCAGAGCTGGTACACCAATTACAAACCACAGGTTTCCTGCTGTAGGGAGCCGATCCAGAATTGTCTTTCTTGAAAGGAAGCACTTCAACCCTGCCTCCTTCTGAACTTCCAAGTCCATCCACGATTCAGGGATACCGCCTTCTCCCTCTGGGATTTTCTGTGGTTTTGGTAGTAAATGTTCTACTTCGTTTCTCATCTTCGTTTCCAAGAGCTGACCATTTAATATTCTGTACGGAGGCGGGGGGGAAAGACTTTTGTTAGATTTTAGAGATGATTTCGGATCTTCTTTAAGCATTTCCAGAGTTCTTGAGGACGGTAGCTCTCGTCCTGGAATAAGTTTCTGCCTTTGACCTGCGTGGATTACTTTTTCGGGCTTCGGAATTTCAAAGCACGGCACCTACCTGGAGTGGGAGCACTTGGTCTGATTGCAGACTGAGAAGGTGGAAGCATGAGCCGCATTGGGCTAAGCCGCTCAGGTCTTTTAAAGCAGGATTTATAAAAGCATAATTGAATTTGTTTCAACCCCCCGTGGACTCCGGTGGGCCCGACAGCAGCAACAGGTTTGCAGATTTCTTTTGAAATTCTTTTTTGTTTTCTCCCTCCCTCTGTCTCAGTAAAAGTAAGAGAATCTATAGAACAGGTTTGCATTCAGTCACTTGGCTTTTCAGCACTTATTCTGAAGACTTTATAGGATTTTTAAACGACCTCAGAACGAAGCATACTTTGTGGGTGAAATGTATTTATAGTTACTTAAAGGTGTGCATTTTAAAATCTGATATTTATAAAGAGTCCAAAGTTTCCTAGAAGCATAGAAATAGCCCAGATCTCCTCACTCTAGCTTTTTTCAGAGTGCTCAACTTAGAACCTCCCTACTCCCCCTATCTTTGATTCTCCACCCCTCACGGAATTTGAAAACGTGTTAGGAATAGCCCTTTGTTTTTCTTCTGAATCTAGAAGATTACAGATTGTAAAGTCTGGATGTGTTTCCACAGCATTCTGAGGAAAGTCAAAAGTGCTTGATATTCTCAGGCTGGAGAATAAACTCTGGGATCCCTAAGCAAGAAAGGAAAGTGGAAACAAATATGAATTTTAGCTGGGAAAATAATTACAAGGCTAAACTTTTCAAGAATCTCAAAATGAAAGTTGGAAGAGATTTTGATATTCAGATTAATTTTGTCGTATGTCAAAGATGTATGAATTTGTGCCTAATTTTACAGGCGCTTTTGGTGGAAAACAAAAAAGTATAATATATTGAAGTTCTTAAAAAGTATATAAATTCAGTAGGCCTAGAACTCTGGGCTATGCTGAAACACAATTTAGCATGGACATTTTAATGAGTACATGCTGTAGCATCTTTAGACATCCCTCCAGGTGGGGCCTGATTAATTTCCACTCTTCCTCTATTAAAAAGAAAACCTCCTCAGGGACTTTAGCCATTTACAGTTGACATTTTTTTCTGGCTTAAAAAGGGCAGCATGTCTTCGTGTTCTGATCTGAAGCCCCTCACTCACCTGCGATGCACTGCTTTAGCTGTTTACTGACCTTGTTTTATTCATCGGCCTTGGGTTTAGTGCCTCAGAAATCTGGTACATATGGAAGACCAACAGCAAGTGATCTGACATAATACCAATCCATGCTTGTATCTAAAGCACATTTGGAAACTCCAAAGAGAAGAGGTGGCGTTTCTCTATTCGCAGTGAGGATGGGAAAACAGGACATACCTGCCCCAGAGGTGGGCTGAAAAGGCCATCTTCTCTTCCCAGTCAGAAATACTGTAACCTGTGCTTGGGAATCTACTTTAGAGAAAAGGAAGGACCAGAATCTGACTCAGCTCTCTGAAGCAGAGGAATAGCATCTTTCCCCTTCATTTTCTGCACTGGGGATCTGCCTTTGGGATGAGCTAGTGGAAGCGGTATGCATGGCCGAAGAGCATTGATGCAGCTGGTAGCATGAGTGGTGGCCACCAGCTGCAGCTGGCTGTCCTCTGGCCCTGGCTGCTGATGGCGACCCTACACGCAGGCTTCGGACATACTGGACTGGTGCTGGCAGCAGCGGTGGAGTCCGAAAGATCAGCAGAACAGAAAGCTATTATCAGAGTGATCCCCTTGAAGATGGACCCCACAGGAAAACTGAACCTCACTTTGGAAGGTGTGTTTGCTGGTGTTGCAGAGGTGACTCCAGCAGAAGGGAAGCTAATGCAGGCAAGTATAACACTGTTCTGTTTTACCTTCCGTCTGTCTGTTTGAAAGATGCCTTTTTTCTTTAGTTTGGCAAAGTAAAAACCCATGCAAGCCTTCCATTGCTTAGCTTTGTGTTTACTCACTTTTTGTGAAGACATTGCTTTATTGGTAGAGCAAGGCATATTCTTATTTTATATTTGAAGATATATATATATATATATAAATTCTGTATTTTAGAAAGTAACTTGCTTATTTTAACTTATGTTGCATTATCTCTTGGGTTATACATAATGAAACTTTTCTTTACGAATGTACTTGGAGCACTGTTTTGATAGATGAAATACAAGTATTTATTTAATTGACTTGATGAACATAGCTTGCATCCTGTTAAATTGTAAATGTTAATTTTAATGATCGAGGCACCCTGAAATTCTAGACTGCCCCCAAAATATATTTGATTACCATGTCACTTTTAAAATTTGGTCAAGCTTGAATGCTATGGCTGGCTTCCTACCACGTGTGGCTGGCTCCCTGTTGCTAATCCCCAAATGGAGAGGACTAGGTCACAAAATGGACCCAGCGTCTGCACCGGAACCTGCTCCTTCGGCTCCAGTTTTTAAATGTACAGTTCAAAACTTTAAAAGTTTATTTGACTTATTTTTTTTTTTTTTTGACTCACAGAGTTTCTCCTGACACAATTTCTTAGGCTTCAGGCTGTAATTTATTCAGTCTACCTATTCTTTATGTGTTGAATTTATTAACTTATCAGGGCCATAGCCTTCCTTAGGCCGATTGCTCATTCTTATGATGAAGACAGAACTTGGTGAGCTGTGGAATTTTTTTTAATTTTTTGTTTTTTATTTTGTTTGTTTGTTTTTTAATGGGCAATCTACTGTCTTCATTAAAAGATATTGCTTGCTTATTATAATTTATTTTGTTAAATGACACTTCTTGCTATATTTATTGGAGGTAGGTTTAAATATGGTCAGCCAAAGTCACATTTTTATTTTGTGATATGTATGGAATACGAATTTTAGTTTATGGTTATATGAATTAAGACTTTTTTATTTTTACAGAAAGAAGGTAAGAACTTGAAATAAATAAGTTATTTCTCAAAAATGAATATTTTAATTAGGCATTGTGCCCCGTGCCTTTAATCCCAGCACCCAGGAGGCAGAGGCAGATGGATCTCTTTGAGCCTAAGGCCAACCTGGCCTACACAACAAGTTCCAGGACACCCAGAGAGACATAAAGAGACCATATCTCAAAAAAAAAAAAAAAAAAAAGATATTTTTGTATATGATTCAGTGGTTCTGCATTTCACTTCTTTGCTGGTATTTTAAAACTGGGATAAATGAAGAGGATAAAAAAATCGAGAGAGAAGGTTCTGCTGGTTGGAAAGACAGACTGCAAAATTACTGCAATATTTGATATGTATGAGAGGCTATTTATCATCTAAGTTGGCTCTAGGCTGGAGTTAGGAGGACTTAAAGCTGGAATAGTAACTCAGCAGGAATGGAGGGGTGGCCTTGCATCCCTGGTAGCCTGAAGCCTGACGTGCCTATCTTGTGAATTTTAGCAAAGAGTTTTACCTGGAAGCCATCTGTGCAGTCTGAGGAGTACACTAAGCCCCGTGCCTCACTCGGCCCCCATGAACGCTCGTTCAGTAACTCAGTGATCTGCTCCATGGTGCAGCGTCCTCTTTTAGTTCACATTGGCTGGCTTCTCTTATGGTAAAACTCTTCCCTAAAACTCCTGTATTTCATAAAGGAAGGGACCTGTCAATCAATTTTTTTAATTCATAGCAGTTAACTAAATTTTCTTAATCACTCCTGAAGACAAGCTTTTAAAATAAACCTTGTAAAATATGTATCTTTATTCATTATTTGATTCACTTTTTCCAAGAGCTCTGGTGTGTGGGCTGCTTGGTTTTGGTGTCTCGAATCCATGCCATGCCATTTGCTCTTTATCAGATTACACTGAACTCAGTTTACTCATGAGACTGCCTAGCCGAGCCTTCCATTGGAAGTTCTGCTTCTGTCTCTATGTCTGCAGCTTAGCTATCTTCAGAGATAGCTGTATTATAATACCACAAATGAATGATTCCTTGTATACTGTCTATGGATTATTCATAAGATTAGTTGTCTCTAAAGATTCAGTTGGGTCTTGTAAAACTGAAGTACTATACATGGGAAAGTTTATATAAAACAGTGGTTATAAAAAAAGAATAACTTTGTCACTCTGAACATTAGACATTTCTTTACACTTTCCCAAATTAATTCAGAATACATCCACTTTCATGAAAACCAAATTAATTGGATTTCATTTGTATCACACACTTAATTTTCCTTAGAAGAAGGGGCGGACTGTGACAATGTAACCATCCTGTGACAATTTGCCATTCCCTGACAATGTATCCATCCTGAGACAATGTGCCCCCCCTTCTTTTGTTTAATAAGGAAATAGAGCATGCAACTGCCTTTAAAATTATTTTCTTTTTTCCTAACTTTTTCTGATGGTTATAATTTTCATACATGAGCATTGGAAAGCTGGGCAGTGATGATTTTTGTCTAGATTCTTAGTCCCCACTTTCTATGTTTAGATTTCTCCTTGTTAGCAGTAATATCTGGGCTTGTTTCTTTCTTTGCTCTCCCTGTCCTCTCTGTGTACATGTTCGTGTGTGTGTGTGTGTGTGTGTGTGTGTGTGTGTGTGTCTGTGTGTGTGTATGTGTGTGTGTGTCTGTGTGTGTGTGTGTGTCTGTGTGTGTATGTGTGTGTGTGTCTGTGTGTGTGTGTGTGCGCGCGCATGCCCCTGGAAGAAACTGAAGAGGAGCTGTCTTTGCTACTATAGCCTTCTACTTCTCAAGTCTTCTCTTTTCCTAAGAATTTCCCATCTTAGCCCTGCACAATTATATTTCTGCTTTGCCCCTAAGTTTTTTTCTATGAGTTACTATATCTTCCTAATCTTGCTGCATGTTTACCGCCCTCTTTGAAGTGTCCAACTTTCAGGTTCCCCCTCCATTTGCCAAGCCTTTCTTTCTTCCTTGTCTCTAGTTCCTTCTGCTTCCCCCGCCCCTTTTGTCTTCCACTCAGTTTGTACACTTAGAATAACCACTGCTTTTCTGATCTGTTTGGGTTTTTTAACTAGCCATCAAAGAAAACAGAGAACCCAAAAAAAGACAGGTCCAAAGAGACTCTTGAGACCTCCTAATACTTGATGGTGACTTACAAAGAGTATTCTTACATAGCAGTGATGACAACTTATATATAAAAATATATATATATATATATTACTTGAACATATTCTTCATTTCCTGTTTCCACCATTGCTGATGAATATATCCTAGAATTGAGCACTGCCTGATGTCCAATTTTCTGTCTTGCTTATATCTAATTAGTGTTTGTTTCTGTTATTACTACCTAGTGATGTTATTGGTGACGGATCTATACACGATTGTAGTCATATTCTCTTGTAAGTATTAGTTAGAAGGACTCCAAGTTTTCTCCAAGCAAAAGAGCACAAGGAGCTTAGTTAGCACAAGAGAGATCAGCAGCTCGTTGGCTATCACATTCTTCCTGCTCAGCTGGTTGTCCTGGATTGTCTTAGACTCCAGGATAAAGTTATGGCCAAGATTAGAATGCACTGCCCGGAGGCGGCAGACTGCGGTGGGAGCAAGGCTAGTTTCACATTTTACCAATAACAGGGAGAGAGCGCCTCCTGGACAAACCCTTTGCCAGTGTCTCTACTTGCCTCCAATCTACCTACCTGTCAGCATGCATATCACACTCTCTGAATTTTCACTTTATTTGTACTGAGCACCTGAAACTTTTAATCGAAGGTTTTGGCCAGTGTTAGACAATCTTCTTTTGCAAGCTATAGACTTAAAGAATTAACTAACCGCAAGTGGCTGTCCCATTGGAACAAAATAGCTTTTACCTCAGTGGGTGTCTGTGACATTGAGGGCTTTAAATATAGCTACCAAACAGATAGATACTGCACATTTTACATGTATTAGCTCATTGAATATCATGATAATTTATGAGAAGACAGTGTTCTATACATTTATGTCTCACATTTTACAGAAAAGGAAACAGAGGACTTAATGTCTCTAAGGTAATAATAACTCATATTCGTGAGTATTGGTGTAGCTGGAGCTTGAACTGTAGAGTCGTGCTTCTCCAGCTCCTGTATGTCACAGAGTGTCATTCTGAGAGGCTGATCCTGGACACACAGTATTCTACCCCCTCAAATAATGTCTGAATTTCTAACTTTTTTTCTCATTTCGAGTTTCACTGCAGAAATGAGGAAATCAAAATGTTTACCCAGGATCTCTGTTACAGTTTTAAAATGTGATGACTATTAACCCAGGAACTCAAAGAATACATTTTGAAATAACATGCACTTAATTGACATTGCTTAAGTGAGTTCCTTGGATGCAGATGTCAGAGTAGATTTTATGATATTTTTGCTTTGCTGCCAACCTTCAAAAGAACTACAGAGTAAATATTCAAGGTACAGTCAACTCTCAGTTATGTATGCTAATAATACAGAGTAATACATAATAATACAGAAAAGATAATTAATAATTGGCTTTGGAATATATTCAGAAATGTACTATCAGATACAAAGCCTGCTCAGGCCTTCTAGATCTGTTTGTTGTTGTTATTGTTGTTGTTGTTGTTGTTGTTATGAACTTGGTATCTGGAGGAAAGAAGAAGCTGCAGAATATTTTTAAAAACTTTTTATTTGTGCATATGGGTATCTTGCTGGCATGTGTATACCTCTTGTATACCTGGAACCTGAAGAGGCAAGAAAAGGGCATTGGATCCCCTGGAACTGGAATTATAGATAGTTGTAAGCTGCCATGTGGGTGCTGGGAATTGAACCCAGGTCTTCAGGAAGAGAGCCAGCACGCTTTAACTGCTGAGCCATCTCTCCAGCCCGAGCTGCAAGATATTGTTAATGGTGCTTTTCAGGTCAGAAGGGAATCTCTGCTGAGTGTGGCGATACAGGCCTGTGATTCCAGAACTCAGGAGACTAAAACCAGTAGAATTATGAATTAGAAGCTAACCTGTACTCCACAATGGAGTCAAAGCCAGCCTCGGCTATTTCATGAGACTGTGTCTCAAACAAAGAAACAAAACAAAATAAAATCAACAAAAAGATGTGTCCTTTCTAATTATCTATATAAAGGAGACATGTGTGTTCTGTGTTTCATATAGAAATAAAAAAGTTTAAGTTCAAATTCATAGATTTTGTTTGTTTGTTTGTTTGTTTTTGTTTTTCGAGACAGGGTTTCTCTGTGTAGCACTGGCTGTCCTGTAGAGTGTACTCACTCTGTAGACCAGGCTGGCCTTGAACTCAGAAATCCTACTGCCTCTGCCTCCCAAGTGCTGGGATTAAAGATGTGTCACCACTGCCCAGTGTAATCTACTTTCAATGGTTTGCTAGTTGGTTTACTTTTTTTTTCCAAATCATTCTCTATTGACATTTTATTTTTCTAGTTTCCTGTCTCCTCTTAGTAAACTGTGGATGCTATGAAAACAGATTTTTTTCCCACTTGTGTTGAAAGCTATATCTCTAAAGATAGTGCCTTATTATATTAGGTAGAGCCTTGGCAATCAGTGTTTGTTAGTGAACATAAGTAACTCCAAGCTGAGAGATAATAACTCTTGGACAAAATGGGTTTATTTATCTTATCCTATTTCATTGTTTTGACTTATTAATGGCTAACTATTTCTTTGATTCTTTCAAAATCAACCATGGCTAGGTCCCATGAGTATATTTCATGTGTTCCTTTATTCAACATTTTACTATATTTGTTTGTTAATTAATTGATTGATTCTGGAGATGGATTTCAACTATGCTCACTAGGCAAGCATTCTTTCACTAATCTACATTTCTGGCCCTACTTAGCACTTCCTTGTCTATGTGTTTGCTTATTTGGCTATGAGTGGTTTTGGTTTTGAGACAGGGTCTTACTGAATAGCTGTGGTAAGCCTGGAGTTTCTTGTATACAACAGGCTGGCCTTGAACTTGTTGCTATCATCCTACCTCTACTTTCCAAGTGCTAGTATTACCAAACCCAGCTCCTGACTCAGCATTTATTTCATAGAGAGTTCAACCTTTGCTTCTTAGGAAATTCTGGTTTTCTAAGAAGGAGTACTGGGTACTGAGTTTAAGTGTTTGATTACAGAGTCTTAACATATATCCAAAGGACCTCACCTTCTTAGTTCTTAAACTTGTGATTCCTAGTACTGGTTTTGAAATACCCTAAAGCAGTATTTTTTCCTGCCTCTGTCTATCTGTCTGTCTGTCTCTGTGTGTTGCTGGGGATTAAAGCCAAGACCTCGTGCATGGTAAGCAAGTGTTCTTCTAATTTGAGCTATATACTCACCTCCAGACTTGGTATTTTCAAATGTGAAACTTAACAGCTTTTTTTGTTTTTAAATAACAGATAAGCTACTGAATATTAAGTAGCTAATCTAAGCATTTTAGTTCAAGGGAAAATTTGTCCCATGATTTTTAGTATATTAGAATTTGTGTTGAATTTGCAAATTTAGGAACACCAAAATAATTTAAAATTGTAAGCCTAAAGGCAATATTATTTCTCAAGATAGCAAGTTAGATAATGTAAAAATTCTGATCCCTTAAAACACTGGTGTAGTTCTTCAATTGTTTATTTTTATATGGATGCTACTTGTGTAATGAGAGAAATGACCATAGTATAAGTACAATTTTAAGTTGAAGTATCAGACACTAGTCAACTCAGTACCACTGTGGACCCAGTGGGGCCTTCCTTGCACATACTATCCGTTTTGTGCAAGCAGATATCTGGACAGTCTGCTGTTGATGCTTGCAACTACATGACAGTTGAAATACTGTTGTCTCCGTTGTCTGTAGAATACTTTGGCTGAAACTAGAGGCCTTGTGTTTTATGTCTTCTACTTTTGCTGTTTCCTAAAATGTGCATGCAGATGTTCATTCTTTATTGTTGCTTTTCCAAAAACATTTTCTGTAGTCTGGTCAGTTAACCACTCTAAAAGAAACTCTTCAGATGGCCCAGGTTTATGTGCTGTTATTTATGTGTTCCACAGTCTTTCTCTCATACTCTCATGGCCACTTCTTCTTTACCCTTGTGAAGAGCTTAGTAGCCCTATGTTGGAATCAAGGTCTACTACTACAGGGTTTTCAGTTACTACAGTAAATGGTTTGGGTGTGGGAGTCAGGGAGGGATAAGCATCAGTTATTCCACCTGCTAGATCATCAAAGTTCAAGTGGAATAAAGTACCTACTCCATTCTTTCCATTTCACAGATGAGGAATAGAATCCAAGAAAACTAATGTTTACTAGCCAAAGAGCAGGTGTATTTTCCTGTGATATTTTTAGCCAAGTTTATTCATTTTAAACAATATTTTGTCTTTGCTGGAAATTAAAAAACCCAAAGAGTCTATTGAGAAGACAATGTCGTTGGGCATGGTGACATGTGTGATTCCAGAACTTAGAAAACTCAGGCAGGAGAACTGCTGAGAGTTCAGAGCTAGCCTAGGCTGCATAATAAGTTTGAAGCAAGCCTGAGCACCATAATAAGACCTTCTGTCAGAAAATACCCCCCCTCACCCAATTTATTTTTAAATAAGCTGGTACGGAAGCTCATACCTGTGATTCCAACACTAAAGGAGACTGGGTCAGATTAGCCAGGTAAAGAGTGAGATCTTGTCTCAAAAATAGCAGCAACACAACAAAAAGCACAACCAGGGCTGGGCAGATGGCTCAGCAGGTACGTGCACTTGCTGCTCTCACAATCCACTTAAGTTCAGTGTCTAGCACCCACATGGCGGCTGTAATTCCAGGTCCAAGGGAATGGACGTCCTCCTTTGACTTCTGTGGGGGCCAGGCATGCACAGACATATATACTAACAAACACTTATAAACATAAAAATAATATTTTAAAAATCAATGATTGATTGCTTTTTAAAAGATATAGTACTGGGGATATAGCTCAGTAGTACAGGACTTGTCTTACATGCAAATGACCCAAGGTCTGAGCCTAAGTACCACAAGGAAAAAAATATTCTGTCTGTCTGTTAGTCATCTATCTATGGTAGATTTATATTCCTGGACTCAGGAGGCTGAAGCAGAAGGATTGTAAGTTCAAGACTTGCTTGGGACACAGAATAAGACCCTGTCTCCAAAAAAAAAAAAAAAAAGAAAAGAAAAGAAAAAAAATTACAGATTACATTAAGATGTCTTTCTTCTTTGATCCCTAATCAGTTAGAAGACATGCTTTAAAACAAATCAAGAAAAATAAATACTCTGTCACAATGTAGCATTACTTTTTGTGGTTCGTGTCATTTTATTCTGCTATAAAAATCACTGTAGGCCTAGTGGTTTATAACCTGGATCCATCATCTGAAAGCAAGATGCTCTTGGAAGTCTAGGGTGAGAAAACTCATCACAAGTAGAAGCTATGCTGGCTTCCCTGGATGCTAACAATGGTGGTTCCCTCCCTGTGCACATATGCCTTAAGCCGTTACTAGAGGAAATCACAGCACAGCACCTTACCTGGTCCAACTAAGGAGAAGTGTCTTAAACAGCAGAAAGGACAGCGTGTGGTGAATGGCAGAGGAGAGTTACAGGTGTAAAAGCTCCAGAGCTTTAGTTTTTATTGCTTAGAGCTCAGAGTTGGTCAAAATGACTGTAGTAGGCTGGGTGTGTGGCTCAAGTGGCAGGGCACTAGCCTAGCCACAGGAGGCCCTGAGTTCAGGTCCTAGCACCACAAGTAGGTAAATAAAAGTGAAAACAGAATTCAACAAAATGAAGGAAAATGACTGTGGCAACTCGGCCTTGAATTCCATGTGATTGAAACAAAACAAAGGAACATTAGGTTTTAACCCAAGCAACTTTAAGGAGCTGAAAGACGGAGAACAGCTGCCCCCAGGTTGATGAGTTACAATGTTTCCTGTACAGTCCTGCAGTCCTGCATGGGTGTGCTTCTCAGCAACATTCTCTTCAGAAATCCAAATAACTAAACATGCTGGCTTTCATTCAGATTGCAAGCAGACTTTCCAAAATGTGCAAGAAGTTTCTGTTGATACATTTAGCTTTAAATGGAATTCTACATAGTAGGAACTTTGAGTGAATAATCTCAAGTGTTTTTGGTTTTGATTCTTTAATCCATGAAGGACATTCCATAAAGGAAAAAAAAAAAGATTTATCACATAGAAAGTGAAGTATTTGGATACATCTCCATTTAACAATAATAATAACAGCAATGATTCATAATGTTAACATTTGTTTCAAAGGTAGTCTTATGTACCCCAGGCAGGCCTTGAGCTTCTCATGTAGCCAAAAATGATCTTGAAGGGTTGATCCTGCTGTCTCCATTTCCCAAGTGTGGGGTTTTGAGATATATAGTATTATACCTGTCTTTATGAGGTGCTGGGGATGGGACCCTGGCCCTAGTACATGCTAGGCAAGCATTCTACCAACTAAAGGGTGTACCTGATACAAGGTTGCCTTTTTTTTATATATATATATAGTTGATTTTAGTTATAGTTGTATATTAGTCTCATCCTCTAAAATTATGTTGGTTTTAGTATAATGTGAGAGTTCTATGAACATTATAACCTGCTATAATGTTAATAAACTGTAATGGTATGCACACCTTTAGATTATTATTAGATTTTTGTATTAGATTATTTGGGACCACTTAGGTGCTTCCTGTGGGTAAATACAAAGTATATATATGTAAGTTGGATATAATGAGCTATAGTCTCAGCACTTAGGAAGTGGAAGCAAGTTTCAGGCCAGGCTGTGTAATACAGTGAAGTCCTGCCTCAAACAAACAAGATGCCTAAAATGACAATGCAGGAGCCTTTAAACTCTTCATCGTTGTTGTCCTCATCACATCATCATAGAGGTAGGCATAATATATGCTAGATTTTGAGATTTATACCTGTAAATCCCAGTGCTTGGGAACCAGGGGCAGGAAGATCAGGAGTTCAAGGGCAGTCTTGAGCAGCCTGTCTCAAAAAAAAAACAAAAACAAACAAACAAAACCCCCACCTAAAACAAAACCAAGTAGAAGTAAATTTAATACACTAAACACAATAGGTGTATGAGTGCTTGTCTGCATGTATGTTTGTGTTCCATATGCGTGCCTGGTGCCAGAGAGGGCACTGGTCCCCCGGAGCTGAGATTCCATGTGAGTGCTAGGAACTAACCTGTCTCTTAACCACTGAGCCATCCTTCCAGTCACTTAAAGGGACATATATCTCTTTTACCTATCTGTCCATCCATCCATCCACCATTTTTGCTTTGAGACAAGGTCCAGACTAGCCTTGAACTTGCAACAATCTTCCTGCTGCTCCCACTTTCCCAAGTATTGGGATTATAGATGGCTTCTCCATGCCAGGAGTATTTAATTCTTTTATCTGAGGTAAAATATATAGCAGATGCTGCAAAACAGAAAACAAAAACAAAACCCACCCCATATCAGATTTAAAGTCACAGGACAACCTTGTAGCAGAGTGTCAGAGTGGTGACTATTGTCTCCTGGTCCTGTCCTGTCCTTGCATTAGTCAGCTCAGAGAGAAGTGAGAAGTGAGAATGTCTCTGTACTTTAGGGTTACACTTCCTTTTGTTGAACTGAGGACCTTTATGCTAAAAATCATCAAAGCTGTTCCCAGCCCCTGTCATGGAACCATGTTGAACTCAAATCACTAAGAAATGCCCAGGGGACTCAAACTAAATCTTAGGAAAGATCTGGAAGGACCCTAAAACCAGAGGGTCGGGAGGAGTGTGAATCTGGGCTTTAAAAACCGTGTAAGCTTGAATTAGTATCCCCAATCTGAGGAAGTGTGCGAGACCTAAAGTTTCAGAGCAGTTGGTAGGTGTTTATACTCTGGTTTGTAAGCATTCTAGGATGGAAATCCGATTAGTTACTGTGCCTTACTCCTAAACTGTGACTATCTTTCCGTTGTGTCCCTAGAAAACTTCCGCAAAAAAAAAAAAAAAAAAAAAAAAAAAAAAAGGCTGCCATGAATTTTGAGGTCCCAGAGTAGACAAAAAGCGCCTTCTTAGAGCCCAGTCAGCGGAGGGAGGCAGCTTGTACAGGCAGGTCTGTGCCTCTTAAAGGCTTGGAAGTCAGAGTCTTTCCCCAGGGGGTTTCCAACTAGTTTGCACTTCAGAAAAATCTTTTCTTTCTCCTGCTGGTCACGCCCTGCAAAGAATTTTCTTCTAACCAAAAGAAAAAAAAATGTTTTATAATCAGAGATCCTTGTCCTCAGTTGTTGGACATCAAAGGAAGTTTGGAGAAGAGTGGGGGATTACTTGAGTGCCCAGAATTTATTTTGAATGCAAACTTGCAACATTAGCAAGTCCCCCAAAGCACAGACTTAGAGCTGAAGGAGAGCCCATGGAACTCCATCTTTATCCATCCTTGCTTAGCTGGGTAAGGTACAAATGAGTTGAGGTCTTCTGTCTCTGAGCTTGGACTTATCCCAGGAATGTTTGGGTTTTGAGCTGCTGACTTACTGGAAAAGGCCACCCACCCTATGCATCTGCTATTTTATAACCCTGTGTTTGGAAATATCCAGTACTATGGAGAAACTTCAACAACAAAATCGTCTGTTTTAACCTTCATTGTTTCAACTCTTGGGAACTTGATATTTCTGGGCAGTCAATATCAGGAGTTTTGGGAGCCACATTCTCCACATTTCCCTACTGTCTCTGAGGAGTTGTGATGTCATTTTCTCCCACAGAGAAAGGCCTCCACACCCTGAGGGGCTGAACTCAGGTCTTGGCAGGTAACTGAAGGAGGTACTTGCTTTTAGATTTAAAGTGAGTGAGTCAGGTGCAGAGAGACATAGCTATGGTCAGCGCTGCCATTGCTGCCACACGCCATTAGTCATCCAAGGAGAACTGAGACCATACACTACAGAACTGTTCTTCTGGGTGAGAACAAAGAGTCACTTAATATTTCAATTTTAACATTTTTGACATCTATAGGGCATTATTTTCTGAGCTTTCTGCCCTTCTCTTAACCCAGGAACTCTCAAAGCTTCTGAAAACCTGTTTATATTATACTGTTTTCTTTCATAGAACAGACTAACAACGTCAACCAGAACAGAGGACTGACATGATGGGCGGAGCCAATCTGGTGAATCATGCCCAGGGCCGAGTACAGTGTTACCTTAATCTCAGTTCTGTGGCTGGGAGCTGAAGAGTGTTTGCCCTCTGAGACAGAGTGGTGGTTGGAAATCGAATTCCAGGAGCACCCAAAAATGCTCAGTTTCCAATAATGGCAGTTACCAGTGCCCCCCACAAGGATTCTATGAGCACACTGAGAGCTTTCTTGTGGTGTCCTTGTGGTTTAAAAAGGCATCATCAGTTAGAAAGGTCTGCCCTGGAGACGAACCTCAGAGAAACATCGCTTGTCTATCTTTGCCACTAAAAATAATCTTTTATGGTTTTATTCTTTTCTGAACTGACATGCTATATAATTTTTGTGGGTTTTTTGGAAAGTCTTTTTCATAGACTCATCAACAGACTATTCTCAAAAGTTTTTTTAAATTTTTATTTCATTTGTGTGTGTGTGTGTGTGTCACACACACATTTTGTGTCAGTATATGCCACATGTGTAGGGGTCCTGTGGAAGTTATAAAAGGGAGACTATACCCTGGAACTGTAGTTACAGGCAGTTGTGAGCCACCCACTGTGGGTGCTGGCAACAAAACTTGGGTCCTCTGGAACAGTAGCCAGTCTTAACTACTGAGCTATCTCACCAGCCTTCTCAAAAGTTGTAAACGCACTAGTTTGCTCCAGGACAGTAATGCAGACTCTGAAATCAAGGGGATTTACCAGTTTATTTTACTTAGCAGAGAAAACTTACCTGTTCAAGATCTGTCTGTTGTCTGACACTGCTGACGGTGGAAGAAGTGTGGCAGGAGTGGGCCACGTTATTATGTGGATGGCAGAAATGCCAGGAGACAGGGAGTCGACCTCCTGAGAACATTAGCATTAACATTTGAAGGGTGTAATGGTGCACACCTTCAATCCCAGCACTTGGAAGGCAGAGACAGGTAGATCTCAAGTGAGTTTGAAGCCAAGCTGGTCTGCAAAGCAAGTTCCAGGCCAGCCAGGGCTACTTAGAGAGACCTTGTCTCAAAACAACAACAGCAATAAGAACAAAATTCCAAATACAAACAACCAACCATGCCTATCATGTATTATTAGATTATATAGAGTTTTTAAAAACTATATTAGGATAATATTAGTAAAATTTACTGACAATAAGAGTCCTTCTAGTCTAAATAAAGACATAGAAAAGCAAACTATAAGTAGGGTAACTAATCTGCAGCCGACTTTGTGTTCACACTCTTACTTCTCCTGAGTTGTACACGTAAACCAAATTAATATTGTTACATAAAATGCTTGTATTTTCCAAGTACTATTATTCCTCAAGGTGTGGGACAAGAGATCACATTTTGTTTTCATTTTTGTTGTTTTCTAAAGGGGAGTGTGAGTTGGAGGCTGTCTGGCATGTCTCCACGCTCCTGCCGTACCACCTGCCCTGGCAGGGACAATGGCATCAAAAGTCACCGTCTTTACGACTGCACCTGCCTCGTGACTGCTGCCAGGAGATTTTTCTCCTGTAACTAAACCACCCTGAAACTGTAATAGTTCCCGACACCCAAACAGTGGGTGCATGGCATGTCCTCATTTCCAGAGGACCAGGGAAGAGCCAGTCCTTCCACTGACGACTTGTGTAGGTTTTGGCGTGGCGTTTGGTGATTGTTACATTGTTTATCACGTGAAGGAGGTGCAACTTTTATGGTTTTCTGGTGTTCACCTGGTTTTCAAGACTTCTGTAAGGATCTACCAACCGTATCAAATCAAGTGGTAACTTGATATTTGAAACTTATCACCTGCAAGTCTGCCTCTAAAGAGCTTGAGGAAGAGCAATCTATCCAAAATAGAGGAGACACATTCCAGAGTGAGAACACCACGTGGTCACATGGGGGCGAGAAGCTGTGGGGGTGCTCTTGCTGGTTTCCCAGCAGTGCAGGTTATCTACCTGGCCACCAGGGGAAAGCTCCTTGGTCAGCCAGTTATTTGGGAGGTAACACAGCAACCTTAGGAATAGTTCTTTCTTTTGAATTATTGGAGTGTTTCTTGGGTTCCTTCAGGACAGAACTACCTCCTGTGCTTTTAATCTTTGTTAAGTTTTGTATATAACTGGAAACGTGTTAACCTAAGAACACAATTTCTATCACCCATCAAATAATTGAAGATAATATGCCCCCCAAATGGTGTTGGTTGCATAGTACCCCCATCTAATGATACACAATTATAATAAGGCACAAAGGGTGCTCTGCAGTAAAGGAAGACAGAGCTCGTGGGGGTGGGGGCGGGAGACTATGCTTTAACCCCCTCTCTGATCCTGCTTAGCTTCATGGCCTCAAGGAAAATTGCTTAACCTCCGTGAGCTTGAGTCCTCTTGAGTGAAGAAGGGATGATGGTAATAAATGGCCTGCCCACCTGAAAAGAAATAATATGGGAGATCTGTCTTTGAAGATTGCACGTGCAAAGCCGTATTATTAATAGTAGTTAGACTTGGGCTACTTCTCAGTCATTCAATAACTGTCAGAAGAATTAAAAAGTATGGGGTTATTTATCTAGGGACGGTTAACTTATTTGGTATTATCCCTAAATAACCATCTAGGCTATTGGTGTTTTAATGTGGCTGCAAAGATAGAGCTTCAACTTTAAACTTTTGAGGATTAAGGGATTGATTAATGTCCCAGTAGTTCCAGTAGTCCAAGCAGGCAGTGGCTTGGAGAATGACTAACTGTGAGTTCTGGGGTGGGGACATAAGTGCTGCGCCTGTCTTGGCGGTGCTGTGGTGAATCACTTCTCTGCTCTGGACCTTTGTACATGTGGCCGTTCTACACGGGTGAACCATGAGCATCTGCCCATGGTCAGTAAGCTGATCGCAGAAACCAAGCAGACACCTTCCGCCTTCCCACTTGGTAATCTGAAGGGTCCTGGGACTGCGCTAACAAGCCCTCCTCCCCTCTTTGGCCTCTTAGAGAGATTTATTTCATTACTTTGAAGCAACTCCTTAGACTCCTGTGCAGCTTGGCTGTAAGGCATTTGGGATTGTGATGGGGACTGACTTACCCAGTTCATTATGCTGTACTGGTCCCGACATGTCTTCTGAGGCTCAGCAGATAAAATTCTATCTCCTGCTTGGAAAGCATCTCTACCATCCTCGAGCCTCAAGTCTCATTTGACTTCTCAAATCGAATCAAATGAGGACAGAAAGCAGAGTCCTAGTAACACGACCATCAAATATTTGAAGCCCTGACCTTTTTTCTTTTTCAGGTGAAGAACGTTCTTTTAGCCATCCCTGAGACTGACCAGCCTTCCGAGGGGGTGGAAAGTCAGTGTTTTGTAGTTTTATCAATTTGAAGCCTGTCCCCCAAATAGGTAGATAATGGGATAAAGGTAATTACAGGTTTCCTGGTCTTTTCTACTTACTTGTTCTCTGCCATGATTAAACACACACAGCCTCTAACTCAGTTTCCTTTATTAACCTTTCAGCACTAGCTTGGCATCATTACGTACTTTAGTCACCAGGACAAAACGGTGGGAGTGAGGAGAGGAGGTGGGCAGGGAAGGGGAGAGGGGACAAATGTTTTCCTTATTACTGGTTTTAAGTAGCATCCTTTCTCTCTGAAGACACTTCTGAGAGAAAACTGTTTTCTTCCCAAGGCCTAATAAAGATTAGTGAGTGAAGTCTGCAAAGCATCTGAGGCTCTTTGAAATAAAGGCTGGGATGAACACTCAGCACCGCTGTGGTCGTGGGGAAGGGAAGCCTAGCAGGCGACTCTTTGGGTCAGTTCCAGCCGGCTCGTTTGAAGTCTCTTTCTGACCTTCACCTCTTGATATCTTTATATATTTATTGAGGCTGTTGGACAAAGTCTTGAGATCCCAAACCATAGGGTGTTAAGAACGCGAAAATGAATGTCTGCTAGGCCCTGCTTCTCATCGTTTTTGTTTGCTTTGTTTTGGGGGGCAGGGTTTTGCTACACAGCCCAGGCAGCCTGAAAGCCTAAACCTCGTGCCTTGGCCTCCTGAGTGCTGGGATTACAGTAGGTGCCACCAGGCCTGGCCAGCCTCCAGGTCTATGCATGGAATTTTTTTAAAATATTTTTTTTTTCTGTCTTTAGATACCTTGCTGTTCCAGTTTGATAATCCTAGTGGCAAGGTTAATTTAATCTGATCATTTGAGGCTTTGTGATCCATTGTTAATAATCTGTGAACTGAGGCTTCATAGGAAATTTTTCATTAAATAAAATAAATATGCATACAAAAGTAAAGCAGATACTATGTTAACTAGGACGTCTGTATATTGTGCTTATGTCCTACAGATAAGTTAAAAGGAAGAAGCAGGGCATAAAGTCAGAATCCCCTGGGCAGTGTCTACATCTAGCCCATTGTTTCATGTTCAGAATGCCATGATACAACCCTTGCAGTGTCATAAGACATACAGATTAAGTTATGTATAATATAACTTATTTAAGTGAGAAAATACACCCATATATTTTAGAAAGGGGTTCAAAACTACAAATTGAGTTTAAAAGTACTTCCTGAGCGGTGGTGGCGCACACCTTTAATCCCAGCACTTGGGAGGCAGAGGCAGGCAGATTTCTGAATTCGAGGCTAGCCTGGTCTACAGAGTGAGTTCCAGGACAACCAGGGCTACACAGAGAAACCCTGTCTCGAAAAACCAAAAAAAAAAAAAAAGTACTTCCTGGTTTTTAAACAGGCAAATAAATCAAAATATTATCATTAGTCAGGGACCTGTGCTAATTAGAATGTCCTACTCCCTAACTAGCAAGTGTCCTTGAGAATCAGAATCTTCTTTTCTGCATGTCTCTCTGTGTGTGTCTGTCAGTTCTGTCTGTCTTCTGCTGAGGATGGCATCCTGCTGAGTTAGAGCTGAATTATGCACCTCAGCCTTTTCTTTTCCTCTTTCTTCTTTTCTTCTTCTTCATACTCTTTTTTTTTTTTTTAAATGTTCATTGCTTTTAGGTCTGTGGTGTTGCTGTGTTTTACATAAAGGAGCATGTTCTTAATAGTCCTAATTGTTTTAAAACTTTAAGTGATTATCCTACAATAACATTTGTTTGTCTACGCACACACACATATTTTTTCAATTGAGTTTGTTTGATTTTTTTGGTGGGGGGGTTGTTGTTGTTGTAGCTTTGGCTGATCTGGAATTCACCATGTAGGCCCAAACCACCTCAAACTCTTAGAAATTCTTCTGCCTCTGCCTCCCTACTGCTGGGATTAAAGGTTTTTTGCTACCATGCCTAGCCTGATTTCATTTTTTGAGGCAGAGTCTTGTGTATCCCAAGCTACCCTGTAGCTTATTATGTAGCTGATCTTGAACACCTGTTTCTCCTGTGCCTGCCTCCTGAGTCTTAGGGCCACCGGAAACAGGCGTGGGACAGATGTGCTCAGTTCCTTCAAGCTTCCAGCAAATAAGTAACAACACTGGAACCAAAAGAACTCAAGTTCTACAAAACCCTGAAGCAGAGGATGGATGTATTGTGGCTGGGACTGATGGGAAAGTATTTGAAATTGTCATCATATTCAACTTTACACTGAAGCATCTATGACTCTACCATGGAAATCTGTATTTAAAAACAATAAAAAAGATTATCTTGAACATGAACATATAAATACACACATACATACACACACATATATATATATATACATACACACACACACACACACACACATACACACATATATATGGGGGGGGGGATACACAGAGACATAGTTTTGTTTGAGATAGGGTTTTGTGTATCCCAAACTGGCCTTGAATTTGCTGGGATGACCTTGAACTTCTGATCCTCTTGCCTGCCCTTCCCAAGTGTCAGAGATTAAAGGCTTGTACCACTGTACCTGGTTTTATGCTGTGCTGGGGAAATCAAACTCAGGACTTGAGGCACGCTGGACGAACACTCTACCCACCAAGCTGTACCTCCAGCCAGAGGATGAACTCCAAAAGCTTAATTTTCAAGCCTTTTGGGGGAAACTGCTTCCCTTAAACTCTGTCCGGACCGAAAACAGCTACACTTAGAGATGCTGCTGTAAAATTAGTTATCTGTCCTTGGAAAGTTTGCCTGCTGAAACAGAGATTGGTCACATGCAAAGCAGACGACCCTTTGACCCCTCTAGTTCCTTTCCTCAAGTCCCTGCTCCTATTCATAATTTTAGCTAATTTCACAAAGTGAAGTCTAATCTCTCTGCAAATGTCTCTCCCTCGGCTTTGCTTGTTCATCTCTCCTCAGTTGTGTTGAATTTTAACCTGCACCAAGACCCCTCTTCTTGCATAGCTTTCAGGCTTTATAAGAATCTGTGCTTATGCCGGGCAGTGGTGGCGCACACCTTTAATCCCAGCACTTGGGAGGCAGAG
>NW_022196911.1:83507829-83517273 GCF_008632895.1 Mastomys coucha
CACACACACACACACACATCACTTTTGTATGCCCCCTATTCTGATCATCTTATTTTGGTTGGGATTTTGATGACCAGGCCTCCTGTCCCCTTCTGTGCCCTGCACCACATCAGGCCCCTTGTCTGGAGTTTCAGTAAATGCTTTTAAATGTCATTGTTGTTGAGTGAGTCGGTGTGATGCTGCTATCGCTCACGTGGAGATGTTTCTCTGCAGGCTACGGTAACATGCAACGCACTGCATGCTGGGCTGCATGCTGACCTGTGTCTTCCCATTAGAAAGAGATTTTTCCCTCTCTCCATCAGATGAAGGTTTACATTTCAGAGGAGTGAGACAATACAGCCCAGGACAGAGAAGAACAGAAATGGCAGGGCCTGTGGTTTTCTCCATTTCAGTGGGAAGGCTGCTTCCTGGGGGACTTCACAGTGAAATATTCAAGTGCGACGTCACCCTGGTGTGGTTTGCTCAGTAGCTGTTTGTAAGCAGCAGTTCCCACAATCATCTACAAAAGGTTTAGCTAGGCGAACCTTTCTCTCCCTTTTCAGCGGTAGACCCAGCACCTCTCTCTCTCTCTCTCTTGAGTTTAACACTAGATCTTTAAAGTGAGGTGTTACATAATCTTTCTTTCAGAAGAATATCTTTCAAACTATTGTGTTTTATAGATTTCCAATTTTATTGCCATAACAGATTTACTTAGCGTGTAATTCTGACCCTCTGTAGAAGCTCGAGTGTATGTAATGATAACCCGTCCTTCACAAAAAAAGAGATGTTGGAATACAGTAGGCATAAATGTATCTCTCAGTGTAGAGCTAGGTCTGTCATCTGGCACAACGCTGAGATTTGTGTGTGTTTAAAAATAGGAAACTTACCATTACACCAGACGGCCTCGTACAGACCATGTTCTTTCTTTAGTCTTTGAATAGACAGGGACTGCTGTCACACTTTCTGGCTTTTGCTAAGCCATTACCTTATATTGTTTCCCCAGAGTAACTAAAGATCCTGTTTAATATTTGCCGGGTTTGCTACTTACTGATGGCAGAACAAGGCTGTGGTGGCAACCTTGTGGAGAAGGAAATTAGTGTGGCTTATCTATTTCTATATATTGCCAGCCTGTCCAAGCAAACCCATTATATGGACCTATTATATGGACCCATTATATGGAAATCTGATAAGGAGCTCTGTTTTTCTCCTGATACACTTGCCTCTGCAGCACCATGTCCTACTTTGGAGAATCTGGGATAGGGTTTCAGCTTGCGAGGCATGATGTCTGGAATGTCTGTAAAATAGGGGAGCCACTGTGCCTCCGTGGGTTTCCCCAGCTCTAGAGGAGAGAAGGGATGGGAGGGTGAAAGGGCCTATTTTTCCCCTAATAGTCCTGAAGTTCAAAGACACAGCTGGTGTCTCAGTGGTGCCAGCGCATCTGGAGCAGCCCAGTTAGTTGAGAAGTAGCTGTCGCCTGTGCCCTTTCCGTTGTTTGTCTCTGAAGTCCTTTGCTGGTCCCTGGTGGATCACTGGCCCAAGTCCTGCCCTTTTTGCTGGGCCTCATTGAATTCCTGTGTACTAACTGTCTTACCAGTAGGGTCTCTAGGCAGTGGGCAGTAAGTGCACACCACAATGTGTGAGGAAGCTTATTGAAAATCTTGTTTCTGCATCCTTCACGATTAATGCTAGCGCATTCTGGGTCACTTATGTTTCTCCAAGAACTTTGTGAACGATGTCTTGCCATTTGTACAAAATCCAATGCACAGCTTTTCATCGCTCCTTCTGACATTGTCTTAGACTTGAGGTGTGCTCTCACCTTCTTTGAGGCTATTTTCAAGAATGATCCAGGGCCAGATTCTAAAGTATTCTCTGGGTTCCTCCTAAAACTTACCATCTCCTTACAGGTGAGTGTTAGCCTTAATCTTTCAAGCTTACCATCAAGTCAAATTATTTTCACAGATTCAGTGCAACCAAGACTTCTTCTTGTATTCTGAAAGTCAAACTGACCTTAGCCCAAGAAAGAAGATTACCCCAGCAGATAGGTGTCCAGAGGATGTAGGGAGTGTCTCTCTGAAGTGCCCCAACAATACATAATTGTTCTCATTCAGGGCATTGTTCATGGGTTGTGGGCCAACTGAACACATATTGAGGGCTGGAGAGGCTAAGGGAGCTTCTACTTAGCAGGTGCGAAGCTTGGGTTCGGTTCCCAGCACCAAGGGGAATAAAAAAACAAGCAAAACAAAAGAGTGAGTGTACTTGGCACATAGTGTGGTTCAGAGTGCTTGCAGCATGGTGGTAAAGCTCAAAAATCCAATCCGTTAATAAAAACAACCACGGTAGGCAGAGCACAATGCCCCTGGCCTGAAATCTCAGCACTGGTAAGGTAGAGACAGGAGACTCTAGAAATCGAGGTCATTCTCAACTGCATCAGGAGTTCAAAGACAACCTGGTCTTCGTGAGACCCCCATATGAAAAAACAAGAGTCCAAATCTATCTCTTCTACCAGGAAGATAAAGTAAGGAGCGGTTGGAGTAGGAGAGCCTTTCTCCTGCTGCCCAGGATAAGCCAGCAGTCGCTCCAACAAGTTAGCACATAGATAACAAAGTCCTATCCATTGACGCTACAAGGAATGCTTAGGTAGACACAATGCAACCGTGTCGGTTGTATTCACGTTTAGATAAAAGAGTGGAGGTTGAACTTCATTTCTTTCTTTCTCTGGTACTAAAAATGGCACCCAGGGCCTAATCTACGGTAACGGTTTGCTAATGGACTGTGTTTCCACATGGGTCCACGGATGGAAATTTTTTGAAAATCATGTAATTTTTCCTTAGATTGTGAGAGAACTGAGGTAAGGGGTTTTGGAGTGAATGATAACTAATGTCCCCCATAGCGACCTTAGAGATCTCTGTTCTCCATGCAGTGGCTGTCATTTATTCCCCTTTCAAATGTATTCAGAGACCAACAGGTACTTAATAGGTCATAAAATCCTCCGGCTTCCTCTTAGCAAGCTTGGTGCTCTCTGGTTTGAGTGTTCTTCACTGTCTATGTACCCAGAAAGCTTTTCCACCGATGTTGGTGATAGGGCTGGTTCAATGTGTACTTCCGAAAGCATTCTAACTCTCCCAGGCACATGCCACCCAGGCTCTTGGGATTCAGCCCAAAAGAGAGGCATTTTGGTTCTTCCCAATTTTTATTTCCTTTTGTATTGTTTTGTTTTTGAGACAAGGTCTTCCTGTACCCTGGTCTCCTCCTACCTACACCTTCCAAGTGCTGACATTATGAATGTGTACCACCACATCAGGCCTGTTTGGCTTTTGAGTTGGGATCTGCTGCATATTCCAGGGAAGACTTGTCTGTGTAGCTTAGGCTGGCTATGACCTTGCAGCAGCACTCATGCCACCAAAGTGCTAGGATTATATGTGGGCACCACCAATGCGAGGCTCTGTGTGTGTGTGTGTTTTTTTTTTAAGTTTCCTATTCTGTTCTAGCATCAAGGTGATTTTTTTTTTCAGCTTGTACATTGCCCTTTCTGTTCTCTGTCCAGTGTTCTATATGTAGCAATTCTTTTAGGTCTCTTACTTAGGAACTGTTTGCCACATCACGTAGTACAGATTTTTGTTTCATGTCAAGGATCTTATTTCTCTACCCTACCATCCTCTGGCCCCTAGCTGCAAAGACTCTTACCTATACCTACACCCAATCTGGAGTCTCTTAGATCCAGAACGAACCTTCACCTTTTCCTCTGTCCAAAGTTGTCCTCATTCAATGTCCTCAGCATCTGGTTCACGACTGATTCTTTTACTATTTTGCTCTGGTCCAGGAGAAAGGGAAGAAAGGAAATGGAGGGGAGTTGAGGGGGAGAAGGAGAGAGAGAGAAAGGGTTGGAGGGAGAAAAAAAGAGAGAGGAGGGAGAGAGAGAAAGAGAGAGAGAGAGAGAGAGAGAGAGAGAGAGAGAGAGAGAGAGAGAGAGAGAGAGAGAGAGATTTTGAACACTCCTTTTGTGTCGGCATCTCTGTGAGGTGCTTTGGAAAGACTCCAGCCAGGCATGGAAGGGTTCTTTGATAATATCTGACGGGTGGGTAAGAATTTCGGGCACCTGGCCAAGATACACACTGCCTGTAATCGTTAACTCAGTCTGTAAACAGTTCAAACGGCACCGAGAGGCCGTCCTTTATTACATTAGAAGAAGCCTTTCATCTCTCTTGCTCAGGAGCCAGGCATCCAGGATTGGCCTCCACTATGGCTCTGCAGCCGTGGTATTCTGTGCACAGCACCAAGACCCAAGACATGCAGGAACATATAATGGAGCCTTCTCCAAATGACTGCCTTTCAAGCTTTAGGCATTGGAGCAATAACTCTGGAACTTCCTGTTGCTTTGCACCTGGCTGATGCTGGGAAGGAAAAGTGTGGGGAGTGGGGCCAGGAACAATCAGCGGGGAAAGAGATAGAAACTCCGTTTTCCACCCACACAAGTGTCTGCAAACTCTGGGACCTCCCCCCTCACATTTCATTCTGCCCCCTGGCTCCACTGATTCCGAGCTTGGTCCTCAGAGTATCTGTTGCCTCCAATTGCTCAATATCCCCAGACCCTAGTTTAGGGTCTAATGCTATGCTGTAGAGCCCCCACCCCGCCAGGAGCCAAAGCTAACAAACCTTCCTGCCCTGGAGGTGCTAGCTAACTGAGACCTTAAGACAATACTAGATCTATAGGAGAGATAAGCTGTCCGAGTTTATAGTAAGTGCCAAGTAAGCTGTACAATGGGGTTTATGGAAGCTCACAATGAGAGAGTAGCCGTGCACACAGGGCCGGTGGGGGAAACCCCATTGCATTCTGTGAAAAGTAAAATATTTTTCAGTGCATTAAAAAAAAAAAAAAAAAGTAGCTTCTTTCAAGTCTCTCTTTCACTTCCTTTCTCTAATGAAAGTTGCTGAGCAATTGAGTGTTTTAGGCACTTAACTGAAATCATTAAACTTGTGAGCTGTGTGTTTGTTTTTTGAAACCACGTCTCACATAGTCCAGGCTGAGAATGACCTTGAGCTCCTGATCCTCTGCCCTCCACCTCCCCAGCACTGGGATCACAAGTGTGACCCACCACACCCAGGGTATGCTGTGCTGGTGAACAGATGTAGAGTTTTGTTCGTACTAAGAGAGCACTCTTATCAACTGAGCTGCACAAGCAGCCCCTTAACCTTGTCTCAGGCTTTGGGAAATGAGCTAGAATTTTGCCGAGTAGAGAGTTCCAAGACCTGTTTTCCCTGTCTTGTATTCTGAACCCTAACAATGATACAGGAAATCCAATCTCAACTTACCAAAGCATCTTACTTACCAAAGGCACTCTGACCCTGCCTCATCTCTTCATTTTTAGACAAAGTCTTGCTCTGTAGCCTAGGCCAGTCTGGAATACACTATGTTGCTCAGGCTAGCCTTAAACTCAAGGCATTCCTCCTGCCTATGTCCCAGATACTGGAACTATTGGTATTAGCTTCCATGCCCTATGTAGAAAAACCCTTTTCTTTCTTAGTATTTTTGAAAATGTTCAAGTGTAGAGACTAATGTTAGCAGAAAGAGTTCATTTGATAAAGCCAAGTTCCAGAATTTAGATTGTGTCATAGTTTTGTCTGTTTGTTTGTTGTCTTGAGTGTCTCCAGCCTAGACCTCAAGGTAGGGTCATCTTGAACTTGTGATCTTTCTGCTCCCCATCCCAAGCTCTGGGATTAGAGGCATGACCTACCATGTCTGGTTTCTTCACTGCTGAGAAATCAAGCCCAGGCCCTTTTGCATATTAGGTAAGCATCCTACCAGCATATGTAGGCCAGAGGTTTAAATAGATGTGCAATAAAACCTCACGTGAATATTATTGAAGCCGAGCATCAAAGATCCAGGGTTTGCCCCCTCTACCAAAACCTTGAGTGTAAGCAGCTACTCTCCCTCTGCAGAACAGGGGGTTAGCCTTTGCCTCAGTCTTCTAGGAAAACAGAGAGCCCAGAGATATTCTTCCCGAGGAAGGCACAGGCCGCCGTAGACTCGAACTCCTCCTCAGCTGACTCCTATTTCAGTTGTTTACTTTTCATTTTGCTCAGATTTCTGGGTCATCTTATTTACTTTGCATTGGAGGTTTGTCTGTTTCTCTCCATCTGGATTTTCTGAGCTGATTCTGAAAATTGCTTTGGGGAACTGGGGGAAAAAAAAAAGATGACTGAGCTGCTGACAGTGTGCTTGTCAGTGCTCAGCCCACAGCCTTTGGTGTATTCAGTAAACTCGTGTGTGTGTGTGTGTGTGTGTGTGTGTGTGTGTGTGTGTGTGTGCACGTGTATGAGTGTGTGTGTGTGTATGTGTGCGCATGTGTGCACACGTGTATGAGTGTGTGTGTGTGTGTGTGTGTGTGTGCACATGTGAGGTGACAGAGGAATCCTCTAATTTTCTTCATGAATACAGAATCTGCCTTTTGAGACATGACCAATCTTGACTTTTGGCTTGCCACCCTGGTTGCTTTTCTTCAATGTTTAGTGGAGAAAGTACCAGGAATTGTTTTCTCCTCTTCCAGTCACACGGTTGCACAAGTTTATGGAGTATCAGGGCACTTTTAGAGGTTTGCTAAAATGCACATATTGAACTCTCCCTTGAGGGTTTCTGACCCGGCACATCCAATGTAGGGCCTGAAACTTTCTGAAAATTCCCAGGTGGTGTTGAAGCTGCTGACCTAGAGCTGCGTGTTGGGAGCCACTGCTCTAGGCTACTTCCTATCTCACAGTCATTGTGACACCAACCCTTTCCGCTGTCATCCTAGGGCAAGAGGCAAACAACACTCAAGACAGATTGGCCTTAATGTTTCCTGAGTGACCACTTGCTTGTGACAGATTTTTGTCTTGCTTGCAGAGATAAAACGCAGCCTTAGAGGTCATGTCCCCGAGGCTAGGTCAGTTACCTACCTACCACCACCAGCCATTCAATGTCTTATTGGTTTGAAAACAGCAGGCAGCAAGTGGGAACCTGCTTTAGGAAAAAAATATTAGGTAGACTACAGAGCTGGCACTACAGCTCCGGGGGATGAAGCCAGTGCTTGCTCAGTCTCTGTGCTGTCTTCAGGAGTTTCCACTTTTCTGAGCTAATGCACAGTCTGTGCATTAGGTGGTATTAAAACCTAATGGTTGGGCGTGGTGACACATAAGCCCAGCACTTGGGAGTTCAAGGTCAGCTTGGTCTACATAGAGTTCTAGGATAGCCCAAGCTACTTGGTAAGACCCTGACTCAAAACAAAACAAAAGACTAGTTGGGGCCAGTGAGAAGGTTCATTGGTAAAGACACTTGATGCTAATATTACAAGCCTGACACACTGAGTCCTATCCCAGAGTCCACATGAAGGGAGAGAGAGAGGGAGAGATGCCACAAAGTTGTTCTATGACCTCTATGTGAGCACCATGGCATGTTGTGCTCTCTCTCGCTCTCTCTCTCCTTCTATCTCTCTCTCTTTCTCTCTCTTTCTGACACACACACACATGCATATGCATGCACACGCACACACGCACACACACACACACACACACACACCAGAAACAGCAGCAAGAATCATCACATTCAATTTTTTAGAATAAGAAAAAAGGAAAAAATCAGTCAGGCAATGGTGGTGCACGCATTTAATCCCAGCACTTGGGAGGCAGATGCAGGTGGATTTTTGAGTTCGAGGCCAGCCTAGTCTACAGAGTGAGTTCCAGGACAGCCAGGGCTACACAGAGAAACCCTGTCTCGAAAAAAAAAAAAATGCTCCATCCTGGGGCTGGAGGGATGGCTCATCAGTTAAGAGCACTGACTGCTCTTCCAGAGGTCCTGACTTCAATTCCCAGCAAACACATGGTAGCTCACAACCATCTGTAATGAGATCTGATGCCCTCTTCTAGTGGGTCTGAAGACAGCTACCGTGTACTCATACATAGATAAAATAAATAAGTAAACATTTAAAAAAATAAAAAATAAAATAAAATGCTCCATTCTATGACCATGAATAAAGACATAAACAGTGTTTTTGCAAGCTTGTACCTCCAGTTCATCTACTCAAACTCTAACTCCTTGTTGCTGCTGAGATAGCACATCCCTGTGCTGTCTATCGGGCTGGCCTAGAACTCACTAGGTAGCTCAGGTTGCCCAGGCTGACCTCCAGCTTACAGTCCTTCTGCCTTACCGTCCTGAGTCCCAGCCATACAAGCATGGATCACCAGGCCAGGCTCAGACTGCCATTCTCAGCACTGACTGCTTACCAGGTTTAAATGTCGTCTCTCCTTCAACTCTCCACGACTGACTGAGAAGTCCCTGTTGAAAGCTGCTCCTCTGGTTAATGAACATCTTTTGTTCTGTTTTTAAATATATGGAACACTTCCTAGGTTTGCATGCCATCCTCGCACAGAGGCCATGCTAATCTCTGCATCCTTCCAATTTTAGTAGATGAGCTACTGAAGCGAGCACCCCGCCCCACCCTTGTCCCCTGTCCCCCATCCCCTGTCCCCTGCCCCATGTCTCAGGTTTAGAACACCCAACTTCTTCCTCTCCTTCATCCCTGCAGTCCAGTCTGTCAGCAGATGGTCTCAGCACTTCTCCCATAACTTCTTCGATTCACCCCTTGTAACTGCCGCTTCCCGAGGTCTCGCCCTCACGAGCCTGATGCTGGGATAGTGGCTTTTTTCTATTACCCATTTCCCTTCATTCCACTCTTGTTTTTATCTTCAGAGTAAAATTAAGATGCTCACAACACTTTTTTTTTTGAGGGGGGGAAAGGGGTGTTTGTTTGGGAGAGAATTTTGTTCTATGTACCCAGGGTAGCCTTGAACCCATTGTGTTGCCCAGGCTGGTCTCCAACTCACAATCACTCTGCCTGCTTCAACCTTCAGAGTGCCAGCATGACAGGCACGAGCCACAGAACCCTACCCAATACTGAGTCAATAATAAGCACCTCTTGTTCAGAACTTTAGGGTGACTCTTTTTGCTTATATGGGAGAACAAATGCTTGTCTCTTTTTCTTCCCTGCACTTCTTCCCAAATTCCCCACACCTACCCAATCCCTCTCCTGCTCTCTTTCTCTTTATTTAAAAAAAAAAAAAATCCCAAGAAACACACACACACACAAAACGCTACAAAAAATGGAAACAAAAATATACAAGCAAAAGACTGATAGAACAAACAAATAGTTGTCCACTATAGATAGCTTCTTAATTGGGGGTGGGAGCCCATGCCTGCTTCCCCTTCTCTGAGCCGGGACCCCATCTGGCTTGAACCTGTGCAGGTCCAGTGCATGCCACCACAGTCTGTGAGTTCATATGTGTATGAGTTCATGTGGACATCAGCCCTGTTGTCTGCAAGCCACTGTTTCCTTGGCATGAGTCACGCCTCACCTCTGGTCCTGAGAGTCTTTCTGCCTCCCCTCCACTTAGAGTCTTGAGCCCTAGAGGGAGGGAGGGAGGGAGGGAGGAGAAGAG
>NW_022196911.1:83517497-83550226 GCF_008632895.1 Mastomys coucha
AGGGAGGGAGAAGAGGGAGGGAGAGGAGGGAGGGAGGGAGGAGAATAGAGAGGGAGGGAGGGAAGAGAAGAGGGAGGAGAAGAGGGAAGGAGAGGAGAGAGGGAAGGAGGGATTGATTTAATGAAGACATCCATTTAGGATGGAGTGAGCCAAAATCTCTGACTCTCCACACATTCGGACCCTGGCTCTTGATATTTAAGTCACCTTCATAGTATTGACCCTACCCCAGCTCTCCAAACATTTTAAAGTTATTTATTTTTATTATTACTACTGTGTGTGTGAGTGCAGACTTGCATGTACCATGGCAAGGGCATGGAGGTCAGAGGACAGCACTTGGGCATTCTGGAGACCAGGCTCGAGTTGTCTGGCCTGCATAGCTTTACCTACCAAGCCACCTCAGTGGCCTGCCTAAGACCCTCTCAGATCTGTTTTTCTTTTCAAAAGAAGACTTGTGAGCCCTTTGTCTTTCCTCAAGGATAAAGCTAAGATGTTAAAAAAAAAAATCCATTTGAAAGGTGTCAATAGACCAGAGCCTGTCTTTAAAAAAAAAGGGGGGGGGGCTGGAGAGATGGCTCAGCAGTTAAGAACACTGACTGCTCTTCCGAAGGTCCTGAGTTCAAATCCCAGCAACCACATGGTGGCTCACAACCATCCATAATGAGATCAGATGCCCTCTTCTGGTGTGTCTGAAGACAGCTACAGTGTACTTACATATAATAAATAAATAAATCTTTTTAAAAAATGTTAACAAATTCAGATAAATTGAAATCATGTAACTTTTCTCATCATAATATAATAAAAAGTTAAGAAAAGAGAGAGAGAAAAAAAGGGGGGGCTGGGGAGATGGCTCAGAGGTTAAAAGCACTGGCTGTTCTTCCAAAGGTCCTGAGTTCAATTCCCAGCAACCATATGGTGGCTCACAACCATCTGTAATGGATCTGATTCCCTCTTCTGGTGTCTGAAGACAGCTGCAACGTACTCATATACATAAAATAAGTAAATAATTCCTTTAAAAAAATATTTTAAAAATGGCTGTTTTTCTCTTATCCAAACCCTGCCTCCTTTAAGAGCTATTTGAAGACCCTCACAATCCTGCAGGGCCTATTGGCTGTACCACAGATGGTAGTACTAGATAATATACCCTTTTGTGTGTGTCATGTGTGTTCTGGCCTCAAGGAGACTAAGGGCAACCCAGCACAATTTAGAAAGAAAGTAGTTGCTCATCAGTACTTGCCAACTTTGGAAAAGGACACATTTCAGTACCATTCTGATGCATCCACAGGGAATGTCTCTATGCATGTCTGTCCATCTGTACACGCACATCAAGAGATTCCCTGTATCTTGACAAGGAACACTGGGTACCATTTGATTCTTCCTACTTACAGAGGGTTTGGAGGAAAGTGTAGGGACTGTTATTCTGGGGAGAAAGACAGCTCCAGACACAAGTCTGATAATGCCCAGGCTTAGTATCAGCTTAGCGACAGACAGTAAGTAGTTAGCGATTTGGCTAGGAGGGGGATTCAACTTTGAAGTATTCTAGGTGGGTGTTGGCTGAGCAATCAGATATGCTGCTGTTTCTGAGGTCAACCTACCTGAGGAGAGAAGCGAGGCCTGGTGACTGGGTGCCGCTCTTGCACCATAAGAATCCATTTACAGAAGCCAGGCAGTGGTGGAGTACGCCTTTAATCCCAGCACTTGGGAGGCAGAGGCAGGCGGATTTCTGAGTTCAAGGCCAGCCTGGTCTACAGAGTGAGTTCCAGGACAGCTAAGGCTACACAGAGAAACCCTGTCTCAAAGAACCAAAAATCAAATCAAATAAAATAAATCCATTTACAGGCTTGAGCACAGGAGTACCCGCCCGGAGAGAGAACAAACAGTGAGAAAGAAGAGCAGAGGAAAATGCCCCTCAGTGCAGTCACTGTGTCAACAGGAATAGCAGATAAGGCGGCTTTTCTGAAGCAGGGATGTAGTGTGCTGGGAGAGTCTGTGCACCTGTGGTTGGTGACTCAGAAACTTGGTGCCATATTATATGGCTCTCTGAGACCGCCTTATGTTCCAGCCACCCCATGATAGCTGATGTCATATAATTACCCACTTGTTAACTGGGCCAAGAGGAAAGTATTGGAAGAAAGCCAGAGGAAGGTAGACTTCTATCTTAGCTGGAGCGCCGTCAGAACCCATGAAACACATGGCTGTTAGGATTTCCTTTCTACATGGGTGGAGTCGTCGTCAGCCTAATGGAGATTAATTCCTAGTACAGATGACCTGCAATTTGTCCTGCCCATTTCTATGACAAATATGTTCTCACTTAAATGTATTCAAGTGGGGGAGAGTCACTGGAGAGATGGCTCAGCGGTTCAGAGCACTTGTTGCTCCTCTAGAGGACTGGGTTCAGTTCCCAAAATCCACATGGTCATTCATAACCATCCAAACTCCAGTTCAAGGGGACCTGATATCCTCTTCTGACCTCCATGGGCACCAGGCACACACATGGTACACACATATATATGCAAGCAAGACACTCATAAGTCAATCTAAAAATAATGTTTAGTGTATTCAAATGCATCTTGGAAGATAGTTCAGTTGGGAAAGTGACTTCCAACACAAACATAAGAACCTGAGTGTCGATCCCAGCACCCCGCTGAGAAGTTGGGTGCAGCCGCATACATCTAGAACATCAGCACTGGGAGGTGAGGCCGGAGTTGAGAGGTAAATTCTGGGAGCTCACTGACCAATGATCCAGGTTCTAGATCCAGGTTCAGGAAGAAATGTTATCTCAAAAATAAGGTGGTAAGTAACCAAGGAGGATTCTCAACATTGACCTTTGGCCTTGACATGCAAAGTAAAGTAGAATAAAATAAAAATGAAAATACGCAAATGGATTTCTGTGGCTAGCCCAATAACCAATTTATGGTACCTTAAGTGGGAACAAGGTCTGGACCATTCCTGTTGGCTGACATAGGTTTGGACTAAGTTCCAGACTCACCTAGCTTCTCTTTCAATTGTTTGCTATTTTAAAAAGTGCTTAGTGTGTAATTCAAACACACTCTTGGGAGACCAAAAGCTCAAGCTTTTAATATCAATAAAGCATTCATTTATTGATCATTATGTTAGGACACTGCTGGGCGAGATATGAAAACAAGCCTCCCCTAAAATTATACTCTCATATAAAGCAGAAAGTAAAAAAATAGTATATAATATTTAAAAAAAGGACACAAGACATTTGGGTCATTTCTGTAAAACAATAGATTCCTCATGAAAAAAGTAGTGCATTCATGTGTATACACTTGAAGGCTAAGTGGGATTTGCATATGTCATATTCCAACAGAGTGTGAGAACTGTCAGACCATTTGTTTTGGACAAGAGGTACACTCAGGAAAGAAACAGAGATGACCCCAAGGAGACAAGCAGAAGTCATAGTTTGTAGCCATACTGTGTGTGAAAATAGCTAGTGTCTTAAATACGGGATTTCTTCTCTACAGTGATCTTTTTGGATATTGTTCTCTTTTAAAATTTACTACTACTACTACTACTACTACTACTATTATTATTATTATTATTATTATTTGTGAAATGAGCCAATTTAAGCCAAATCAGATTCTATTAAATGCAGGTTTATTGAGAAGCTGCTCTCAGGAGGGTTCACTGGCCCCAAGGACAAAGGTCAGAGAAGTCACCATGGGAAAGGGGAAAGAGAGAAGTTGAGAAAGAGCATTCTCAGAGAGAGGGAGAAGAGGAGAAAGAGAGAAGGAAAAGAAAGAGGATACCAAAATGTCTGGAGTCTATAGGGAGGAGCCTCTGGGGGAAGGGCAGCCCTGCCCCTGGGCTGGAAAGTTCAGGGTTGGGGGCAGGGTATGCCAGGTAGGGGCTGAGGGAGGCTGGGAGAACCTGGAGGCCGGGTCTGCTTTGATGAGTCCCTTGTCCCAGAGTCTGAAACCAAACAGTTGTTTATTATTATTATTATTATTATTATTATTATTATTATTATTATTATTATTAATTTATTTTATTATTATTATTATCAGGCCAGGAACTCACTCTGTAGACCAGGCTGGCCTCCAACTCAGAAATCCGCCTGTCTCTGCCTCCCAAGTGCTGGGATTAAAGGCATGCGCCACCACCGCTTGGCTTTATTTTATTATTATTATCAGGCCAGGAACTCACTATGTAGACCAAGCTGGCCTTGAACTTACAGAGCTCCATCTGCTCTGCCTCCTCAGTGCTAGGATTTAAGGTATGCACCACCACACCTAACCAATTAACTTGATTTTTAATTGTGTGTATGTGTACCTGTATTTGGGTCCACACATGTGAGTGTGGATGCCCTCTGAGACCAGAGGCATCGGATCTCCCTGGAGCTGTAATTACAGGCAGTGTGAGCCGCCCAGCACAGCACTAGGAACTTAACTCAGATTCTCTGAAAAAGTAATACACACTTCTTAACTGCTTTAGATCTCTCTGGCCCCGCTTCCCCTCCCCCACCCCCTTTTTTTGATAGAGATTCAGATAGGGAAGATCCCTCTCGTCAGGACCTTGGAGACCTGATGTAGGAAATGCAAAACCAAGTTTACTGCTTCCAGAGGCTGTAACAGCAATACTTCGAATTGATAGGCAAAGGTCTGAACTTAGTTCAGTGAAACAGAGACAGTTAGAATGTTGAGAGACTGATTAGAGACTCTGACTCTAGCAACAGAAAGCGTAGTTCTCCAAGACTAGTGATTAGATACAGGAAGGATTCTTAGCGGCTCTCGGGTGCCCAGTCGGCGGCGTCTCCAGGGAAAGGGTGAAGATGCTAACAAAGGTGAGTCAGACAAGAAGGGTTATTGACTCAGGGTGGCGTGCTGGGAGAAGGTGATGTTTAGGTTCTGTATATCTGAGTTCGAGGGTCCCATTAAGACAACAAATGATGTCTTGTGGGCCTATGGAACTACAGGCCAGGTTGCCCTTAGAGACCTGATGTAGGAATCATCTGAAAACGCTAGAGTGTATAGGAACTCCTGAAGAGAGTGCCTACTAGAGAGAGCATATCCTCTGGAAGTACGGGTGTATTTCCATGAGAGGCAAAGGAAAGGAAGAAAGAGGAAAGTGTAACAAAGGGGGTAGTCAGGAGAGCAGGACCGGCCAGCCTGTCCCGGTCAGTGAGGAGGATCCAGACTGTCCAGGCTCAGAGTCGCCAAGGGACACTTCTCTGCACTTACTCTTGCTCTCTTTCTCGAGAAACAATGAATGGGCACGATTATGTTCAGACACTTTTTTCCCTCTGTTCTCAGCCCTGTTTATGGAGGCAATTAGTCAATCAAGAGGGCCCTTAGCTGCCACACTCTTAATTTGCGCTACTGAGAAACTCTCAATTTTATTGCCAATAAATTAAAGTAAAAAGGCACAGGCTTTTATCAAATCACTGGAGAGTGACTGGCCTTTGGGTCTCCCTCTGTCTCCAAGAAAACCCTTGTAAAGATTTTGGCTCTTTCACTCCGCGCTTCCTCCTCGTGTGGTCTGTTAAGTGCCCTTAGCTTGAGTCTATGAAGTCTACGGCCAGGATTCAGTCACTCACTGTGTTGTCTCTTCAGTCTTGAGATAAACTGCTTTGCGAAGTGGGTGGCGCTAATGAGAAGAGAATAAAATAGCTAATGGGGGATTATAAAGCACTTTGCAAATATAAACGCAACATCAAAGCTAAGTAATCATCTTAATTTAGGGTAAAGAGTTCCATTAGCGGAGGGAAACATAAAAAGGACAAAGGGTAGTGCTGCTTTGTACCTGAGTAGCTAGCTGTGCAGATCAAAAGTGCTGTATTGATCGCCATTGCCCTGTGAACTCTCCAACCTAGGAATTTGGCTCCCCTCCCTGACTCTCGAAGCACCTCTATCCACTCAGTATGCCCATGGCGATTCTCTGAGTCTCCTGACCAATGTCAACAGGAACTTCTGTTCCAGGTCAGCTTAATAACTTCGTGGAAGAAGTTCCGGTTACCAGCTCTTGGCTATCTTCTCTGTGCCTAGCAAGAAAATAGAAAGGTTTGAGCAATTAGGAAACAACATAGAGCTCATAGTCCACACACACACACAAAGTTAAAGGATGTTTAGAATAATTGCACATACATATGCCTTTGGTGTGAGGCAGTGTATGGATATCCTCCAGGCTGGGTAGACTGCTGGCTACAGGCCCTTGGGAAGCTGAAACATAGGCTGGCAGTGGTAATCATGGGCTTCATATATATCAACTTTTCTGAGTATAAAGGAAAGACAAAGAAATCAATTCATCTCTAGCAGGTAAGCAAAAAGACTCCCCTAGGTGAAAAAAAATCAGAATAATACAGGGACTGAACTGAAGTTCCCAGAACTTCTCTGTGTAGACCACTGGGCCTGGTCGTCATAAAATCTTAGTAGGGATTGAAGTTCACCCAAGACGCTCAGCCAACTAAAGCTAAAGCCCATCCCTGTGAGGAGCAAGAACTTCTTTGGGGCCCTTTTAAAGGAATGTTTTCTTAAACTGATTTAAATCAGTCTTTAAATGACTCCTACCCCAAGATAGCTTCGGGTCAAATCTGGAGATTCTCTTCAGAGCCCCAAATGATGAGAGAGTGCTTCCAAAGCCCTGGACAGAGACCAAGTTAGTGTAGGCATGTGTTCCACGTTCCTCTAATCTCAACGTGGACCTCTCCATGAATTTGCATTTCCTGTGCTATTGGCATGTGACTTTAAGACCCTGTTTGTGTACATGCGTATACGGGGCTGTAACAGGCTTCTGACTGACTTGTCCATGTGTGGAGCCATTCCTGTGGTAGGTGTTGGTGGGAGGACCTTTTGCAATTTTTCTTGGTTCCCTACACTGATCCTGAGAGAGGTCACTAGGAAGTAGGTCTTCCTAGAAAAGGTAAGTCTTTCTCGCAGTAAGAGAGGGGGCTTAGGCATGCTGGGTAAAAGGAAAGGCAAGAACTCGCTCTCTTTTTATGAGGGCCAAAATGTAGAGTTGACTTTGAGTTTATAAGGAGTCCATAGGCAATATACACATGCTTGCATAACAGCCCTGGGGCAGAAGAGTTCAATGTGAAGGGTCGGGGAGGTTTGCAGATTTCTGAAGAGAAAGCAGGAATCTGAAAAGAGTCATTTCCCGATCAAATGAAAAGGCACTCATCAAACTCATGTTATGTGTTTATTAGAACATGACTTAGCATGTGCGTTTCTCCTAACACCTGCTTGTGCTTGGCATTATGCAAGCAGTGAAATGAGATCTTGCCTCTGAGGAGCTCAGGATGTACCCTGCAGGAAGGAGAACATGACTATTATTTTATTGAACACCTACTACATAGCCAGGACCTCTCACAGAGGAAGTGGATAAGGGGAGGGGCCACAATGGAATGTTGATTAATACTAACAGTTACTTAAGAATTCTGAATAGGGGGTGGGGAGGTAGCTCAGTGGTTAAGAGTATGTGCTGTTCTTTTAGAAGACCTGAGTTCAATTTCCAGCATCCACCAAGGTGTTTTGTAATGGCCTGCGACTCCAGCTGCTCCAGGAGAACCAACATCTTCTGTCGTCCAAGAATTTTAAATAGATTAGATGGAGGGCTCTAGAGAAATAAATGGAAAGTGCTCAAATCTAGGAACAGGGGTAGGGAAGGACCTTGTTTTGAGGGGTGAGGGCACAAACCAGTGTAAGATTATAGGAGTCTGGCTCACAGGACATAGTGGAGCCATTTGTCCCTGATCTGTAAAGAAGATAGGGCAAGGCCCGTGGGAAGTGAAAGAAAAAGGACTTTAGTATACAAAAAATTTTCCCATCATACTTTTTAAATATATTTTTTTAAAAGAGACTTACTTTAGGGGCTGGAGAGATGGCTCGGCAGTTAAGAGCACTGACTGCTCTTCCAGAGGTCCTGAGTTCAATTCCCAGCAACTATATGATGGCTCACAACCATCTATAATGAGATCCAATGCCCTCTTCTGGTGTGTCTGAAGAGAGTGACAGTGTACTCACATAAAACAAATAAATCGAGGGAGAGAGAGAGAGAGAAAGAGAGAGAGAGAGAGAGACTTTAATTTTATTTAATTTTATGCACATGGGTTAGTGTCTGCACGACGGGTGTGCAAGGGCCTAGGAAGGCCAGTAAGAGGATGTCTGTTTCTCTGGAACTACAGGTGATTAATTAGCCACCATGTGGGTGCTAGGAACTGAACCTGGGTGTTTTGCAAGAGCAACAAGTGCAAGTGCTCTCACCCCTGTGACATCTCTCCAGCCTCACACTATATACTTCTGTTATACACAAGATAAGACTTTTTTCTGGTTTTATTGGTGCCTGGATATCATAGCACTTGTACCACACACAGAGACACAGTGAAATGCTGAGCCCCAACCAAATGGCATCCACACCCCAGGCTCTCCCAATGCCATCTCGCTTTTTTCTTTACTCCAGGCCTGGAAGGTTATACTGCGGGTGGGACTAAAACACCTACTCTCCTGTGTCGTCCCTGCCGCTGCCAGCTCTCTGTTTGCTGTGTTCTTTGCTGGCAAATCATTAAACAGTACCCCCAAGGCAGGCCTCTTCCCCCGGGGCCACCCCATGGACAAGGAATCAGAGCTGTGGTCAAAGGCTGTCAGGCTGGAGCCTTTGGGCTGTCTCCAACACAAGCCTTTCCTGGCCGTTGTCTCTTCTGAACAGAAGCCTCTTTGGCCTGATGTCAGCCTCCCAATAGCTTCTGGGGGTACACTGAGCATCGGAGTTGGCTGGTGGCTTGAATAATTTTGTGTGTATTTCCTCCTGATGTAATTTGTAAGTGCCACCACCCTGTGTTCCATCTATTGTTTCTTTAGTGAAGCTCAGTGTCCCATGTCTCACAATTTTTCCATTTTGAATGTAAATGTGATCCATGATACTGCCCAGGAACTGGGAACTGGGATCAACCAAGTTGAACCATAGAGTGTCACCCATCCCCATTCACCAGATGGCGTTTACACGATGGGCTGAGAAGACTTAGTTGAACTGGTCCATTCGGGGAGACAGCATCTCCCGCTTCCGAGCTTTTCAGCTACAAAGGAAGTTGGCTGTAGAAGTCAGCAGCTGGAACGGAGCTGGAGACTAGGCTGGAAGATACTACCCAGCTGATCAGTTGAAGTTAAGCCCTTTCACATGCTTCCACTGAAGCTATATGCTCACTGGTTCCACTGGAAGTTCAGATGAGCCTCTGGTGCATTCAAATAGATACTCTGGGGGGCTGGAGAGATGGCTCAGTGGGGAAGAGCACTGACTGCTCTTCCAAAGGTCCTGAGTTCGAATCCCAGCAACCACATGGTGGCTCACAACCACCCATAATGAGATCTGACATCCTCTTGCTAGTGCGTCTGAAGACAGCTACCGTGTACTTATGTATCACAATTAATAAAGCTTTTGGGCCAGAGCGAGCAGGGACTGAGCGAAGCAGAGTTGACCAGAGCGAGCAAGCAGGGTTGACTGGAGCAAGCAGAGGTCCTAAAAATTCAATTCCCAACAACCACATGAAGGCTCACAACCATCTGTACAGCTACAGTGTACTCATATACATTAAAATAAATAAATAAATAAATCTTTAAATGGATACTCTGGTTTCCTTAGATTTCATTCTTTTCTCCTTTTCTTTATTTTTTTGTTTTTGTTGTTTTTGTTTTTGTTTTGTTTTGTTTATTGCTGCTTTGGTT
This sequence comes from Mastomys coucha, assembly GCF_008632895.1. Lineage (NCBI taxonomy): Eukaryota > Metazoa > Chordata > Mammalia > Rodentia > Muridae > Mastomys > Mastomys coucha. The sequence continues at coordinate 83,527,172 of NW_022196911.1, forward strand.
TGGTTTGAGACAGGATTTCTATGTGTGATTTTGGATGTCTTGGAACTCTCAGAGCTCTGTCTGCTTCTACCTTCTGAGTGCTGGAATTAAAGGCACTTACTACCACACCTGGCTCTTTTAGTATTGCCATAAGTAACTGTCTGGCTTTAGTCTTGGGCCTTTTAAACTTCAAAGTCTTAACCTTTTTTCTTTTGTTTTGTTTTCTTAAGACAGGGTTTCTCTGTGTGCTCTTTAGCTGTCCTAGAACTCGATCTGTAGTCCAGGTTGGCCTTGAATGCACAAGATCCACCTGCCTCTATCTCCTGAGTGCTGGGATCAAAGGCATGCACCACTGAGTCTAGCCGAAGTCTTAATCATCTTAATAATGACTTGGAAGAAAGCACCACCCGCTTCCATCAGTTTCTATGCTCCTACCTCCTTGGACCTAAGTTTGGTCAGAATAGAAACAGTGAAAGCATAAGGCAGGTCATGGCGAAGCTGTTTGAGACCGTCTATTGGGTTAAGGACAATCAGCTAACTTACAGTGGGAGGAGATGAGTAAGGCCCTGCCTAAGAAGGGCCTTGGGCGAAGCTTCTAGAAGCTTTCATCTTGGAAGTAAAAGGCTTAGGTCTTCTCCCTAGAAACAGCCACTTGCCTTAGACCTTGGCTTCCCTGCGAAGGGCCTCTTGGGATAGGGTTGGATAGACCTGACAGGACTCAGGGTTGCTTTCTGTACTGCCGCGTCCTGGGACTGTGTCAGAACTCAGGGATCTGCAGGCCCTCTCGGAAGTTGAGTCTTGAGTACTTCACCTGGTGGAGGATAGGTGCCCAAGTCACATGACTAGGGTACCTTTAAAGAAGTGTGTGTGTATGTGCGTGCGTGTGTGTGCGTGTGTGTGTGTGTGTGTGTGTGTGTGTGTGTGTGTGTGCGCGTGTGTGTGTGTGTGTGCGCGTGTGTGTGTGTGCATGTAAAGCCACTCTGTAGCCCAGATGGGCCTCAAGCCTAACCATTCTCTTGCCCCAGACCCCAAGTGCCCAGCATCTTTTAAGGTTTTAACTTTTGAGAGCTTCAAATTTGTATTTTTTTCTCAGCCTTCAAGATACTTGATATAATCACTGAGTCTTGATAGGCCCTTCTTATTTACTCATAACTATAATTTCCTAGTGCCTCTGTACCTGGAAATTGTTCCTAACAAAGGGGATGTTCTGAGAAATGTGATGGTCACTTTTGTCATTGTGCCAACATGGTTACAAGCCAGTCCCTTGAGGTAGATTCTTTCCCTCCCCCTTGTCCTCTCCCTCTCCCCCCATTCCCCCATTTGTGTTGTGTTTTCCAAAAAGGTCTCCTGTAATACAAGCTGTTCTCAAGCTCCCTGTGTACCTGAAGCTGGCCTTGAACTCCTGATCTTCCTGCCTTTGTTTCCTGGAGTGCCAACCACACCCAGCTTGTACTTAGGGCAATGGAATCTCTTGTTTGGGAGATGTTGTTGTTGTTGTTTTGAACTACAACCCAGGTTGCCTTGAACTCTATGAAGCCAAGGATGACTGAACTGTTCCTGTCTCTGCCTCCCAAAAATCCTTAGATTACAGGCATGTGTCACTGTGATTCCTTTTATATGGTACTGGAGATCAAAACTAAGGCTTTGTGTATGCTAGGCATGTACTCTGCCAACTGAGCTACATCACCAGGCCCTTGACAAGACTAGAACTTATGGTTATTCTCTTGCCTCAGCCTACCAGTTACAGGGATTATATGTGTACTTCTGTGGCTTCTTTCTGGAGGCAAGGGGTCTTTCTTTCTTTCTTTTTTTTTTTCTTAGCATATGACTTGGGAGCTTTTTGAAATCTTCCTATGTAGCCCTCGCTGGCCTGAAAGTCACTATGTAGACTGGGCTAGTCTTAACCTTGCGCCATCATCATTCCTCCTCTGTTTGCCTCCCCAGTGCTGGGATTGCAGGCATGCACCCGCATGCCCTGCTCAGCATGGCTTCTTGATGCGCTCAAGAGACAAGGTAAAAATAAAACGTAGCAAGCTGCCGCCAGCGTAGCATGGCACAGTTTTACAGCAAACTCTCTGTAAGTCCAAGGTGTTAAAATAATGATTAAAAAACCCCAGGGCGAAGGAGAAGCATGAGCCATTCCCCACAGTGGTTTATCATCAGTGGCCGCTGTGCACACGTGTACGTGGTGCACCTTTCACAACTGTCAACACAGTGGATTTGTTTCCATCAGTATTGCCGGGAACGCTAGCACGGGCTGCACTCCAGCAGCATAACCTCCATGGCGGGCTCATTGGACCGCCGTCGCACAGCAGTCATCAATGATGGGAACATCTTTGTGTGGGTGTGTGACTTAGTAATAGCATAAGATCTGCATGTGGAGTGGCGGCTGAGAGCTCCCCCTCTGCCCTTGGCGAAGCCACCTGGTCTTTGCTTACCCGGAAGCACCCCCGAGTAACCCGGCTCTTGTTTCTTCTGCTTTTGAGCCACACAAAGAGACTAGGCAGAGTATGAGGTAGGAAAACCCCACCGAAGCTGTTCTCACATCAAGGGGTCTAATAACGTCATGGAGCTTTGACATAAAGACAGGGACACATAACATTTTCACGCGGAAGAATGAGGTCTTTCCTAGGGGGCTGGGGGAGCCAGGGGAAGAGAGCCATTGTTTCAGTCTGAGCTTCTGTGACCTCTAATTTTAGGACACACTTTCCCATCCCAAACTAACAAGGACCATTCACCGGAAAAGCATCTCTGCATCCCCCCTTTAATTTCAGCACTGGGAGGCAGAGGCAGGCAGATCTGTGAGCTCGAGGGTAGCCTGGACTACAGAGCCAGTTCCAGGACAGCAAGGGCTACACGGAGAAGCCCTTTCTCTTGGGGGAGGGGTGATGTAAAAAGAGATGACATTAAATCCTATCAGGAAGAAGGATGCTGAGCCTGGGAGGCAGTGCAGAGAGAGAGGCCCAGAGGTAAAAAAGCAGATAGATCCAGGCTCTGGCTTGCTAAGCCAAGAAACCTAGATTCTGAAGCCTTTTTGCCCAGTTGCCTGTACTGCAGCTCTGTGAGGGGCTCACATGGGAAGGAGGCCTACCTCTCTGACTTGTAGTCCTGGAGGTGTGGTGATGCAGACAGGGTAAGGACTCAGTCTAGAACGTAACCTCCTTTAACTAGAGTTCCATTTTCTTCGGTGAAAAAGCAGGTTTGTCTTTGAGGTAGGGCCTTGCCGTATTGCCTAGTCCTGACTGATGGATCCTCCCACCCTATCCTCCCAAGTAATTGGAACTGTAGACCTGTGCCACACCAAACTGAAAGCAGGTTTTGAAGATCTCAGATAGGCAGGACCTAGGCTACATATTCAGCAATTTGTATCTCCTTTGTAAACTTATATCCAGGTTATTCCCTCCTTCATTTAAATTTTTATTATTTATGGATGTGGGTGTTTTGCCTGTGTGTATGTATGTGCACTACATGTGTGCTTGGTACCCATGGAGGCCAGAAGAGGGGGTCAGATCCCCTTGAACTATAGTTACAGGCAGTTGTGAGTCACTGGATGTGGGTACTGGGAATCAAACCCAGGACCTCCTGAAAAGCAGCCAGTGCTCTTAACCACTGAACCATCACTCCAGTCCTGCTTTTTTCATTCTTACACCAGGCCTGAGATATGTAAAACCCCCAAAATCAGACTCCCTATGAACAGGCCCTTTCCCTTTTCGGCCTTTCCACTTCACTAGTCCATTCTAATGCATCTGGTCTGGTCTGCCCTCTCGCTCGCTAGCATCTCTGCTCCATAAAGAGCTTCCCTCCCTACCAACATGATCTTCTGTTGCTTAAAGAAGTACACAGTGTCCAGGCAGGCCATCCTAGCCCTTGAGAAGTAGAAGCACGAGGATCATCCAAGGCTAGCCTCAGTTACATAATGAATCTGAGGCCAGCCTAGGTTATATGAAACCCTGCTTCAAAACAAAATAAAATAAATAAAATATAAAAACAAAGAGAAACTCTTCTTGGCAATTGCCCAGCATTTCAACTTCATTGGGAAACTGCCTTCCCAGAGACAGGTTCTCGTGGGAATGAGAAAACAGTTCTCAAAGTTTCCAGGTCCAATCATGGTTAGGATCTAGTTTGCAGCAGGTGAGCATCAACCTCTTTAAAGGGAGGGCCAGGTGAGCAAACCCAGAGTCTCTGTGAAGTTGGCTGCCTTACGAGAGCCAGGAGAGCCAAGCCCACAGGCTGGGTCTGCTTTCCCCAACCAGCAAGCAGCAGGAGCTTTATTTTTATGACGCTGGTGTGTCCTGCCGCCCGAGATAAAAGTCAGGTAGTTCTAAGTTCAAGAAATGGAGGTTGCACTGCTGAGGACGATTATAAAATCTGGAAAGAGGAAGTAGGGAGAAGGGCGCCTTTGATGTCTGGCCAGGGCTCCTGATTACAAAGGCAAAATTGTAGCAGGCAGTGAAGTTACCTGTCCAAGGCCTTGGGTGAAGGTCTGAGTGTGGAATCAGAGAACTGAAAGATGATTGCAGCAGAGGTAGGGGGAGGAGAGGGCCAGGAGACAAGAGAGAGTGCAGAATGGTTTGCAGAAGCCCACACCCAAGAAAGAGGAGGAGAGAGATGCCCAAAGAACTAAGACCAACCAGCAGTAAAGTCCAGAGCTGAGCAGAGCCCTGGAATGCCCTCAGTGGGGCCCGTAATGAGGTCACGTGGGAAGAAGGCGGGCTGGAAACTGGAAGAGCTTGTTTGGTGGGGTTTGCAGGGCTGAGAACTGGAGGGAAGTGACGGAGGATAATGAGCCGTCCCAGACTGTACCTGGCAGAATGCTAGCTTTGAGAAGCACATTGGTGGCCAAGGGAGGAAGGAGTCATAAAGGGCTTTGTCTCTTCCAGGAATAAGAAGAGAATTATTATTGCAAGTACAATAATAAAGCCAGCTCCCGTTTAATGAGCACTTGTTAGATGTTGGTCTGGGTTGAGCATTTACTAGTCATTACCTCTAGTCTTCAGGACAAGCAAAATCGGGTTTTTTTTCCTCCTTGTTGTTCCCGTCCTGAAATGAAGGCTAAGATGCTCAGAGAATAATTCCCCTGAGGGCCCACAGGTAAATCGTGAGATCGGTTTTTTTTTTTAACCTTACCTCTGTCTTGGGAGGAAATTAAACCAGAAAGATTAAGTTCAAGGAAGAACAGTGGACTTAAAGCTATGAAATATGGCTAGGTGCCATGGACATGCCTGTCATTCTAGCACTGAGTAAGTTAATGCAGAAGAGACAGGAGTCTAAGTCAACCCAAGCTACATAGCAAGACCCTGTCTCTAAAACTAAGCATGAGCTGGGAGCTGTGCTCTACACCTGTAGTCCTAGCTACTTCGGAGGCTAAAGCAGAAGGGCCACTAGAGCCCTCTGGGTTCATGGCAACCCTAAGCCACATAGCCATACCATCCATGTCTCTTAGAACAAAAGGATTTTAACACAAACGCATGCACTAGTTTACATGTCTTTGCCAAGGGGTTGTGTGTGCAAAGCCACCTGGAAACCTGAATGATCTGCACCTGGCAAGTATTCCTCCTGACTTCTCCCTCATGGTACCTCTAGCACGGGTGCATCCCAACTCATGGCCTTTCTTAGGAACACACCAGTCACTAATCCTTAATTTCCTCCAATTTCTGGGAGCCACGCCCAGTCACGCCCTCACCCTCACTGGATTTTAAAAGCTCTCGTCTTCTAGTATCACTGAAATAATGGGCAGGCGCACACTTTCCTATTTGTGGTTAAGGAGCCCTGTCCCCTAGATCTGTTGTCACACCAAGAGCCCTCCCTTTGGCTGGAATGCCTGGAAGGTGTCCCCCCAGCAACAAGCTTCCTAGCTAGATAATTCAGAGTCTTTCTTGGTGGGAATGACTGCTTTTCATGTTTAATCTGAGGGCTCTTGCAAAGCTCCCATTGTAACTAAGTCAAACCATGCAGAATGTGGCAAGTGTGTTTCTTACACTACTGATGGGACTGTGTAAGAAATGACACATATTTTCTGTTAAATCTGACTCCGAGGCCCTACCTCTCAAAGCAAGCAGAAATTTGGTTCAAGGGAGCATCCCTTCACAAAGTAGCACAAAAACCCTGAGTTTTCTGAAACCTAGACTAACTAGGCCACCCTCTGGTACCCAAGCTTATCACCACACATGTCTTATCCAGATGCAAGTGCTCTTTGAGATTAGAGGAGGAAGATCCAGGACTGTAGCTCAGAGAAAACCGTTTGTGTCACATGTGCAAGGTCCTGGGCCCCATCTCCAGTATTGAAAGAAAAGAAAGGTTTGGATATATTTATTGTCTGTGGAGGCGGCTCAGTCAGTAAAGTGCTTACCTAGCAGCCTGAAGCCTGGGTTCCACCCCAGCCCCGAGTCAATCAGATGCTGGGACACAGGCCTGTAACCTCAGGACTCAGGGGAAATCAGAAGTACATACAGTCATCCTCAGCGACTTACTGAGTTTGAGGCTAACCTAGGCTACATGGGACCCTGTCTCAGAAAGAAGAGGAGAGATGGAGAAAGAGAAAGGGGAAAAATCTGAGACGACACTCCTCTGCTTGGGACAGCCTGTTCATGTCTATTGTTCAGTCATTCTGCAGGCACCAGACCCCTCCTGGGGCGCAGGCTGCAGATTTCCAGTGCTGGGCTCATCTAGGTCCCATCCACCCCTCTAAGGTGCATCTTAGGGTCTGGAGACAGAATCCTCCCTCCACGCCCCCCTCCTTTCTGCCTTCAGGACACCCACACTTCCTCAAAGAGTTCATTTTTCACCAAAGCCAGGAAAAGAAGGGGGCTTTAGCCAGCATTGGTCTTTAGCAAATGCTCCTGAGGCAAGGAGATGGAAAGAAAAGACAGGAAAGGAAATACACAAAGAATAAGAAAGCTCTTGTTATTTCTTGGTCCTCCAGTTCCAGAGTCTTCCCTTACCCACTCCCCTCACCCATCTTCCTCAGAGCAGCCATTGCCAAGTTCTGGTGTACACTCAATTATCTGTCAGCCTTCTGGTTATAGACCCTCGATAACTACTCAACAAGTCCTGAGTACCCCACGTACAACAGGGGGGAGGGGGCAGGTGTCCTGGGGGCTGGGGAGGAAAGACAGCAGAAAATGCACCACAGTGGGGTTAAGACTAGTTAGGGAAATGCAGGGCAGATTGGCAAATGCCTACAGTATGTTTAGGGAAGTGAAGCAGGTTGTTATTTTTGGACAGGGTCACAGGGAAGGTGGGTATAGGAAGAGAGTAAACCATGAGGTAAGCCCAGTCCAGACACAGCCTTTAAAAAATGTATCCGTGTGTCTGTATGTGTGTACTGTGCACGCATACCTGCGGAGGTCAGATAGTCGACTTTATAGAGTTATCTCTTTCTACCTTTCTGTGGGTTCCAGGGTCGAGGTTCACCCAAGTGCCTTTACCCACCAAGCCATGTCCCCTGAGCGCAGGTCAGGCAGTCAAGACTACAGACTTCATCCCAAGACCTTTGAGGAGCCTATTGAGAGCTCTCCATAGAGACAAGCATGCTCAAGTTAGCACCGAAGCCACTCTTGCCACTGTAGGAAGGGATGGGCGCAGTAAGGCAACCCTAGTTAAGTTTCTCGTAACTCAGGGTAGCTATGGCGGTGGCAGGTGTAAATAAGGAGCAGGGCGGAGTTGGGAGAAACAGGAGTAAAGAGGCAGGCAGGAAACCGAATGGTCTCCTGAGCCTCTCACCTTATGATGAACCTGGAACTAGATGGTTACTCTCTGCCTGAGACGGCAGGAGAGGGTTCTTTGGAGCCGCCACAGTGAGAAGGGTTTGGAGAAGTATTTGTATAGAACTGATCAAATCTGGAGAGCCACTTGTTCATTCACTCATTCATTCATTCTCTCATTCTTTCCTTTATTGGTTTTTGAGACAGGATCTCACTATGTAGCTCAGGCTGTCCTGGAGCTCAAAAAGATCCTCCTGCCTCTGCCTCCTAAGTGCTGGAAGCTGGCAATTTGTTGATTTCTTTTTTGTTTTGTTTTTTGTTTTTGTTGTTGTTTTTTCGAGACAGGGTTTCTCTGTGTAGCCCTGGCTGTCCTGGAACTCACTCTGTAGACCAGGCTGACCTCGAACTCAGAAATCCGCCTGCCTCTGCCTCCCAAGTGCTGGGATTAAAGGCATGCACCACCACTGCTTGTCACTATACTTGGTTCTTGTACATAGCTCACAGCTGCCTGCTAGAGCTAGAACCCAGATGTCTGTCTGTCTCTCTGGGATTAAAGACGTACATACACCACCACTACCCAGCTGGTAGTGCATATTTGTAATCCTAATCCTTGGAGGGAGAGGCAGTAGGATCAGAAACTCAAGGTCATCCTTCACTACATAGTGCTGGGAGTAAAGGCGTGCGCCACCACCGCCCGGCTGTTGATTTCTTACATGGTGACTTACATTTGAAGGAACTGAGGAGACTGGGAGGTTAGCCCCTAGCTGGGTGGCATCATGCTTCTGACCCCTGAAAGAGAACACTGGGGAGCCAGTTATAGACTACACAGTGATCCATCTAGACTTCACGTCAGGCTTGAGCAGGCTAGGTTTGAGGTGTCTCACTTAAGACCCTTCTCTCAGAAGGATCTAGAGAGCCTTTGGACATAGGGGTCTGGTACTCTAGAGAAGATGAGGCTATGTGTGGGGGACCAAGACTGTGGGTGGGCTGGGTCACGGGTGGTGGTGGCACATGGCTTTAATCCCAGCACTCCAGAAGGCAGAAGTGGGTGGATCTCTGTGAGTTTGAGTCCAGCATGGTCTACAAAGCAAGTCCAGAACAGTCAAGGCTACACAGAGAGACCCTGTCCCCCCAAGCTCCTGCAAAAGAGAATGTGTGTGGATAGCACCTACAACAACATCCTGGGGGTCACCAGCATTCTAGGGACTTGTACTTGGGCCTTTTGATTGGCTGGGCACGATGGGGCACACTTATCTCAGTACTTGGGAGGCAGAGACAGGGAGGCTTGCTGCAAGTTGCTGGTCTACATACCAAGTCTCAAACAAACAAACAAACAAACAAGCCAGAAGAGACTCCATATAAATTAGTAAGGCAAGCAGTTTGGTCTTAAGTTGGGGGAAGATAGCAAACTTTCCAAGTCAAATGTAAACATTTACAAACAGATGCTCACATTGTAGCTCAGGCTGGCCTGGACCCCGTTGGCTTTCCTTCTGTTCAGTCTCAGCCCTCAGTACTGTGATTGCAGGCCCGTGACCCTGGGCCCAGCTCCTTTGTATGTTTCGCCTTTTTGCGCTTTAATGTATTCTCCTATTTGCTCTGATCCTGGTGGTGTCAGTTACCAGCCCTGTACTCTTTTTTTTTTTTTCTGTTTTTTAAGAACAGTTTCTCTGTGTAACCAAGCCCTGGCTGTCCTGGAACTAACTGGCTTTATATAGACCGGGCTGGCCTTGAGCTCACAAAGATCCGCCTGCCTCAGCCTCCTGAGTGCTGGGGTCAGCTGCGTCCCCATGGGGACCTTACTTGGCCTTTTGGTGCATGCGTTCCTCATCTTCAAAGAAGGGACAACAGCTTTCTACTTCACAGTGATATGTAGGTGCTTTGAACAGCCAGTGCAAACAGATCAGTGCAAACCACTATTCCCTTTGTGGTCACTGTTAGCCAGGTCAATGGAGGCTGACTCTGCATTCCTATCGAGCCCCATGACGGTAGAGAATGGAGTCAGGTGAGCTAAGTTCTAGTCCTGCATGACTTTGGCTTCTTGTGTCCCAGGAGGCAGTGCCTGTCTCTCAAGTGAGATAGGGCCTGAAGCCCTGAAAGGCAGGAGACACTGAAAATGGCCAGCTGCCTCTAGTTCTCATACCCTTGGTTGCTGGTTTAGAGTCAATCTGGTGACTTCTTTCTAGGTCCTCTTCCCCTTCCACCTTGCCAGGAGCATCCTCCAACAGTGTTGCTCTGGGTTAGGGCTGGGGACAGAGTGGGTAAATATTTGCACATCTTCCCCTTTCCTGATCTGCTCTCTGCTCAGTGTGAGGGAGTCTTGGGATCTCAGAGAGTTAGCCCGTGAAGGAAGGGCATGCTAGTCAAAGTGGTGCACTTCTGTGGCTAATTTCTACGTCCTAAGAGTTTCTGTTGTGTCCGAGTGGCCATGTCTGACTCTCCTCCACACAGATTCTCTCTGAATCACCACAGGACTCCTCCTCGTGTGTGAGCCTGTAGTTCCCACTGCATCCTTCCCAGCCTCATCTCCTGCCATCTTGTCATGCCTGCCCCATCTTCCTAAATCCCACCTCAACCCGAGGCTTCCTTTGCTGGAATGAATGATGTCTCCACTCCCGCCTCTTCTGTTGGTCTTCCTGGTGAACACATTTAATCAGTCCCCAGCAAGGCAACTGAGTCACGCTTGTGAAAAAAAACACTCTCTTCCTTATATGGAATTATTAGTCTCTGCTTCTTGTATCCTCCCAGTCTCTTGGACACACTAGCATCATGACACCACAAGGCGGCATGTTCACATGGCACAGTGGGAGCCTTCCAGCTTGGTAGAATGAAGAGATGAAGGGAAGGCTGGGGAGATGGCTTAGTCAGTACAGTGCTTGTCACACAAAGGGAGGACTGGAGTTCAACCTCCCCAGCACAGTGTTTAAAAAGCTGGCCACCAGCTAAAGAAACACCACTCCTGCAGAGAGCCTGGGTTTGGTTTCCAACCCCCATGTGGCAGCTCACAGCTGTCTATAATTCATGTTTAGGGGATGTGTTGCCCTCTTCTGGCCTCCTCATGCACCAGGTACACAAATTGTGCATGTTTAGGCAGCACTCATGTATACAAAATAGGATTATAAATCTTGATAGCTCACGCCTTTAATCCCAGCACTTGGGAGGCAGAGGCAGGTGAATCTCTGTGTCTGAGGCCAGCCTGGTTGGCATGGTGGTATACACCTGTAATCCGAAGTTCTGAGGAGACAGGGAGACAGACACAGGCAAGTCCCTGGGGCATGCTGGCTAGCTAGCTTAGCCTAGTTGACAATCTCCAGGCTCAATGAGAGACCCAGTCTCAAAAAGTAAGGTAGAGCCGGGCGGTGGTGGCGCATGCCTTTAATCCCAGCACTTGGGGGGCAGAGACAGTAGGATTTCTGAGTTCAAGGCCAGCCTGGTCTAAAGAGTGAGTTCCAGGACAGCCAGGGCTATAAAGAGAAACCTTGTCTCGAAAAAACCAAAACAACAACAACAAAAAAGTAAGGTAGAGAGCAATGGGTTGATAATTCCAATATCAGCCTCTGGATATTGTATGCATGCGCATGTATATACACACACACACACACACACACACACACACACGGGTGCATACACATATGAAAGGAATGGATGGATGGTTGGATAGGCAAGCTAAAGCTAGTGTAGTCACTGAAGAGAGAGGTCAACCTCATGCCTTTCATTTTCTGGAGACAAAAGCATATAACCTTCCTCCCACACTAAATGTCCATTACCACCAGCCCAGTTATCCTTAAGTTCTGCAATCCCAGCACCCCTACCCAGAGGTTTCATTATCAAGGCTATGATGCAAAGCAAGGTAGTCCATATTGATTGGCAGCCCTTCCGACAGCTTGCTTGATCCCATGATGGACACACAAGTGCAAAATGAGAGCAGCAGGGGCAGATATCCAGAGTCAGAAGAAGACACAGGACAGAATCTACAGAGCAAGAACTACTGGGGCAAACCAAAGGGGTATCGGTAACATCTGGCACTGCCTGGGGATCAAGGGTAGAAGACACAGATGCAGCAGAAGGTGCAGATGCAGAAGCACACAGCATCCTCAGAGCCTGGCACCTAGGAGCAGGGGAGTGCTCTCAGAGCTTAGAGGTTTGGGAGCAAGCAGAAAGATCAGGAATCAGCAGACAATGTGATCAGGAAAGGAGCCGGCTGTATTTGGTTTGTTGGGTATGGCTTAAGGGTGCTACAGCTGTTTGACAGCAGGTTCATTTAAGTCCCCGTGGAGATACCTCTCCTTCCCACCCGCCCCATCCCCTCTACCTCCAGCACCTCTGAAGTGACAAACAATGATTTCTATTTAATATGAAGCAGTCTAGTAGTAAGGGTCACCCTTTTTGAGATAGGATAGCCCGAAACTCACTATGTAATCCAGGTTAGCCTCATACTTCTGGCAAACCTCCTGCCTCCTGAATTTGAAGTTACAGGCCATCGGCCATCATGCCCGGCTAATGTCTATTCTTTTATAGTACCAAGAGACCTGCCTACTCAGAGCCAGGAAGATGGCTCAGCAAGTAGAAGCAGCCTGAGAACCTGATTGCATGTCCCCAGACTCCAAGGCAGAAAGAGAAAAACAAAGACTTGACCTCTGAGCCCCATGTACACACCACAGCACATATGTGCCTCGCCCCTGCCTGCCTCACGCATACACGCACATATGCATACACAGTAGTAATAAATTTATTTCTAAAAATTTTAAGAGAAACCAACCTAAGTTGGGTGTGGTGGACTATGCCTTCGATCCCAGCGCTCTGGAAGCAGAGACAGGAGGATCTTTGTGAGTTCAAGGCCAGCCTGGTCTACAAAAAGTTCCAGGCTATCCTATCTCAAAAAGGGTGACCCTCACTACGAGATTGCCAGGGCTATTACACAGAGAAACCCTGTCTTGAAAAAAATTTAAAACAAACAAACAAACAAACAAAACCAAAGGCCAACCTGGAACCTAGCTAGAGTACTAGAGCTGTGCTTGGTTCTTTTGTTTGTTTGTTTGAGACAGGGTTTCTCTGTGTAGCCCTGGCTGTTCTGGAACTCACTCTGAAGACCACGATGGCCTCGAACTCAGAAATCTGCCTACCTTTGCCTCCCAAGTGCTGGGATTAAAGGTGTGCCCCACCACTGCTTGTCGCTATACTTGGTTCTTGTACATAGCTCACAGCTGCCTGCTAGAGCTCGTCTAACCCAAATGTCTGTCTGTCTCTCTGCAGTCCCACCCCCTGTACCTGTGCAACGCCAGTGATGACGACAACCTTGAGCCTGGGTTCATCAGCATCGTCAAGCTGGAGAGTCCTCGACGAGCTCCACGCCCCTGCCTGTCACTGGCCAGTAAGGTAGATCCTCATACTACACTCCTCCACTGTACCCAGCATGGGCTGTGAGCTCCCCCAAGTCTCTCATTCCCTTGTCTCAAGAATCATAAGCCTGCTGGGCAATAATGGCACACACCTTGTTAATCCTGGAACTTAGGAGGCAGAGGCAGGAGGACTTCTGAGTTTAATACCACCCTGGTCTACAGAGTGAGTTCCAGAATAGCTGGAACAGGACTACGGAGAAACCTTGTCTGGGAAAACAGATCCCCTCCCCCCAAAAAAAAATTAAGAAAGAGAGACAATGAATGATAAGGCCCTTGAGGCTGGAGAGGTGGCTGAGCTCAGTGGTTAAGAACTCTGGCTGCCCTTTCAGAAGATCTGGGTTCAATTCTCAGCACCGATATGGTACCTCACAACCATCTGTAACTCAGTTGCAGGGACTCTGGTGTGCCCTCCTCTGGAACCAGGAACACAGGTGGTACACAGCCACACACACTTGGGCAAAACACATACACATAAAAAAGTAACACATCATTTTAAGAATGCTAAGCCCGATTCCTTCAAGCCCCCCCCCTAGCTCATAACCCATCCAAGAGAGGTAGAAACTCATGCTTTTGTCCTTAGTCTGCCAACCAGTTCTAGAGCTTTCTGAGGCTTCATCCCTGCCTGAGCTCTGACCCCACCCCTGCCCTCTGCTCCCTCACCCCACTCCATCTCTCAGAAATTCCTGAGAACTTTCCCTTCCTGGGTGGGACATATGCGGTGGGGTGTCCCTTTGTTTCATGCCTCGGAAACATCTGAGCACTCTTCTACGGGAACAGTGGAGCGTGATGGCTCTTGCCTTGGAGCCCAGCACTCAAGAGGCAGAGCTAGGGTTACTGAGCATTGGAGGCCAGCCTGGACTGTAAGTACCAGGTCAGTCAGTGTGAGGTAACCCCAATTCACAAAAGGAAAACGAAATACAAGGTGTAAGCTATTACTCTCCTTATAGCCTTATACGTTCCCTGTAAAGTTTGTTACTTCGAGGCAAGATAACTTTGGCTTGCACAAGGGGTATGTGCAAATTAGGACTAGGGATCTGGCTTGTGTGGTAGAGTGCCTGCCTAGATTGCACCAGGCCCTGGGTTTGTTCTCTAACATCGCATAAAGCCAGGCGTGGTGCTTATAATCGCACCCCTCTGGGATGAAGGCAAGATGATTAGAAATTCAGTCACCTGAGTCACATACTGTGAGGCCAACCTAGGGTATATGAGACTCTGTCTCAAAAAGCAAAACAAAAACTCAAAAAAGGAAACAAAATACCTCCACTAAAATGTAAGTTAATTGCCGCATTTAAAAACTGAAAATAGGCTGGGCATGGTGGTGCACACATTTAATCCCAGCACTCAGGAGGCAGAGGCAGGTGGATCTTTGAGTTTGAGGCCAGCCTGGTCTACAAATTGAGTTCTAGGACAGTCAGGGTTACACAGAAAAACCTTTCTCAGGAAAGACAAAAAACAAAACAAAACAAAACAAACAAAAAAACTGAAAATAAGCCAGAGGGTGGTAGTACACACCTTTTAATCTCAGCACTTGGGAGGCAGAGGTGGGCAGATCATTGAGTTCCAGGGCAGCTAGGCTGACACAGAGAAACCTGTCTCAAAAATAATAAATAAATAAATACATACATAAATACATAAATGCTTAAAATAATTTAAAATGTTAGAACTCAGGAGGCTGCGGCAGACAGATCATAAATTTGAGACCAGTCTGGGCTACACAGAGAAATGCCTCCAACATTCAGACTAAGCTAAACAAACAAGCAAAGCCCTAGATGAGAGCTCCGATGCTCAGCACCGCTCACTGCGCCGCCTCACGGCTCACGGATGCAGTTGCTCAGCTTTGCCGGCCTGCTACCTGCCACCTGTGATCCTTCATTGAAAATGACAATTACGGTTTTCTGTATAGCTTACCTCTATACCCAGAAGAACACGGACCAGATCCTTTGTATTTATTTTGAATTTTGAGACAGGGTCTCACTCTGTAGCCCAGGCTGACCTCTGGCTCTCTCCCCCGGTAGTTCCGCCAACTGGGGACCCCGTGTGCGCGCCTGAGCCCATGAAAGCCTTTCTCATTCACAGCACCATAAGCCACAGGCCACAGTCCTTTCCAGCTGCGGATTTCCTTCTGACTGGAGCTACCCTACTTATGGATATTAGTTTCTCCTGCTGTACAAAATCTGGAGAAATGTTTGTTCAGGAGACACGGGCTCAGCGCTTGCTCTGTGTGAGTAGAGCGCTGGGAGTGGGTAGAGAATTCAGAGAGGCTCAGAGGGAGTTTCCCCGGCTTCTCTGCAGAAGGGGCATGTGCTTATTGTGGAAACTTCACAGAAAGTTTGACATCTAACTCTGACTCTCCCACCCAGCGCACCCGACTTCCTTTGATGTTTAAAACATCACAGTATAGGCTAGGCTGACTTTAAATAAGTCCTTGTCCTGCCTCCACCTCTCAGTGCTGGGGTTGCAGGTGTATAGCACCACACCCAGCTTCCTGCAGTTGTTTTAGCACAGTGTCTGATTAGACCTGGAACTACATAAGACCATGTCCAAAGAAAAGTAGAAATAAAACAACATCAGAAAACATATTAGGGATTTTCTTTTTCCCCTTCCCTTCTCCCTCTTGCTCCAGCTCCCTAGCCCCCGCGGCCCAAAGCTTTTTTGTTCCCAGGTGGTTGTGTGGTTGCTGGGACTTGAACTCATGACCTCCGGAAGAGCAGTTGGTGCTCTTAACCACTGAGCCATCTCTCCAGCCCCACATTAAGGAATCTAGAGGAGCACCTGGCTGCTATCCCTGGTAACCATAGGTCCTGTTCTTCCGTGAAGGCAACCCTTGCCTAGTGCATTAGACTTTTGGTAGAAGTGGCAAAAAAGCTACGAGAACAATTTAAGAGAGGGGGATTCATTTTTGGCTCATGCTTTCAGAAGCCTCAGTGTAGACGGCTTCAGTGTTTCTATGCCCATGCTGAGGTACCCACGGAAGGAGAACGTGGTGGGTAGAGAAGCTCAGGTTACAGTAGCCCAGGAAGCTGCACCCTTGCGCATGCGCCAGCACCACCTCCCACCCCTGAGGCTATGTTACTGGGGCTTCTCCTTTCCTCCGCTCTGTTCCATCTGTGGCCCCAGTCTGTGGGATGGCGCTGCCCACATTCGGACAGGTCTTCCCCTTTAATTAAGCTCTCCAGAAACATCTTCACAGTCACACCCAGCAGTACCCTTTCCTAATCCCCTAGGTGCTTCTCAGTCAAGTTACACTGATGGTCAGGACAAGCCATCGTGCCTGGCTTCTCTCTCACTGCTAAAGGGAATCGTCCTCTCCCTAAGCATGCCAGTCAGGTTCCATCACCTGACCCAGCCAACTGGAGGTTTCCTAGGGTTCCCTGCTCAAAAAGGGTATGCAAATGTCTCAGAAATCTCAAAGGCACACAAACTAAAATACTTATTTTTGCTTTGGCTTTATAGAATTCTCTTAAGTTCAGTATATTAATACAAATTATAAAGCATACACACACACACACACACACACACACACACACACACACACACACACACACACAGAGTAGCTCCTAGGAACTATAAGGCCTTTGATAAAGAAGAAATTGAAAAGCACTCACCCAGATTGGTTTCTGTTCTGGTTTTCCCTTAATACTAATGGTGAATCCGGTGTGGTGGTACATGCTTATAATCCTAGCACTCAGGAAGTAGAGGCAGGAGGATTAGAAGTTCAAGGTCAGGGCTGAGAGATGGCTCAGCTGCTAAGAGCATTGACTGCTCTGCCAGAGGTCCTGAATTCAATTCCCAGGAAACACATGGTGGCTCACAACCATCTGTAATGGGATCCAATGCCTTCTTCTGGTGTGTCTGAAGACGGCTACAGTGTACTCATATGCATAAAATAAATAAATCTTAAAAAAAAAGTTCAAGATCATTTTTTTTAAAGTTTTTTTTTCTACTTAATTTATTTTATGTATATTAGTACACACTGTAGCTGTACAGATAGTTGTGAGCCTTCATCTGGTTGTTAGGAATTGGCTTTTAGGACCTCTGCTTGGCTCTGGTCAACCCTGCTCACTCCAGTCTGCCCCGCTGGCTCCTGTAAACCCTGCTTGCTCAGTCCCTGCTCACTCTGGCCCAAAGATTTATTTATTATTATACATAAGTACACTGTAGCTGTCTTCAGACATACCAGAAGAGGGAGTCAGGTCCCATTACAGATGGTTATGAGCCACCATGTGGTTGTTGAGATTTGAACTCAGTACCTTCAAAAGAACAGTTGGTGCTCTTACCCGCTGAGCCATCTCTCCAGCACCCCCACTTTTTTTTTTTTTCGAGACAGGGTTTCTCTGTATAGCCCTGGCTGTCCTGGACCTCACTCTGTAGACTAGACTGGCCTCAAACTCAAGAATGACTACATATCAAATTCAAGTCTAGCCTAGGATATATGAGACCCTCTCAAAATTAAAAAATAAAAAATGGGGCTAAGAGATATGGCTTAGTGGTTGAAAGCACTGGTTGCTCTTCTAGAGGTCCTGAGTTCAATTTCCATCAACTACATGGTGACTCACAACCATCTGTCATGGGATCCAATGCCCTCCTCTGGTGTATCAGCAGCAGCATACTCATACACATAAAATAAAAAAATTTTAAAATGAATAAGTGAAGTGGGAGGGAAAGGGGATAGAGCAAGCTTCATCCTGGCAGAACTGGAGCTCTAGAACAGGTGAACTACAGGTCAGCAACCACCTTTCAGTCTGACGGTCTATTCTGGCTCACCATCTGAGTTGGACTTTGACTCCTTATCTGGGAAAGGGGAGTAGTAATGAGATTTATACATGAATAACCATGAGGATATTTTTAATTAATTAATTTTTTATGAATATTAGTGTTCCGTCTGCATGCATACCATAGCCATGCATGCTTAGTGCCTTCGAAGGCCAGAAGAGGGCATCAGATCCTCTGCAACTGAAGTTAGAGGAGACTGTGAGCCACCATGTGGGGGTGCTAGGAATTAAACCTGGGTCCTCTGAATGCTACTGTTCTTAACCACTGAGCCATCTCTCCTGCCCTAGTTATGAGGATCTAATGGGACACTACAGATGCAAATGCACAATTCAGTGCCAATCATTCAGTAACCAACAGCAGTGGCCATTCTGTTGTCTCGGACATCAATCACCAGCTGTTGCTGGTTCATCTTGTTTCATTTTGGTTTGTTCTTTTCTGGTACTGGGGATTCAATCCAGAGCCTTGCTCATGCCAAGTGTGTGTCCCACCATTGGACAGTCTTCTCTTGTGTGTTCTTACGGTTCTCAAAAGCTGTCTGTTTGTTTCTATCTTATCTTCTTGCTCTTCTCTGACACTCTCGCCATAATTCTGTTTGACTTTTCCGTCCTTGTGACTGCTCCTGCCGTGGCACCTGCATTGGTGTCTGCTTCCTTAGCTGCCCCATTCCTCCTATCATGGCTGGACAAGCACAATGGCCTTTTGCCTAACGGGAGGAATCAGATTCAGAGACACGCAGCTGGGTACCAAGATGACCACCACCCAGTGGTTAAGAGAAGGTACCCTCAAGCTGGATGTGGTAGCGCGCACCTATGATCACAGCATACAGGAATGCTAGCTAAGTCAGTAGTAGGATTGTGCGACTTGAGGCTAACCTGGGCTACGTAGTGAGACCACACCTTAAGACAAAACAGACCAGAAAGTAGGTACTGTGGAGGCTGAAGTTCCACATGCTGCACCGTGTCCATAGACACAGTGTCAGTATCCATGGACCCTCTGAGTCTTGGGTTCCTGGCTGTCTTAGGGAATCTTAAGGAATAAATGAACTCACGAACGCAAACCATATATAACAGCCGATATAATAACTAACAGCATGCACTAGTCATAAGTGTAAGTGCTTTACATGGACTAATTAATGTAGTTGTCACAGTAGCTCTCCGCAGCAGGGTCTGTTATTGTCCCAGTTTAGAGGGAAGAAAATGGAAGCCTGGAGGAGTTGCCCCAAAGCCTCACAGCTAGTAGTGGGAGCAGAGCTGAGATTGGCGCTTTGGCACTCTGGGAAGAGTAGATCTCAGTAAGAAACAAACGCCTTCTCCTCCCCTCTGCCCTTCCTCAAGGGCAGCCTAGCGCCTCTGGTCCTGTTGAATCTTTGCAGCCTGACGTCCCTCCCTGTAGCATTCCTCCCAGCAGATGGGGGCTTTGGCCAAATGAACTTCTAACACATTATTCTGCTAAGTCTGTGATTCTTAAGTATTTGTGTCAGATTGGGACTAGATAGTAGGAAGAGCATTCAGAAGTGAGAAGTGTTCCTTTCATTTATGCCCCAGAGCAGTGGGTGGGTCTTGACCCCTTTGAGTGGTCAAATAACTTTTTCACAAGGGACACCTGTCCTGAATAGCAGATATTTACATTACGATTCATAACAGTAGCACATTTACAGTTATGAAGCAGTGACAAAATTATTTTATGGTTGGGGGTTGGGTCACCACAACATGAGGAACTGTGTTAAAGGGTTGCAGCACTAGGAAGGTTGAGAACCACTGCTCTAAAATATTGTTGTGAGCATTTTAGTTTTATGTGCATGGGGAATCTTGATCTTCCCAGTGCCTTGGTACCTCAGGCGTAGTAGGCACTGTTAGATTATGGCTAAGCAGATGATGTACAGAAACAGCCATTGTGGTCTGTAGAGGAAAATTTAACAGCTGTCTAGTGGATCAAGGGACAGGATTTCAGCTCCCTCTGTGCATGCCCTGATTGGCTCCTGGTGGAACCTTGCTTGCTTGCTGGCCCAAGGTATCCAGAGAGGTGTCTGCTCTGTCTTTCTAATCTTTCTAAGCCTGGGTTTCTGGTTGTAGAACCTTACTCATCCTTTCTGTCTCCCAGATTCTATACCTCAGACACTCCGGGGTTCCTATTCTTGGGTGCGAGCAGAGAGTCCCAGCTGAACCTCTACTTATCCTCAAATCTTGCTTTCTGTCCCTAGAATGCCAGACTCGGGAACCTACTACCAGAAAGTCCTGTTTATTTTCTCCTGTTGGCAAACTCTCTGGGTTCTTTGATCACTTTTACAACTTTATAATTATAGGCTGTAATGGGCTAGGGTGTTTGAACTTCATCAGTAATTGCTTCTCTACTTCTCCTACCCCAATTCTTCAAAGAAGTAAGAATATCTCCAAACAAGGGAGTCCCCAAGCCAGGCCATACTGGGCCTAGAATCTTGGGTATGGGAAACTCAAGGCTCTGAGAATCTTGTTCTGTGACTACTAGGGGACCCACTCCCACTCCTCACCCATCCCTGGACTGAAATTACCAGTAGGACCACCCCTAACAGAGGCTCCTCTCCCAGCACCACTTGATAGCCCTTGTTTGCAGGGCCCTGAAGATTCGGCTGGAGGAGCTCAGCGGGGGGCGGGGCTGGCCTTTTCTGGGAGGAAGTGGTTGAGAGGCCAGGGGGAGCTGCAGTTTCTCAGATTCTTGCCCAGTCCATTATAGAGTCCAAGAATTTCCTCAGGGCTTGGGGTGGGAGTCATTTAGCCTAGGTAGGCCCTGTAGAGGGACCAGCCCAACTCCCTGGAGCAAGAGGAAGAAAAAGAAACTTATCCTAACCAAAATAACACACACACACACACACACACACACACACTGCGCCTCTGTCCTACAGGCGACAGGTTGTGCGGGGCCCAATACCCCCTGCCACTGCTTGGGGAGTGGGGAGCAGAAAGCTTAGGACAAAGCTGCTCCCAGCCTGCCTGGCAGGAGACCTGCCCCAACAGGCTCTCCCTGGACCGCAGAGATCAAAAGAACTGGGAGTGTGAGTGAGTCCCAGCCACCGTGACTGGCAGAAGGATTAATTCCTTCGCTGCCTGCAGGAAGGCCTCAGAGATTCAGCAGGGTCCCCAGGAGGGAGATCACACCAGAGGTGGCAGGCTTGGAGCCTACAGTCTGGGAGGTCTGATACCGGACTGGGAGCAGCTCCTTCCCAGCGCCTGTACTAGACAGTTGGTTGTGGCTGCTTTTCTCTTATCTTCCCCCTCCCACCTCCTCCCAGGCCCCCAGGTTCCCTCCTCTTGGTCTGTCTTTGACTCTTATCGGTGCTTCTGCTGCTGCTGCATGGCTGGCTAGATTGCACTGCCTCAGATGGGCTCTTGGAGCCCTTGGTGAACGAGTGCACCTGTGACAGGCGTGTCCTTATGGGAGCAGCCCTTTTAGTCCCTCTTCAGTCTGCCCACCCTAGGGAAAAGGAGGAAGGGATCAGGCGTTGAACAAGGACTTTTCAAGGCTCAGAAATGGAACCAAAGAGCTTGGAAAGCTAGATGGTGGCAGGGAGAGAGCACCCCTGGGTGACACACTGAGGTGGGAGATCTCCTGTGGGGGGTCAGAACAGTGTCCCAGGCTCTCAGCCTTCTGCCTGAGCCTTACTCCTGAGGAGTAGCATTCCATAGCTGTCTCTGGCTAGGCAGGGTTGGGTCCTCCACTCTTCTCTTTTCGTCTCTATCTTCCTCCAATTGCTGGTCATTCCCTGCCCTTTGTTCACACTGCTTGATCCCTGAGCAGGGGCTGTGTCTTACCCTAGAGCCAAAGCCACCATCTGGTACCCAATGAAGCCTGGGTCAGGGGTCCATTTCAAAAAAAAAAAAAAAAACCGAAAAAATGAATGCTATTCTTTGAAGGCAGTGGGCTGGCTCAGCCAGGGGTCCCAGGCTCTCTTGACTCTGCACATATTATACATGTGAGTTCCCTGACTCCTTGCACACATACTTATGAGTGGACAGGGTGTGCATCCTAGGGAGAGATGAGTGTGTGAGCGCCCAGGGTTGAGAGTCAGCCATGGTCAGGGTGGGACAAGCCTCTGCTCTGTTTCTGCAGGCCCGAATGGCTGGTGAGCGAGGAGCCAACGCAGTACTCTTTGACATCACCGAGGATCGATCAGCTGCCGAGCAGGTGCCTAGGGGCACGAGGGTGTGCCAGGAGGGCCTGGATGGGGGGTGGGGGGAGGCAGGGTTCTTGGGGTGGTAGCAGAAGTCAAATAGCCCTGCTGGGGCTCTGTTCTTTGCAGCTGCAGCAGCCTCTGGGGCTGACTAAGCCAGTGGTGCTGATCTGGGGTCATGATGCGGAGAAGCTGATGGAATTTGTATACAAGAATCGGAAGGCCTATGTGTGGATTGAGCTGAAGGGGCCCCCAGCTGGGGTAAGCACCTCAGGACTCAGCCTTGTATCTGCAGTCACCTCCACCTTATCCACCAGCCCCCTGGAAACCCCCTAGTCCACCTTCAGCCCCTAGCCATGTGTCTCGGAGAATTTCTCCCACTCTCTGAGCCTCATCTATAAGATGAACAGATTTGGCCTGATGGGTCCTGAAACCAGTATTTTTCAGCTCTGGGGTTTAATGGCACAGAGAAGAGAAGCCTGCCTGCCAGGCTCCCAAGCTCTGACCCCTGGTGCTCTCCAGCATATAGCTCCTACCTCACAAAGGGACCGTGTCCCCCTTTACCTGCAAACACATAGCTTCCCAGATAACACTTCTCACGGCTGCATCTAGAGATCACTCTCCTGCAGCCCCAAGCACTAGTCCATTGAGTCCCATTTCTTCATCCCTCTGGAAGGAGGCCCAAGGGCTCAAAGCTCCCTCCTCTTTAGTTTCTTTACTTACCTTCCTGACTTGGCCTGGCTCTTTCGAGAGTATGACCCTTTTCTTCTCCGCTTCCCCCACCTGCATCCCCAGGCAAATTATGACGTGTGGATCCTTCTGACTGTGGTGGGTACCGTCTTTGTGATCATCCTGGCTTCAGTGCTGCGCATCAGGTGCCGCCCCCACCGTAGCAGACCGGTGAGCAGTGTGTGCTACCTAGTAGAAGTGGGTAGGGATATAAACAAGGAGGGAGAGAGAAGAATGTGAGATAAACAGGTGTCTTTATGGCCATGAAACAGCCTCCATTTAAATAAACATTCTAGAGTCTCTGTTGCTTTTTTTTTTTTTTTTTTTTTTT